>NC_067400.1:225740711-226092377 GCF_016432865.1 Antechinus flavipes
GTTTTTAAAGCATTTATGATGAAAAGACCAGAGTTGAATAGAAAATTAGACTTTCAAATATAGGTCTTAATAGGAGCATAAGGTAATCAAGAAAGGGAAATCATATGGTTCTTAGGCTAATCTTTTTATATTCTTACATGGAAGGATGATGCTTGTAACACATAAGAACTTTGTCTTTATTATGACAATTAGAAAGAGTATACATAGGGCATAAAGGTGAGTTGAGGGGATAATAGCTTAAAAAACAAAATTAAGCGACGCGAGAGGAATATTCTGGATGAAAGGGAGAGAGGTGGAATGGTATCTACCACAAAAAAAGGCAAGAAAAATCTTTTATAGAGGAGGAAAAGGGGGAAATTAAGGGAAATGAGTGAACTTTACCCTCACCAGAATTGACTCAAAGAAGAAATAACATACATACTCAATATGGATATAGAAGTCTATCTTACCCTGAAGGAAAGTAGGAGGGGAAGGGAATAAGAGAAGTGGGGAGGGTGATAGAAAGAAGGAGACACACACACTTTAAGGAACATACC
This sequence comes from Antechinus flavipes, assembly GCF_016432865.1. Lineage (NCBI taxonomy): Eukaryota > Metazoa > Chordata > Mammalia > Dasyuromorphia > Dasyuridae > Antechinus > Antechinus flavipes. The sequence goes on from NC_067400.1 coordinate 225,741,248, forward strand.
TATACTTTGAAATAGTTAATTATTTCTCAATATGAGAAAATGCACCAGTTCTTATGGAATGAAGAATATCAGTATTTGGAAAAGCTAAATCAGGAATCTAGAGACAACCTAGTCAAACTAGAGGAGTGCAAGGATAAGCTGTCCCAACAAATCCAGAATCTACAACAAATGATTTTATTTTTTTCCTATTTTATCTGGTATTTTATTTTTCCCAGTTACATGAAAACCACTTTAGACCAGAGTTATCTTACCTTTCAATTCTTCAAGCCAATGGATGTTGGGTTTAAATGTCTGAATAAGCCCTGGAATCAAACCATGGATCCATTTGGTCCCAGTAAATCTCTCCCTTTAAACAAATTGTTAAATATTCTAATCTTTATCTTGCCTCAGTTTCTCTGGCATTACAGCCTGTAACTGATCAGTTGTAAGACTTCCTTCCCTTCTCTTTTTCCTGTTCTGTCCTTTCCTATCCCGTCCTGTTCTGTCCTTTCCTGTCCTGTCTTTTCTTGTCCTTTCCTATCCTTTTCCGCCCTGTCCTATCCTTTCCTTTCTTTTCCAGTCCTCTCCTCTCTTCTCTCTTCTCCTTTCCTCTCTTCTCCTCTCTTTTCCTCTCTTCTCCTCTCTTTTCCTCTTTCCTCTCCTCTCACCTCTTTTTTTTCTCCTCTTTCCTCTCCTTGTAATGCCAGAGAAACTGAGGCAAGATAGAGATTAGAGAGGATTTATATATTTTATTTGAAAGGAAGAGATTTACTGGGACCAAATGGATCCATGGTTTTGTTCCAGGGCTTAATGAGACTATCATCTCCAAGAATTCAACAAAAAATGTGAGTTCTCAATGACATATATACATGTGACTCAGATGCAGGGAGTAGATTGAGGCAGGGGTGGAGTCAGGGTGCTGAAAGCAGGAACACTGGACTAACAATCCGGTTCTGATGGGGTGAGGGGAGGCATGTGCCAGAGACCATGCTCTTGAGGATATGCCAAGAGACCATGTCCTTGAACACTGCCAGAGACCATGTCCTTGGACGCAGGAGACAGAGCTAAGAAGAGGGCAAACACCCTAAATTCCTGAGATTAGATAATGTGTGTCCCAAGAAATCGGTCATCTCCGCCCAAGATCTAGATAACAGTATACTCTAGGATTTCTGCCACACCTATGGTCCGACATTCTTCTCATTGTAACCCCCCACTCAGAAATCCTATTTAATTAAACTCTCTTCATTCATTAAACAGAGACATTCACCATCTTAAATCTTGAGTTGCCTCTCTGTCTCTCCGATCCTGTCCCCAAGCACGTGTGCTTTACAGACTGTTGTCTTACAGAGCCTTTGCTCTCCTTCGGCCCCGGCTCCACTTGATGACCCACTGTTGATGTCCTGCCGGACAGGACAACTGGCGCCCAACCGTGGGGCTCTAAGTGGACCTCGGCCCGACATCGCCCCCGAGCATTCCGGGAGAGAATTCACGGTCTCTACGGAACCCCAGTAAGGGTAAAGGTAAGTTTTCGCGATTGTCGGTACTATGGGATCGTATTTATCTAAAGAACAAATATTCCTTAAAGATCTTAAAGGAAATCTTAAGGAAAGAGGCATAAAAGTAAAAAAGAAGGACCTTATAAAATTCTTTATATACATAGATAAGGTCTGTCCTTGGTTTATTGTAAATGGCCCTGAAATACACCCCGGGAAATGGCAGAAGGTTGGCTGAGACCTAAAACAAGAAGGGCCGAAAACAAGAAGATAACTTGGGAAGAAGCTGAGGGAAATACGGGCATTGTCCGCCCTTACATAGTTCCTAATCTACCTATTAGCCTATGGGGAAGAGATATTCTCTCACAAATGGGTATTATTATGTGCAGCCCCAATTCTGTAGTCACAAGACAAATGCTAAGCCAGGGTTTTCTCCCTCAACAAGGATTAGGGAAAAATAACCAAGGTATCAATCAGCCTTTACAAGTACAGCCACACCCTGGCCGTGCTGGCCTTGGTTTTCAGAAGCATTTTTTATAAGGGCCACTGGTCCGCCCAGCCTGCAGGCGGACAAGATCAAAACACTCCAGTCTGGTTTGACCAGTGGCCCCTTTCCAAAGAAAATATGTTGCGCAGTCCATAGATCCTTTTCGCTTGAAATACCCCAAACCTGCCACTAGACCTTAACCCTAATTTCGTTTAGGTACCCCAAAGCTAGACCTCAACATTTGGTTCCCTGACGAAACAAATACCGGAAGCTAGATAATTTAGCGATCAAACTGGACCCCGACCTCTTCGGGCCACACTCAGAACCAATCTGGGTTTTGAGCTGTTCAAGCAGTATTCTTCTGGGAAGAATCTGCGTTCTTTCTTTGGTCTCACTCTATCTCTAAAGGTAGTGGGGAGAATATCTGTGTTCCGTCTCACTCTACTTCCATTTCAGGTGAAAAGGCTTCTTTGATCTAGACACTCCCCTGCCCCTAAAGTCTGTCCTGGGGCAGATGCTTTGCTTGAAGAAACTCCCTCTGTCCAAATCCTTTAGAGAGAGAAAGGCCCTTCCTTTGCATATCAATGCATTTCTAATCTTTTTTTTCTGTCACCAGATAGTCCTGCTCTCCAGCAGGAACTGTTGAGACAGGAGAGGAAGTGTCTCTTTAACACCACCTCAGACCAAAGAGTGGTCATGTGGCCGTTCTGGGGACCTTACCCTTCTCGGGGGTCCCAGGCCAGCGCTCTCTTTGCTCTGTTCTGGGGAGATAGCCGGAGAAACGTAAGAGGAGCTGTGTTTGAGCCCTTCTCCCACGCCACTGTTAAATGCAATGGAGTCTCTAATGGTCAGGCTGTAGCCACGAGGAGAAAGGTCACTAAATTGGGGTGAGTTTAGAGAATGTCTCTGCCCACGGCAGCTACTCCCTGGACAGGGGTAAGAGTCTTCCCTTCAGGTTTTGCTCTCCCAGTAAGATTTGGGGACTTAGATGAGCTGCCCCGCCTTCAAGTTCCAGCGTGGAATCGCCAGAGGAGCCCTTGCCATTCAAGACGCATTGCTCTGGGTAAGATGGCATCTCTTCCTCCCCCACCCTCGTTCTGGCCTCTCCTCCCCCTTCTTCCATGGAGTGGGGAGTGTAGAACTCGAGGCCTGGTTCGGACCTCTCCCATGTGGCTTGGCAACCTGCCGTTTAAATGCTCCTATCCTGTCCCCTTCTTGGGGTTACTGTACAGTGGGGAGATTGGGGACTCAATCTAAATCTTCTCAAATCTCCGGAAAGGATGTCACCAACTTTTAAAATAGAAGTTTGCTAGCAATTTGGACAAGTGGGCCGCGCCCCTCCCAGACGTTTACCTGGCTCTTAAAGCCGCAGCTTCCAGCCCTCAGGACGTGTGCTCGTCCTATACATTTAAACGGGACTCAGTTTCCCTGATTTGGTCATCCTGCGTCTGTAGAAGCCTCAGAATTATGCTTTCGCATGCTCACAAGGTTGTCTACAAAGATGGGATTTTAAACTGCTCTCGGTTTTTTTTCTTAGCTTCAGGGCACTACTTAAAACTTAACTACTTAAAGCTGCTTGTGGAGAGATAATCTAGGTAAGCCAGGCTAGGTCTGTTTGTCTCACACTTTCCTACCTAACCCTACAGGTGGGAACTCTTTTGCTCCTAATTTTCTTAGTCCTAAAACCTTTTGCTCTTAGCACACTTGGTTCTATTCTTTTCTGGATTGGCATTCTATGTCCCTGCCAACAAAGGATTTTTTCCTGGGCTCCAACCCTGGCCAGGTTGCAGCTTCAAGAAAGACCTTTGGAATGATGGCTGGGGAATAAAATTTTAGGTCAAGGCAAATTAAATTCTTTAGAAGATGGCTTTTTATTTCTTTTCTCCCCTCATTCCTTGACTGCAGCAAGAAATGAGTAAATGGGAGAAACTGAAGCCATTTAAGAATTCGGTGAATACCCTTAGGAAAGAAGTCTGTCTTTCCCGTGTGCTTTTCTCATGTTCTCTAGACTTATTCCCTGTTTTCCCTCCCCATTTTTTGAGATGCTGAGGGACTAAGATGGGATAGTTTACCTTCCTACTTAGATGGTGTGTTTTCTAGAGGTATTGGGTAATTTGTAACTGAGTTATGCCTTAAAATTTGTCATCTCTGATGGGCAATAAGTTATATGAAGTTTGGTTCAGTTACTTGTGAACTTTAAGATCTGTGTAATGTTAAATTTAAAACTGTCTACTTAGATAAGAAAGATAGCTGTATAAGCTGTAAACCCTTTACTGTGATTCTTGAACTAGATTTTATCTGAAGTCCTAGATTAATGATAACTGATATAGAAGATAAAATCCTTTGGGACTGCAGCTAATATTTGCTGGGAGTTTTGAGTTCAGGTGTGATTGCATAGACCAGAAGTAGAACTGCCTTAAATAACTATTTTAATTTGTGGCCACACTATGGTTGCTGCCAAGCTTTTTACTTCCTGGGGCTAGAGTTTCTTTATCTAAAGGTTTACTTCGCCCAAGTACTTGGAGCCACTCCCACCTTGCCTTTTGAGAAAGATGACCGGCCTTTTGCACTGTTATGTTGATGGAAGGCAGGGCTAGGCCCCTGACTTGCGGCTCAAATGCCCGGGCTAATTTGAGCTCGCTAGGAGACTCTTTGCAGTCTTGGGGGGATTTGTCGCTCATAGGATGCTGTGAGGCCCTGAGTCTTAAACTCTAGGTCTCTGGACAGGTAGGCTTGGCTAGGCCTTCTAAGGTGACTGGAGTCAATTGGCGACAATTGGCGTGTTTGGGTGTTTTTGGAATTTAGATTCCATCCAAATTCAATGGGTGTGGCCCAGTCCCAGCCAGCCCTCACGGAGAGAAATGAGAAAAATGATCAGAGAATACCGGTAGATAGTCCCTTGGGAAACAAATTAAGTAATTGGAACAAACTGCCAAAATATAAAGGAAAAAGCAAGAAAAAGATGATAAGGTATTGCTGCTTTGTCTGGGGTGACAAAGACATTGGTGGAGGCACTATTTGGCCTAAATTTGGCTCCCTTGAAGATTGGGTGTGCCAAATACTGAATTTGTGTGTTAATAACAAAGAACCTGTTAATCCAGAGGAGGTTCTATATGCAGGACTATGGCTTTCCGGGGCTTCTATAATGTTGAGTAAGAGTCCAAGTGTAAAGGACACGAAGGAGGAAACTTTAAAGACCCAGCAATGGGACCCATTGTTATCTCTCCCTCCTCCATACTTATCCCCACCCGCAGAAGAAGCCATGGTTTTAGGAAAGGGAAGGTGAGGACTTAATCCCATCAGCTCCTCCTGGGCCCCTCAGGGCACGGGAGGATTTAATTCGATTGACCCCACCTAGACTCCGAAAAGAGTCATTCTCCTCTTTAAGGAAGGAATTAGATCAAATTCAAAGAGATATCCGAAATTATCCTTTGCCGGGAACTAAAACCCCAAGTCCTAAATTATATCCCTTAAGAGAGGTTCCTTCGGCCCAGGGAGGTATAGGATTTGTGAACGCTCCCCTGAGCACCACAGAAGTCAGGGCCTTTAAGAAGGAAATGAGGTCCTTGATAGAAGACCCCACTGGGCTAACAGAACAGTTTGATCAATTCATTGGAATTTGTCTCCTAGGACCTAACATGCTTCCTCCCAAACAGCTTGAAGGCGTTTGCAACCACACCATACCTGTCAACCTGACGTGGCAATATGTGGCCGCTCCTGACGGCTCGTATTTTGCCTGCTCTGCTGGCCTTACTACATTTCTGGATGCCCGATCTTTTATCAAAAAACGCGATTACTGCGTTTCTGTCTTTCTCTTCCCTCATATTAATATACACCAGGCTGATGATTTCCTTGATATCTGGGAAAGAAAAAGTACTGGCAATTTTAGGACCAAGAGGGAACCCCTTACTGCATTAACCCTGACCGTCCTCCTTGGCCTAGGAGCGGTAGGAACGGGGACGGGTATAGCCTCCCTCATACAAAATGACAAACAATATTCCCAATTGAGCGCTGCTATAGATAAGGATTTACAGGAATTGCAAGCAGGACTTAAACACCTTAAAGACTCAGTAGCATCCTTAGCTGAAGTCGTCCTGCAAAACAGAAGAGGCTTAGACCTTCTCTTCTTACAACAAGGAGGTCTTTGTGCAGCCCTCAAGGAGGAATGCTGCTTTTATTCAGATAAACTTGGCCTTGTTGAAAACAGCCTACAAAAAGTTAGGGACAGTCTGGAAAAAAGAAAACAGGAAAGAGTAAAAAATGAATCCTGGTATAAGAACTGGTTCTCCACTTCCCCCTTGCTATCCACTCTTCTCCCTAGTATTCTCGGCCCTCTTGTGGGACTCCTTCTCCTCCTTTCTTTTGGCCCTTGGGCCTTTAATAAACTAACCACTTTCGTTAAATCTCAAGTAGATTCTGCGATCACAAAAAGACACATATTTTATCATCAGTTACAAGACCAAGACACCTTGGAACCTGAAGAGAAGATCGAACCACTCAAATTCACTGAACAGCTCCTGAAACAGACAGGGTGTCAACGATTGAGAAAACTGTTGTTCTCATGCTTTAAAAAATCTTGAATGTCATGGAATCTGTATAGCTGTGTAGTCTGTGTGATATGTTCTATGTTCTGTGTGGTTTGTCTGTTATGTTGTTGGTTGGAAAACAACGTTGCAACTGTACATAGTAAATTGGAGCTCCATGTTTGTTTGTGTGTGTCTGTGTTAAAAGTTAAAATAAGCTTGTAAGAGATAAGAATTCAGCCTCTGTGTTGCAGGCTTAGAAAATGTCAAGAAGTTTGAAAAATCTTTCTCTCTCTCTCTCTCTCTGTCTCTGGCTGACTGCAGCAGCCTGTGAGAAAAAGGGAGAGAAAGGAAGAAAAAAAGGAAAGAAAAAAAAATAATAGATGGAAAGGGATTTGAAAGTTCGGAAAGTTATAATATAAACAAAACTTCTCTCTGAGGGTGGGGAATCCTGGAAAAAGCCCCTAATCTGTTTTTGCTGATTTAAAAGCTTTGTTAAGTTTTAAGAACAATGATTAAGGAAAATTTGCATTTCTTTAAGGACAAGCCTACTAGAGTAAAGAGCAATAAAATTCAAGCTTAGCCTGGCCTGGGCAATAAAAAGCTCTAGAGATAAGATGCTAATCGCTGTTAGAAGAAATGTGGTAGAAGAAAAAACTTTTAAAAACAGCTGTATTAGTTTGATTCAGTTTGTTACCTTCTGAAATTTGTTAACATAAGTTATACTTTAAATCCAGCTCTGCTGGACATGTGTGGATTTTTGGAGGTTTATTATTCACTATAGGGGTGAATCTTACAGGTTTTTGATGGGAAAAGGAAAGAGGAATGCAGGTGATTTAGGAAGGACTGATTTGCAAGGGAAATTAAAGGTTCGATTGGTATTAGAAAGGTGAAAGAAAGACTTTTGGGAGTAGGTGAAGAGGTGGGGGGAGGAGTCACCCACCCCCACTGCCTTCTGCTACTTTACCAAAGGAGTATCTGGAGGAAAGTTCTTTAAGGAGATTGTTTAAGTATGTAGTTAGAGGGAAAGAGAAAGTTGGAAATGGGTGGATTTGGAAAGAAACCTGATATTGAGAAACTGATGGGTTAAATCTTGAAAAGGATCCCCATGTAGGAAATTGAGTGGGGAACCTGAGGGAAGTTTTTTCTAGGGGGTCAGGAGTGGGGGAAGGATGGCCATATGGAATCTTCTCCGCCCCTCACCTCCCTGAGTATGTTCCTGCCGCTTTTTTCTTAACTGATTTACAGCCAGTGCAGCAAACTGTGATTTTTAAGGACATGCTTATTTTTAGGTTAATTGATTGAATATTTGTTTCTTCATAAATGTTTTTTTGGTTAAAAGAAAATGGTCGTAAATGTGATCCATAAAATGTGATCCATACTTTGGTCTGAGTATTTCTAAAAGTTTAATTGCTATGTTCTTGAATTCTTTTATGTGGAATTGGGTTTTTTGTATAAGTTTAAATTGATTGTATTGGGTCATCCTGAGGTTATTTAAAGGGCCTCTGAACATAATAGTTGTTTTTTTTGTCCTTTTGAAAATGTTTGTTATGGACAATATGCAATTTTCTATGTTTTTCTATGTATTGGGTATTTTAAAAGCAAACTGATTTGTATGTATAATGTTCACTCATGTAACATCTACCTAGATATGATAATTGTTCTAAGTTGTGAACTTACTGAGACAAAATTGCCTTCTGTTATGACTTATAAGGATATGATAAATAATTGATTAATGACATCTGTTATTGGAGTTTTTGGGCTTAGAGTTAATTAGCTAATGCTATTTGGGAGTTTTAAAGCTCCACCCTATGACAGTTACTGGGACAATTGATTGAGAAGCTGTTAAAATTCAACTGCTTATGTTATATTATAGTTATGTTCTTGAATTTTTCCTTCTGTAACTGATCTCTCTGATCAGAGCAATGGTCAATAGAAACTGTTAATGCAATTCAGTTATGTCATGCCTTGCTATTTTCAGTCTGGTCATATGTAATCATGTATTCTAAATGCTTGGGCAACAAAGTATTTCACCTGGTCATCTGTCTGTTACTGGATATTTGTGTTTTGTTCCTTTAAGGTTTCTACATGATAAGTGGACAGTTAACAGGGGTCTGTAAGACTGCAGCCGTTTGCTTGGCCTGTAAAGCAAACTCATTTCTTCACATAGGAAACTGCTGGCCAATCCATTTTGGCCTCCTCGTATTTTGCAACAGTCTGGTGAACTGAGTCTATCTGAGACTGATCTAATCTTTATGTGTTAGATTTGTGTTTTTGTTTTAGATTTTGGTCAAATTACAGATATTGGCTTGCTTCTGGAACCGGGATCAGCTTTGATCAGCTTTGATTGCCAGCATGACACACCCACTCTGCAAGGAATGAGAGCCTCCTATCACTTCACAGCCTGAAGCAGCAGTTTTAAAATGAGACCATGGACTTGACCCTGCATCGAGTGTACTTTGGACTGATATAAGGGACTTTGGGAATGGTTGATGACCGACTGTTAAACCTTGCCTGGATCATCTATTACTGTGTGTTTAAGACTTGGGATGGGATTTGTTAAAACTATGTAATTATTGCTGTTATGTTTGAGGGCTTTTTAGGCCTTTTTAGGAAATGCTACTGTATTAGTCTGTTATGTGTAGGGATTTTGATTTGCTCCTGGGATTTATATTTTTTCAATATACCTGAAAGAATGGGAACTCTTAGCTCCTATTCACTTTGCCTTAAGCACTTTTGCCCCACCTCCTCCTCATATCCATACAAGGTCTGGTCTCAGGTATTGCCCCCCCCCCCCCATTCAGTAAATAAGCTGTGGGTGAGCCAATGATGGGATTATTGTGGCCCCATATTTCAGGGTCATCATACCCTCTGGCTGCAGGAACACCCAAAGACGGGATTATTGTGGGCCTGTTTTCCAGAAGCACACCCCGGAAGTTTGATGCTGGGGTGCTGGGACGGATGCCGCCCACATAGCCTAAGACAGGGGTCCTGCCCTTTTCTGGCCTTTTAAGGTCGGATTACTTGGGTACTGAATATGGATGCCGGCCACGTAGCCTAAAACAGGCCTCCCACCCATAAATAAATAAAGGGGGATATGCCAGAGACCATGCTCTTGAGGATATGCCAAGAGACCATGTCCTTGAACACTGCCAGAGGCCATGTCCTTGGACACAGGAGACAAAGAGCTAAGAAGAGGGCAAACACCCTAAATTCCTGAGATTAGATAATGTGTGTCCCAAGAAATCGGTCATCTCCGCCCAAGATCTAGATAACAGTATACTCTAGGATTTCTGCCACACCTATGGTCCGACATTCTTCTCATTGTAACCCCCCACTCAGAAATCCTATTTAATTAAACTCTCTTCATTCATTAAACAGAGACATTCACCATCTTAAATCTTGAGTTGCCTCTCTGTCTCTCCGATCCTGTCCCCAAGCCATAGGCTTTACAGACTGTTGTCTTACAGCGCCTTTGCTCCCCTTCGGCCCCGGCTCCACTCGATGACCCACTGTTGATGTCCTGCCGGACAGGACAGGCATGGGGGATAGCTGATAATTGGGATTAAAGAATAGGGAGAGGCACCCAACATTCTGATGAAGCCTAAGATAGAAGGTCTTTCTCCTTATCTGGATCATCATGATTAGGAGGGAGGGGTAGAAAATGAGGCAGAACAATTCAGAAAAACTGAGGCAGAACAATTTAGGGAAACTGAGTCAGGACACTAAAAGAGAACTGTGGCACAACATCCTCTTCTCTCTCTCTCTTCTCTCCTTTTCTTTCTCTCCTTCCCTTCCTCTCTCCCTCCCTCTCTTCCTTTCTCTTTCCCTTCCCTTCCTCACTTCCTCCCTCCCTCTCTCTCTCTCTCTCCTTCCTCCCTTTCTTCCTTTTTCCCTCCCTCCCTCCCTCTCTCTTTCCCTTCTTTCCTTCCCTCCCTCTCACTCTCCCCTTTCTTTCTTCTCTCCCTCCCTCTTTTCCTTACCTCCCTTTCTCCCTCCTTTCCTCTTTTTCTCTCCTTCCTTTCCTCCCTCCCTCCCTTACTCCTTTTCTCCCTCTAGCCCTTCTTCCTTTTCCCCCTCCCTCCCTCTTTCCCTCTTTCCATCCCTCCTTCCTTCCCTCCCTCCTTCCCTCCTTCCCTCCTTCCCTCCTTCCTTCCTTCCTTCCCTGGAATTGGAGGCTGGTCTGCTCTGCTACTGATCCAGTACTAAGTGTCTTATTTGCTGATCTGCTATGATTAAGACCCTTTTAATGACTCCTGGACACTGTCTGAGCTGAGCCAAGTACTCCTTTTATCCCAGTGATATTGAACTTTTTTGAAGTACGTCTAATCTATTTTGAGTTAGAGAACAGTTTCATTCTGTCTCTTTGTAGGGTCTGTCATTCCAGACTCTATTCAGAGGCTTGGTTTCATGTAGTTTTCAAGGGAAATTGGGAAAGCTTGAACAACTTCCTAGCGTCACTGGTCCAACATCTTGGCTCTGCCCCTAGAAATCCCTAGTTGCTTTTTTTGAATAAAGGTTTGGGGAGGAATTCATCAATAAGAGAAGACTTTAGAGGTGGGACCATCTTTAATAGGATTAGTTGGCTAGAATAGCCCAGCTAGCAAAGATTTAAGCTGAGTTAATAGAAACAGAAACTGGAAGTAGTTAGTTCTTGTTCCTAACAGCTAAAGTAACTAGGATTTTGCTGGAAGCTGAGCCAGTGATTTAGACTTTTCATGGAAGTTTTATAGCAGACAATAAGTTTGTTTGCATGATTAATTGAGCAAAGATAATTCCAGGTTTCATATATCTGATTCTTCATGATCTAGAATGTACCTGGCTAGAAATCCTGATAATTGACCTTGTCTAACAACAGAGGAATATCCAGGAAAACTTTTTCTTGCTCCTAACCTACTATTGAATAGAAAACCCAAAATATTTTTAGCCAAGACATAGAAGTAGAAGATGAAGTGTCATGAGATAAACAATAAAATCATCTTAAATGGACTCTAGAGAGTTGTGAAAAAGAAAATTGAAGTTCAAAAACAGATAAAAGGCTTTTTCTAAAACAATTAACAACAACAAATTATAAAAGAATGAAACTGGACACTTCAAAGTAAAAAATTATTTGTATTTTAAGGAATGGTATTAGTTTCTTACTCTCAGTCATCTTGCAGGAAGTTATTACCAATTCTTAGCATTGTCTTTGGCCGATGACCAATGAGTTGACCCATTACTAAAATAACTGAAACACATCCATATTGTTATACTTGCTATACTAAACCTAGAATAATATAATTATATTGTGCTTCAGAGTTTATAAGGTACTTTCATTGCAAAAATCCAATAAAGAAAATAGCTAAAATTTTTTAAACCATTTTTCTGATTAGGAAACTGAGAGATTAAATTGTGCCCAAGGTCACAAAATCTAGCAAATGAGAGAGGATTTGAATGCAGTGCTAAATCCAGTATTTTTCTTTTTATACTATGCTGCTAGAAAGACTTCCAAAATACTTCTTTGCCAGAAGACAAAGAAAGTATAGCTAAAAGGAATGCCAGCTTATTTCAAAGATATCTATAGCCTTTTCAGTGGCCACACTCTGGTAAAACTGACTCAGCAGACAGGTTCAACCAGGTTGAAGACAACCAATAAACCCCAAATGCACTGGTGAGTTAAGGGGATGTTTACTGCTATCAGGTGAAGACTTCCCCTAGCAGAAGGCATAGATGAGATCAATTTGTTGCAATGACCATGAAGGAGGCTGAAGTCAGACATAGAAGATACCCTTATACTCTGAGGCATTGCCAGTCATCTTCACTTTTGTCCTGCCACTGGACTTTGATGACTCTGGAAGATAAAATGAAGCTGATGATGTTGCACAATTCTGTCTCACTTAAATCCAATTTTTCTTGAGTCAAGATATCATCTAAGACATATCATTGGATTTCATAGAAAATGAAGTATGAACAACAACATCAAGAATAGCAATACAAATATTTGTGCTTAATACCACAAGTTTACAGTCTCTACTATGCTATGTGGCTTTCTGGGGGGGGGGGGGGGGAATGAGATTAAACTAATGGAGTTTCTACAGAATGTATTGGTCCTACTAAATTCATGCCCCCCAAAAGCATCCCTGCTGGAGAGTCCTCATATCATCTATCATTAGACTATATTCTAATTACTTTTTTATCTTTGGAAATTCTATGCTATCCTGGTTGTAAAAGCCAGGATATATTTCATTTCTAGATTCCTTGACTTTTGGTGGCTTACTCTCTTGACCTTTCAAAACTGACAAGGTCATGGTCTCCTGATTAATCTCCTTCACTTAAACTAAAAGAAGAATACTAAGGCAAGAGAAACTGGGCTTGTATTCATGAGCATATGATGGCCTCAGGTGGGGAGGGCCTAATACCAATCTCCTTACAGATCTAACTCCCATCTGTATGCTATAGATCTGGAAGAAGTCAAATTAAAAGAGGTCAGACTAAGAGAAGAGATGAGACCACAGATTTTTTTTTTTTTTTTTTTTTTTTTTTGGTGCACTACCATTTTTGTCCAGATCACCAATTAAAAAGACTCCTCATTATACTTTTAGCAAACCCAAACCAATTGCCTTGAAGTGTTAGTCACAACTAAAATAATGACTGAATGTCAAGACAACAAAAAGAATTACAGAATGTCTAAGGCACTTCTATCACACATAATCATGATTCTCCCTGAAGTAAGTTCCCCAGCCTTTTAAACATGGAGAATGGTCTTAGTGATATTCTGTGCATGCTCATAAGGACTTGGCTCAGTGGTGAGGTCTCTGTTTTACCTGGAAATGTCCATTTAGTTTTTAAAATAAAGACAATAATATCTTTTTTATTACAAAAAATAAAATAAAACCATCACTTGGTATCCATGATAGCCATCATCAGGATAACTAGGGATGTCAAGAATTGGGATTATTATTTGTGGGTTATGTATAACAATGAGACAAAGTCTGAATAATTGCTATGCTCTCTGTTTCCTGAGGGATAGCACACCTTATGTAATTCAATTCTTCCTTTCCTGGAAGCGATTATTGCCTCATTGTCCAGACATATGTGTGAGCTCAGGCATGTCACTGAACTCAACCCGGGTTCTGTTCTGGGACTGGCTCTCTTCATCTTTATACACTTATCCCAAAATTGGTTCTTTAGAAGGGTGACCACAAAGTCACTACTCACTTTAAAGTTCTAGGGATAATCCCAGTGTGGGGAATAAACATATTCCTACTCTTTGCTACTCTAAGCTTCTGAGGCTCCATGGAAATAGTTTCCATTTATATGAAATTAGTCATAATATGTCAACTACTAAATATGAACTATAAACCAAATAGAAGACAAAAGTAAGAATAATCAAAATATCACAGCCCACTTATAAACTTAGATGATACACTTATACCAAGGTAAGCAATGCCCAAGGGAAAGGGGCACATATTTATAGAAACTTACCAGTGAGACATTTGATGAGGAAACTAAGGAAGCAGAGTTAAATGACTTGCCCAGGTTCATGGCTGTGATATTTTGAACTGAGGAAGATGAAACTTCCTAAATCCAGGTCCATCATTTTATCCCCTGTTCCACTTAGCTGCCAGGTATAGTATGGGTGCTTAATAAATGTTACCTTCCTTTATGAAATGTAGGCTCCTTGAATTTTAGAGCTTCAATACTCATGTCCGCTAATTATTCTTCTAAGCTCAGTATTCTTCCTATTATACTGCTCTGCCTTTTTAAAAAGCCCTATAAATCAAGTAAGGGTCAGCAGAATAAAGCCAGATTCATAGATCATGGAATCCTAGATATAGAACTAGAGTTCTCAGAGGTCATCTAAACCAGAGCTCCTTAAATTTTTTTCATTTATGATCCCTTTTCACCCAAGAAATTTTTACATGACCTCAGATACATAGATATATAAAATATGTGTACAAATCAATCACCATTAAATAAATCATAACTTTGTGACCCCCATAGTTGATTAACAAGACCCTATACCTGACCTATAGTTTAAGAAACTGGGATTGAATCTCACCAACCCCTATAAAGAAATTGAGCTTCAGACAGGGTAAGTGACCTTCTAAAATATTCTATTACTGGATTGGATTTTTGAACTGAATAATTGGATTCACAGCTATATCTTTGTTGAAAGTCTAAATCTTTTCAGATGGCACATTCCAAATAAATTATTTTTACCATTTAACCTCTAGTATTTACTTTTCAAAGACATTTACAGTTGCTTGCTGATTGTACAGTGAAGAGATAAATACTCTCAGGTGTGTTTGTGTTAAAATACATTCAAGGTAGCTGAAATGGCTCTGATAATTGGCATTTTCAAAGACAAAGGATAAATATTTATTTTTTAAAATTTTCCCCACTTACATGTAAAATTAAAAGGTTTTTCCTTGTTATACATGCACACTTTTTTCCTTTCTTTTTTTTTTTATTTCCTTGTGAATTATGTTGGGAGACAAAAATCAGAACAAAAGGAAAAACCACAAGAGAAAAAAAAAGAAAAAAAAAAAAGTGAACGTAGCTTATGTTGATTTACATTGTCTTCATAGTTCTTTCTCTGAATGCCAATAATATATTCCATCCAAAGTTTATTGAGATTGCCTTGGATCACTGAACCATGGAGAAGAAGCAAGTCTTTTATAGTTGATCATTGCACAATCTTGCTGTGGTTGTGTACCATGTTTTCCTGGTTCTACTTGTTTCACTAAGCATTAGTTCATGTAAATCTTTCAAAGGATAAATATTGATTCAGATATCTTAAAAGCAGCTCCTTTGCAACACAATAATTAATTATTAACAAGTGAAATAAATCCTGGGAAACCCATATTACAAAACAGCAAAAGGCTTCTTCCTTAGGAAGAAGCCTTCAAAAGTAATACTTCAAAGTATTACAATATTTCAAAAAGTCATAAAAGTAATTTAAAAACACACACACAAGATAAATATCAAGAGCTTTACTGCTTTAAACATTGAATTCAAGACTCATCTTGAGTTCCAGATTCTATATTTTGCTTTAGCTCTATTTGCTTTTGTTCTTTCCATTATAATCTGACTTACTTCCCCTATTACTTTGTTTATATTTTCAAATTATTCATCTGTGTGCATATTCTGACTCCCCCTCCCCATAAGTACCTTAAGGCCTATTTTCATTTCTGACTTAGTCTAGCATACAATGCTTAACACATACCACACATCTAATAAATACTTAATTGTTTATTTTTTAATAACAGCTATTATAGTTAGTATATATACCCAGTGAATCTGCAAGAAGGAAGTAGATAAATTCAGTGCAGCACACTGAATTTATGTTTATGTACTTAACTGGTGGATGAGAGGCAACACTCACTCAAAGATATCAAGGACTTGATATATCAGTCAGACAATACACATTTATTAAGCATCTACTATGTGCCAGGTACTATACTAAAGTTCAGAATTAAAAGGCAAAAAAATAACCCTTTATCTCAGGGAGTTCATAGTCTAATGTATGAAATATCAAACTATTATGAACAAGTTATATATAAGTGATGTGGGAAATAATCAATGATGGAAGTTATTGGAATTAAGCAGAATCTGGATAGGCATTTGGTAGAATGAGGGATTTTGAGACTTGACGGATGCCAGGAAAATCCAGGAGGTGAAGATAAGGAGGGCAAATTTGCATAGAAACAGTGAGAGTTTTAGGAGTAGAGAATTGGAGTATCTTGTTTGAGGAACAGCAAGTTCCTCAAATATAACATTTACACACACACACACACACACACACACACACACACATATAATATGAAACAATTTTGAACATTACCTTGGGGTGGAGAGATAGGATTAGAAAAGATTAGTCATGTTTTTAATAGCCATAATTGAAAATGAGAAAGGTTGTAATGGCATAGAGATATGAGGCCAGATTTGTGGTCAAAAAGACCTGGGATCAAGTCTTGCCTCTGTAAAATGAAACAATTTCTGGAGTATTCAGCACAATTTTTTAAGACCACAAATTAAGGCCAAGTTGTCAGTCTACTTTGCTAGGAGTTCACCTAAGTTAGAGCTAATAAACATTATAGCCTGGATCACTTTCCTGTACCAAATATTGTAATGGAGAGTTATTTAATAACATAAATAAAAATATGATAGAACAAAGATAATGTTAATGTGTTTTTCTATATGCTGCCTGTAGATATCCTCATATACAATTTAGCCACCCCCTTTTTTGAATTTAATATCACTGCTACTATATACTAAAGTTTCCTAAACTGTGGGTTTTGATTTCATATAAGATTGTATAACAATGTGGGGGCATGAAATTATGATTATCAGTAAATGTTTGATTTGTATACCTATTTTATTTATCTATGTACTTGGGGTTACATAAAAATTTCTGGGGGAAAAGGGTTGCAAGTGGAAAAGTTTAGGAAGTTCTGTTCTATACTGATTAAATCACAATTTTAGACCATTTTTAAAAACCTGGAAAAGCATGCAGAAGTCTTTTTCATTGGGCCTTTGCATCCTTATTTTCATTCCAGTCATTTTCTAATTTCCTATTACTCCACCTTCTAACATGGGCTCCTGGAAATTTTCCCCTTGCCAGAGTTCAACCAGTGAGCTTTGAACCCCTAGGAATCATGAAATTTTATCTTCATCTCACTCATTTTGGCTTGCCACCTTCTTTATTCTCCACC
Organism: Antechinus flavipes; assembly: GCF_016432865.1. Classification (NCBI taxonomy): domain Eukaryota; kingdom Metazoa; phylum Chordata; class Mammalia; order Dasyuromorphia; family Dasyuridae; genus Antechinus; species Antechinus flavipes. Next base: position 225,758,427 of record NC_067400.1, read on the forward strand.
CCTCCCATTCATCCTCAGAAAAATGAAATGTAATCAAATCAACACTACCATAGCATCTGGAAAGGGTTTGTCAGCACTTTTCTATGTGTACTTGTTTCCCTCAATGGAGTTCTTAATTTTGGGTCCAAAAATTTGTCAAATTTCTTTTTTTCTTTTAAAAAAATTTATTTTAATACACATTGCTTTATGAATCTTGATGGGAGAGAAAAAAAATCAAAACAAAAGAGAAAAACTTTTGAAGAGGGAAAAAAAACAAAAAAGAAGCAAACATATGTTGATTTACATTTAGTCTCCATAGTTCTTTTTTTAGATGCAGATGGCATTTTCTGTCCAAAGTCTATTGAAATTTCTTTGGATCTTTGAACCATTGAGAAGAATCAAGTATTTTATAGTTGATAATTGTACATTCTTATTGTTACTGTGTATAATGCATTCCTGATTATGCTTGTTTTGCTCAGCATCAGTTCATGTAAATCTTTCCAGGCCTTTCTAAAATCAGCTTGTTCATAATTTTTTAATACAATAATATTATCCCATTACCTTCACATACCACAACTTATTCAGATATTCCCCAATTGATAGGAATTTACTCATTTTCTAATTTTTTGTTACTACAGAAAGAGATGCTACAGTTTTGTACATGTGGGAGCTTTTCCCTTCTTGATGATTTCTTTGGGATACAGATCCAATTGTGGCACTGCTGGATCAAAGGGCATGCACACTTTTATAGCCCTTTGGGAATAGTTCTAGATTGCTTTCCAGAATGGTTGGATTAATTCACAACTCTACTGAAAATGCATTAGTGTCCCAGTTTTCCCACATCCCCTCCAACATTTATCATTACCTTTTCCTGTCATTTTAGCTAATTTGAGAAGTGTAAGGTGTACCTCAGAATTGTTTTTTCATTCCTCTAATCAATAGTGATTTAGAACATTTTTTCATATAACTATAGATGGCTTTAGTCTTCTGAAAATTGTCTGTTCATATCTTTGCCAATTTCATATTACCATATCATTTAACAATTGGGGAATAACCTGTATTCTTATAAATTTGACATAGTTCTTTATATTTAGAGATGAGACCTTTATCAGAAACATTGGCTGTAAGTATTTTTCCCAGATTTGTATTTCCCTTTCAATCTTTCTTTTTGTTGGTTTTATTTGTGCAAAATCTTATTTAATGTAAATTTCTTCAGAAACATATTTTTAGCAATGTATAGTAAAATAAAGCTTTCTTCTAATTATGTTAGCTATAAAAATATTCATCTTTAATAGCAGTAATGTACCACATCATTTGACAATCAACTTAAATTTTCTATTTCTGTTCCTTTTATCACTGTATCTTAAGGGAACAATATGTCTTACAACTTAAGGATATGTAAAAACCAGTCTGCATAAGCAAGGCAACCACTGAAGGAGAATTCCTTTTAACCAGCAAGTGGTCATCCTTACTTTGTTGAAGACCTCTATTTGGAGAACCTACTATTTTTTCAATTCATTATATTGGATTTTTAAATGTTATAAAGCTTTTCCTTTCATCTAGATATAAATTCTGTAGTTTCCATACAATAGAATATTTTAGCATCAGAGCTAGAGAAAAAAGCAATGATCACAAAGAGCCAGTTTGACTTCTTCAAGAACAGCTCCTTCTAAACTAATGCATTTCTTTTTTTTTTTTTTGGACAGGTTTACTAATATGATAGATCAGATGAATCCTATAGATGTAATTGTTGATGCTCCTTCCATTTAGTCAAGAGAGATACTACTATTGGATAGTAAAAGCCTAGTAATGAATTTGGAATCCATAAATCTCTAAAGATAACTTTTTTGGAGTAATTGCAAGTTGCTTCCCAAAAAGGCTATATCAATTCAAAGCAGCACCAATAATTCCTTAATGGGCCTTTTTCCTGCCAATTTGTGGGTATGAGTTGCTTTAATTTCATATTTTATTAGCATTTGGAGCATTTTAAAATGTCCACTGATAACTTGAATTTCTTTCAGCATTGCCTGTTTATATATCATTTTACCCTTTATCAATTGGTAATGGCTCCTAGAGTGAGTTGCTTGTAAAGGGAAAAACCATGTACCCTGTGGGTAGGAAGTATAAAGTCCTTCAGTGAAATTAGAGTCCTTGGTTCACATGTTGAGCGCCAAAATGTAAAGTCTGCGCTAGCTCCCTAGAGGCCTCAGAATCAGCCAGAGTCAGGATAAGCAAAAGTCCTTGATCTTTAGGGGGAAAAGTGAAGGAGATGGATTGAACTGTTAGTTTTGCCAAGGATCCTTCCTTGATTCTAGAGTACAGAATCTCCACGGATCTCCACACTTTTCTGCTCCTCATCCTGAGGCCAAGTGAAGTTCTCTTGCCTTTCTCACTCCACTCCCTAATCCTTACCTAGAGTTCTCTTAACTCCAAGCATTGAATTAGCATCAACTATGAGAAGAGAAATCCAAACATATGCTAATAGAGTTATTGTCCAATAGGTAATTAGTCTTAAGTGCTTAGCTGTCTGATTCAAGCACATCTTTTAAGAGTTACAACCCTTTACAAGGAAGTTTTTAGAAAATTTTGCCTATATAAAGGGAAATGAAACAGGAGTTAGGTACATAAGCATGAGTAATACTTTTGGTGGCTTAGTATATAATTTATGCTTAGCCTGACTAGTTTCCCAAGACCATTTATATTGTGCTTTCATTTATATTTTTAAATCTCATTTTTATTTAAAAAATTAACAAATATTCATTTCTTTTCTTTAACTTCCCTTCTCTCATTAAAAAACAAACAAAAGTATATTCAAGTAAAACAAATGCTCACATTGTCCATATCCAAAAATATATGTCTCATATATATTAAGTCCATTATCTCTTGATTAGGAAGTTCATTAACATACTTCATTGTTGGTCTTCTGAAGTCATAGTTGGTAAATGAATGAATAAAGCATTTATTATGTAAAAAGTACTGTTTGAAGTGCTAGAGACACAAATAGAAAAAAAATAAGATAGTCTTTTTTTTTTTAACAGAATACAAAAACATTTAATGTTGAAAACAAAATAACAAAACTACATATATACAAGCATGCACATGTGCGTGCAAGCACAAGCATACTTACAATTTGAATTTCTTGCCCCACATCCTACAGTCTCAAAATTTGATTCTGTAAACATATATTACTGAACAAATTGAAGCTTCATAGTAATGGCTCAGCTGCCTTAATGACAAGTTGTAATAAACATAATTTTTGAAAGCTACCTGATCATTGAAAAGTCAAAATAGGTTATTTTCCCCCTGACCATTTCTGAAAGCAAACAAATTGTTTTAAAGAAATGAATGTCCAAATTCATTTTTACATACACACTCTCTACCAGTCAGGAGCTGGAGGACAGACACATGTGTTTGTCCTAGTTCTTGGCAAGGTCCTACATGTTCACAATTTTTTTAAAAAAGGAAGATAAAAATAAAAACAAAAAAGGGCAAGAAAAAGATTAAAGCTAAGTTGCTAATGCTGATTGTGAATCCTCCATGTCTGCACAAAGTAGGATAAACCAGTCTTCTTGACAGTTTTATATTCACGGCAACTTTTCAAATGCAAAAACCAAGTAAATACTTGTAGCTTCCCATTCGGATTTACTTAAGGTCCCCAAAGGTAATCTAACTTGACTATTTTTCATATATTTTGCAGCATGTTCATAATCACCCAAGTTCCCCGAGGCAAGCTTGGAATTCTCTTTTGCTGGATATGGTTCTAATGCTTGCATTCGTTTTAGGAGCAGTTTGTTTTCAATATTCTTGATCTTTTCTTCATAGAATTCCAAAAATGTTTTTTTGTAAACTAGTTTCATGTTATACTTCTTTGCCATTTCAATCAGCAAAGGAAAATAAACCAAAAATTCTGGAACATCCACAACACCTTCCAACTTGAAGTCATATTTGCATCCAAATAAAGGATATTCTCCCTTCTTCTGAAACCTTACAGTGTAGACTTCATTTCCAAATGATTCTGTCTCTGATGCCTCAAGGCGTTTTATGAGCTCAAAGCTATTTGGTGTAGTGCCAATAAAATATCCTCCAGGGCAAAGTTTCTCACAAGCATTTCTGAGCATCATATCAGCCTGTTCATAAGTTTCAAATGAATAATGATACACAAACTGACAACTGCAAATGTCAAAGGACATCTCTGGATCACGAAGCTTATTCATCAAGAGTTCCTTTGAGCTATCTGCAGTTACAAATTCTGCACTGAAAATGTACTCATGGTCACGACAATGATTCTTCATGTCAGCATAACGCTGCTGGCACTGCTGGATGGAAACATCAGCAATATCAGTACAAACTAGTTTGCTAATTCTGCCCTTTTTCCACTTGAGTAAATCTCCACCTTTTCCACAGCCCAGATCCAATACAGTGATGTCACTCTTCTTTTTCTGCCGCACTTTTTCTAAAAATTCTCCAATGAGGACACTCTTTATCCAATTATTAAAATTTCGAAGGTAAAAAATACGACTCTGGCTTCGTTTCTCCAAGCCAACTTCCTGAAGCTCATTGTAGTGAGCAGCTACTGTTGAGCCATGTCCTTCTTCTAAATGCTTGCATTTTATAGGAACATCTTCACCTTCCAATTTTCTCTTTTTTGCAGGAGTGCCATCTCCACAACTAGAAGTATCATCTTTTGGATCATCAGTTTCTAACTTTCTCGTTCGTGAAATACTCTCTTCGTCACCTGCTGCAGCTCTTTTCTCAGGAATAATTTCATTATCCAACTTTCTTGTATTTGATGGAGTGCCCTCTCCACAACTGGCAGTCTTAACTTCAGAGTCACTCTGAAACTCTAGTTTTCCCTTTTTTGGTGTACTTTCCTGAACACTGTCAGCGTCCTTTCCATCAGAGCATTCAATTTCATTAATGTTGATAGAGAGTTCTGTTTTGGAAACTACAGATGCCTCTTCATCTTGAAAGATTTTTTTACAATCCTCCATTTTTGCAGAATTTTCCATTGTGTCCAATGATTTGAATTTAAAGCTTCAGTTCATAAATAAAAACTGTAATATTCTCTTTAAAATGTAAGGTTCTCTGTTGAGTTTTCTTGGGTTCTCTGGGAGCAGTCTTCGTTTCAGTTCAGTAATCACCACAAGTGACACACCTTCAAAGTCCTAGCTCCTTCACTTGGGGCTTGGCTAGTTTTCTGGAGGCCTTCTGGATGTTGGTTTCAGTGGAGAAGAGGAGGAGAGTCTGCCACCACTTCTCTGTCTTTCCTAGTTCTGATTCTGGCTGAGTTTGTCTGAGCTTATAAAAGCTTATTGACACCTCTTATCAAAGATAAGACACCTCTTATCAAAGGTGTCAATCTTGCAGAAGTATATTAAGTAGTTCTGATTCTGGCTGAGTTTGTCTGAGCTTATAAAAGCTTATTGACACCTCTTATCAAAGGTGTCAATCTTGCAGAAGTATATTAAGTAGTTCTGATTCTGGCTGAGTTTGTCTGAGTTTATAAAAGCTTATTGACACCTCTTATCAAAGGTGTCAATCTTGCAGAAGTATATTAAGTAGTTCTGATTCTGGCTGAGTTTGTCTGAGCTTATAAAAGCTTATTGACACCTCTTATCAAAGGTGTCAATCTTGCAGAAGTATATTAAGTAGTTCTGATTCTGGCTGAGTTTGTCTGAGCTTATAAAAGCTTATTGACACCTCTTATCAAAGGTGTCAATCTTGCAGAAGTATATTAAGTAGTTCTGATTCTGGCTGAGTTTGTCTGAGCTTATAAAAGCTTATTGACACCTCTTATCAAAGGTGTCAATCTTGCAGAAGTATATTAAGTAGTTCTGATTCTGGCTGAGTTTGTCTGAGTTTATAAAAGCTTATTGACACCTCTTATCAAAGGTGTCAATCTTGTAGAAGTATATTAAGTACTAAGTGTATGTACTGAACTAGAGAACTGTTAATCACCATGCTGAATTAGATAACTATTGTCTCTATCGATTCCACTGAGTTAGCACCTTGTAAGAATCCTTGTTTCAAATTCAAAGTTCTGGCCCATAACACAAGCCCAGCAAGAATTCCTGAGTAAAGCTTTCCGCCATTCTGTCGATGGTCCTTATTTTCAAGAAGCTCAAATTCTAATGGGGAGACAACATGTATGGAAGGTTTCAGATGTGAGTCAAACAGAAAGGTCCCATGTGTTTCTTCTTTAATGTCATTTCTACTGATAAGTCATATTAGTTTCTGATGTTGCTATTTGTGTGTGTGCCAAGGATTTTAGTGGTAATAACTTTTTTCTTCTAGATCTTCAATGGCTTTGGCAAAACTGCATCTTCACAGGTGTTGCTTCCCCAGTATGATGAACATGGAAAGAGAGCTGGAAACATCATAGGCTCTTGAATCCAGGGATGTGTCCATTAGAGTCTGAGGGAAGATGATGTTCAAGTTAGTTATATGACTTTAATAGCACATGCTGCCTTCTATCTCTCCCCCAAGGTTCCTTGCTATTTCATCTAGGCCAACTTTCAATTGGTAGGAGTTGCTAGTTCTATCTTCACAGAAGTTTGCAAATGGTGATCTTGAAAGCTGGAAACAGGACCAGTGATTCAGGGAGTGCTGCAACTCTCAGGGTTCTGCTGATTGTTAGCAGTTATGGCTAGTGGTGATAAAAGAAGTGGGTTCCTTTTGCATATTTTCCTTCAATAATGGCAGTTTGTGGGACACTGCTATGTTAGATTAATCTAAGTTCGTAATTCTCATTCAACAGGTAGTCTTAAAGGGGGTGGGTACAAGTTTTATTACTGCTCAGAATCTTGAATTAAACAATATAAAGAAAGAGGAAACTCAATAAAAATAATGCACAATTAACACTGTGATCTACCAAAAAATAAAGACAATATATGCAACAAGCAAACAAATCAACATAACACACACCATCACCACTCTGAGGAAACACCAACACCTGAAACTGGAGTTCTCCAGCTAGGGTGATAGCTTTTAGGGTACACAGGATTTAGCCTCAGATAATATGTGCTTTCCTGAGAGAAAGGTTCTGAAGTCAACTTTCTACTAAGTTTTTATAGGCTGAGAACAAAGAAGGCACTATGCTGAGTATTCTCATATGAGGTGTGATTCTTGAGATGGAGCAGGTATAGGATGCTCTGTCACAAGAGACCCATCAAGGAGAATATTTGTTCATTCCTTTAGGAGGAACTAGCCAAGTTTCCAGACTAAACTCAGGCCTGCAATAAAGGATCCTCATTAATTAATGCACTAGAAGAGTGGTCATTCTTTGTGCTTCCTGGCATTCTGTCAGATAACTGCTAGTACGTTCTCATCAAACAAAGTAACACAAAAAGGATGTGTGAGACTCATTGGGATTCCTTACTAGAATTCCTCACAATTTGGCCCTAGGATCAGGCAAGTCACCAATTTAGTCAAATAAAACAACAGGGCTTCAACTGATCATGAACATTCACTTATATATGCTAAAAGCTTAAAGTCTAAAAGAAACCACAGTTGAAAAGACAGTTCATAATACAAGGTCCAGAGCAGAGAACAAACATATTAAAATGATAGAGTATAGACATAAGTGTTTTCATATTGAATCCCATCCTGATACTGAGGGAAGCAATTCTTCTCCAATCTTATGCATCCAATTGCAATATCATGAATATTATGTATGTTTCAATGGCTCTTTATTTTTTTTTAATATAAACACAGCATGACATATATTTGTGGTCATTCACTCTCCCTCTGCAGGTAATAAGTAATCTAAAGCTATTTGATTGTCAAGGATCACATAAACTAAGGAATCTGGAAGTTCTTAGAGGTTCTGTAAACATTAGGAAATTTCATTTGTGTGCTATTCAATAGCAGTTTCATTTTTAAAACAATTTCATGATTTATATATCCTTCTTGTATTCAAATGGTTATCAATAACCTTCACTGCCTCTTCAGTGTAATTTAATAAATAGTAGTTAACCACCAGAATAGGATAACTCTAAAACTGAATTTCCTTTTTTTAATACATAGGTTAATATTCTTAACTTAATTCTTACCAGTTTGGTTTTTCATTCTCCAAATGACATGGTAGAAGGAATAGTCAAATTGGATCAGTGCACAGGTGTCCCTTTAGTTCTCAAAATAGATTTGAGAATGCTGCTTTCAAAATATCACCCATGGTTTGTTTGAGGTATGCTCATCTCTGAGAAATTGCCAGCGTCATCCTCAGTAACATTCCAGACTCAATTAACAAAGCACTACAATTCTCCCCAGGAGTATTATTTTAGGAATTCATTCCCAGGTTTCTCCATCCCCGAAGGAAATGGTATTATATAGGAATTGAGATGACTTTTGTTCAGATGCTTTAGAGTCCTTTCCCAGTTCTATCAAAGCATTGGTGCCTATCATTTACCTTAAGTTCTTGACTTTCTTCATGGTTTTAAAAAGCATGATTCCAAGAGATCTAGACCTATTATACTTATTCCCAAACCACATGTCTAACTTGCTCTTTGATCTGAATTTTCTAGATGTCTAGCCTTTGTAACAAAACAAATCTTATTCTAAATTGTATAGGCTGTTCAATAAAATCCTTTCTCCACCAGGGCACAAATACTCATTGTAATTATTTGTCTATGGCTAGTCACATGTACATACAGTCCATAAATTGACAAATATCAAACTGAATTGTTAGTGGTGTATCCTTTTTCAGTGATATCCAAATAGTAACTCAATATTTCCTGTCTTTTGTCCTAAATACTATTATAACAAGAGAGCCATTCAGATATGGGATAATTTGCGGTCCATTCACCAACCAGTTCCAGTTTTTTCCCCAAACCAATGGGGACCAAAGCCCTTTGAGGGCATAGAACAATGATCTCATTTTCTGTAACTATTTTTTGATGAGAATGGGTGTTGAGCTGGGCCATTTTCTAGGATCCCTCCCCCTTTTTTTTTTTGAGTGGGTGATAAGCTAAAACTGATTAAAACATCCATTAAGTTCCGTCTCATCTCTGAAGCTGGTTGATGCAGCTTTCGAGAATAAAAATCAAATCTAATAAATGGAGGTTAGGGGAGTCTAAGACAGAAAGAGGAGCTGTTCATCCTTAACTATGGGAACCTCCAGAAGTCATCTGTGTTGCTGCAGCTACAGCTGCTGCTATTTTTGATGCTGTTGATTCAGTGCATCTCAAAGCTCCTGGTTTGCTGGAGCTCCTCTCACACCCAAGTCTTACAGACCTTTCTGGCTGACCTTCCAGGCCTTCCTTGATGTCCAAGGATAAAGAGGTCTGGATTGTTGCTCTTGCTGCGACTGACTCAGTGGCTTCTGAGCTGTCCCCTGGCTTTCCCAGGCCAGGGCTGTGCTGGCTTGGCCAGTGCCACAATTGTCCTCTTGTCCCACTCCAGAGTGACAGACTCCTCCTGCCACTTTCTAAGCTCTCTTTGGCTGGAAAATAGTTTTACTGCATCTTTGTGGGAATTCTAATGCTCAAAAATATTTTACAGTCATTATTTAAAAGTTTTTGGATACTGTGGGGGATGCTTTGGGGGAGTCTCTGTCTTTGATCAGTCAAAGGGGCTCTGCCTCCACACACATTTACAGCAGGCAAATTTATTCAGTTCTAAGATATAATCTGACTTGATTTGTATCCTATCTCCTTAACTATTAACATGCATCTTCTTTCTTTGCCTTGGATTTCAGAACCTTTGGGAAGAGAGTCAGAAAGAGTCAGAAAGACCAAAAAAAAAGACACCAACGGTAAACCTTTGTCTTGGTGAATTTGCCCTGTCCTTTTAATTGCAAAAGCCAAGGGTAATGTCAGATGTTGGAGTTGGAGCAAAAGACTTCTTAGGTCCATATCAGATCTAACATTTTAGATCTCTAGGAGAGTATGGCAGGGACATTAGTCAACCCTTTGAGGTGTAATTGTTTCTTTTTTTCCCCCAATGGTTTTTGTTGCTTTTGCAACAAAGATATTCTTTCCTGGATGAAGATGAAGTGATTTGAATCAATAACACTAGGCAATTTTAAGCATAGTTTGTGGCCTCAGTTTTGTCATTTGAGATCTTGTCATGTCCACTGCTTGCAAGTGGGGACCCTCAGTCTTTGTTCTTGTATCTCTAGTTCCCTGCAGAGCCTCTGACCCATTATATATATTTCCATAATGCTTGTTTGTTGCTGGATTCAGGTTTTTAAGTACTTGCTTTCTTTCTTGATTTTGCAGTTTCCAAGTAATTACACCTTGTGTTGTGCATTTTAGGCACAAATATAAGATGGAGGAAAAATACTGTGAGTTGGAATAAAAAAAAATATAGCAAGTATCCTAAAAGTCCTTTTCCAGTATGATAATAGTTCACAAATTGCATGACATTCCAGGCTTTAATTAGAATCTGCTCCTCTTGATTTGGCAGTTTAGAGATCATTATTGTCTAGTACAGAAACACTATCTTGGCATTTCTTCAAAAATAAAAAAGTGAAATTGCTGGGGAAATCAAACAATGAAAGAATATTGTGAAAGGTGAGGTTTCAAGCAAAAACCCATTAAGGTCTATTCTGACTCTGATATTTTATAATTTCCAGATTTTCTTATATTCTATGATATAATGTTTTATAATTTCCAGATTGTGTTATATTCTAATTTTTGAAATTATATTCTCATTTTCTTCTACTGGCAGGGTCAGGGAAATTTTCCAAAATCTCAACCAGAAATATCACATTACATGATAGATCGAAGAAGTCTGACAGTTCAAATGCCAAATTTGCCATGAATTCCTAGAGCATACTAGATTGAAAAATTGCACAAATGAATATGAAAAATTTATGAAAAACCCTTAAATCCTTAAAATATTCTTACAAGGGCCACATTCAGCTATAACATGATAAGATTCTAAGACATTAATTTATGAAGCACATCTAAGGGCACAGTCTCCCTCTTTTGACATGGCAGTTTCCAGAAACTTTTCAGTATCACCTACCAACAATAATACACTGGACCTTGGAAGATGTAATTGGTTCTGCTCCTTTGGAATGAAGTATTATTCCAATCAATTAACACCTGATTGTAAAGTCCAGACTAACTCTCTAGAGGATCTCAGTACCAGCCCAAGTATCTTGATCTTAGGAGAGGAGTGAAGATGGTTGAACATGGAGTTTATTCCAAATTCTCTCAGCCTTATATACCCTAATAACCTCACTTAACTATAGCATACTGACATGCACTAACTATATACTGTGCATGTGTGACCATATAAACAACTTGCTATTATGTGTAGGAGTCTCTTTGCCACTTGGTATAATTCTGCTGTAATTACAACAGGTTGTCACTGCCCCAGCTTCTCAGGAAGGCCAAGAGCCCTTGGGGAAAATAGGGAGCTGAACTAGACATTATCAGCAGGGTTCCTTTTACTGGACTAAAGGATCTTATATCTCACCCAGGCTTCCCCCACTATCTATGGCCCTCTACATTTCATAGTTGGACATTCTCCATGGACGCCAAAAAAGTACCAAAGATAAGTTTCAATAGGAACGTTCTAGTTAATACCATTAAATTACAAGAGGCTTCAAGCATTTTAGGTTAAAAAAAGTTTTTGGTGGAAAAAAATATCTAGACATATGGACATATATTTTCAATGTGTATGTATATATATGTGTGTGTGTGTGTCTATATACATAAATGTTTGCATATAGATATAAAAATATTTATAACTACCAATATAAAAATATTTATATATAACTACTGTATTACAGGCTCTATTTCCTCAAGCTAACCTTTCAGCCTCCTTTCTCAATGAACCCTCAATGAGACTTTTCCCAAAATTCCATTGCTTTTTAAAAAAAAAATTAAAATTTTATTTTGGTTTTTATCTTTAAAGTGAAGTATCAATATCTAATCTTAATCTTTACCCCTTTGATGAGAAACAGTGCATGATTCTATCTTTTTTTTTTAACCACACTGTGACAAATGAGACAAAAATAGGACTTTAGAACTTTCAGTATTGAATGAAACCAGAGACTGAATATAGATATACTATTTTCAAAACTGTCTTTTTTTTAGATAGCCTCAAAGTCCCAGGCAATCCATTATTTCCAAAATACATTGATCAAATTACAAACAAATTTTGCTATTTCAGAGTGAAAAATGAAATCATTTTCATCTTTTTTTCAATAGCAATTACCACTGGATTTGATCTTTTTTGGAAATATATCTCCACAAATAAGAAAATTTATTCCCAAGTTTAAATTATCATATAAGGAGCCCTTACCATCTTTCTGTATTTTGGATAGTTCTTTACTATTTGGAGAACTTTGGAATTATAAAAATTAATATATCTTCTTCTACCTGCCCTGTTATTGAAAAACGGAGCCTAGTGTAATTGGTGGGTAGGAAATGATTGAGAGAGGCAGTCTTCTTTTTATAAAGACTAATTGGGGAGGAACTTTTAGTATTGTGTCATTCTAATTTAAAATCTGGCAAATTTTGGGTGGGCATCAACAAAACTTGAAAACATTGGCTAAAAGAATATTACTTATCATCCTTTCCTTATGATTTGCAAAGCTCTACCATAAGTTGGCTCATAATATAGATTTTCTCAAAATAGAAAGGCTGTATTTGAAGAGTTCCAGAGAAAATGTCATTACCCCTCACTATTGACAGTGCCCTTCAGAAAGGAGTTGCTTATTTGGGAAATTTTATTTTAAGCCATTATTCAGTATATGAGTGAACATACATAAAAGAAGATCAAAGCTGATTATCACATGGGGCTTCTTAGCTAAGTCTCATGATTTTGCCACCTATTGCAGGTTAATTCTTTGAAACAATTATCACTTAACATATGGGAAATCTAGGAGCATCTCATTTCTTTCCCCTCCTCGTAACAGATGAATAGCACTTAATTCACACTGAGTGTAATTAGGTGTTTTCAAAAATTTTACTTGTTTCTTACTAATGGTTAATTGCAGAAACAAATTCTGTAGAAGAAAAATGATTAGTGGTTTCCATAATGCTTTTGCTTTTGTAGCTTTAAAAGATGGGGGCCTTTCTGTGCCATAAATGAGTAAGTCTATTCTACATGTACAGATTTTCTTCTCCTGGTAATTCTTCTTTCCAATGAATTGTCATTTTTGTTGTAGATTTCACGAGTTCCCCAATAGATTGTTATCTAGAATATTCTTCCTGATGGAAAAGTTAACTTTATCCAAATATGATGGTAAAGAAATTTTACTTTGTGAAAATTAAGAAACTATATCTGACTCAAATTGAGACTCAATTGTCTTTCTTAAAGCATTTGGACTTCAAAAATAGATATCATCAGAAGAAGAATCAAAAGGAGATTAAAAAGCTCAAAAGAGAGGCAGAATAACATAGCAAAAATTAGAAGTCTTTTTGCATACAGAAGTTCTAAAGGATCCTGTCTTATAGAAATATTTATACAAGTTCATTATGATTGTTATTCAGATACCAATTAATTTTTTACCTATTTCCACAGCTCTTTAATACATTTTTTTATTTTATTTATTTTATCATGATCTGAAAAAGATTCATGTTTCTGACTTTGAGATTTTTATCCCCTAATATATGATCAATTTTTGGGTAACTGTCATGTACCATTGTGAAAAGAATTATCATAGTTTGTAGAAAAAAGCCAACAGTTTGATTAAAGAAAATATCTCCTTATAAAATATATTTGGTGAAAAGGGGAAAAAAACTGTACAGAAGAAAATAACTTCTTAAAAATAAATTCGGTGAAATGGAAAAAGAAAGTGCCTTAAAAATAGAATTGGTAAAATGGAAAAAAATGTACCACTTCATAACTCTCAAATTTGCTGAGATGATAGGAAATGATAAATGTTGAAGAGGATGTGGCGAAACTGAAACACCATGTATTGTTGTTGGAATTGTGAAATGATCTCTTCTGGAGAGCAATTAAAAAAAATCTATGAAACTGTGCCTACCCTTTGATCCAGAAGTGAATCTCCTAGGTCAGCATCCTAAAGAGGTCATCAAAAAGGGAAAAGGACACACATGTGCAAAAATGTTTGTGGCAGCTCTTTTTGTAGTGGCAAGAAATTGGACATTGAATAGATACTTCTCAGTTGGGGAAAGACTGAATAAGTTATGGTATAGGAATGTAATGGAATATTATTGTTCTGTAATAAATGATGATGAGGTGGAGAGAGGATTTTGGGAAAATGGTAGAGTAGGTTAGTAAATTTCAAGTTCTCCAGATTTCCTCCACAAATAGAACTATTATTCATCTCAAAGTGAACATGGACTAGTTAAAAATCAAGAAAACTTGGGGCAGAATAGGGTTCCTCCAGGTACAACTTGATAAATCTGAAAAAAGAATCCCAGATGAGGGATTAACCAGTGTGAGGTACAAACAATTCAGAGCTAAATCCAGAGAAAATTCAAGTGGGGAGCTCTAGGGCTAGCTGGGTTTGGCTGGAGCGGGAACACAAAAAGTTTCACCTCCCAGATGACTTGTGAAGTCAGGTTTTGAATCCTGACAAAGTGAGAGAATCCCAACTGATAGGAAATACCAGGTCTAGATTATGGGGCTGCAGGGACATGTTAAGAGTTCAAATGTTGGAGTTTGTTCTTTTCAGAGCGCAGCCGGTTTAGAGGCTTGGAGCCCTTCGGATGTCTCCAAATCCAAAGGTTCTGTCCTTCAGCCTCTGCCTCTGCTTTCTTCTGCCTCCAACAGAGATGGAAGGTCTCTCTTATCTCCCTCTGGGGAGCCCAGCCACCAACTTGCCGCGGAGAGAGGGCTTCTGGCGTCCAGCCACCAACTTGCCGCAGAGAGAGGGCTTCTGGCGTAGCTCCCCTGGAATCCATCAAAAGTGTTCTCTGCACCAGAGTCGTTCCTCTCAAGTCCAGCGCGATCAGCCAGTCAAGAGGAAAAAGTGTATTCTGGAATGGCTGTCTCGCCTTATATGTGAACCTTCTGAGAGAATGGGATTATGGGTTTTCTCCCATAGTGCTCTCTGGCCCAAAGAGCTTTAAGGGGTGGACTCCCTTGAAGTTAGAAAGTGTACTTTGTGAAGCTAGCATACTTGTGGACTCCAATGAGTAAAGGTGGGAACACAAGCCTTGTCTTGATTAGTTCTACTTAGTACCTTGTTTCAGGTTCTGGCCAAAACAACTTCTTGTAAGATTAGATCAACTCTAATTATTTAGCAGTTAGTAAGGATTTCAACATCTCCCCCTTTCTTTTGTTTTAAAACATAGGGGGTTTCTGAGGAGGTACACATAAATCCATCAATATGGGAGGCATTATACATAATTTACACATAGCAATATAACACAGGCTAGTAGTAATGTAACAAATAACAAGAATCAATCTGAAAATTTACACATGTCCATAAGTCCTAGAAACAGTCCAATAGGATTCCATTGTCCATTAGTTCATGTGCCAGGAATCTAATAATTCTTGTGAGCACAATCAGCAACAGAACCACCCGATATTTCTTGGGTGTTCTCCTTTGTTTCAAGGGTCTGCTCCATCTTTCTGCGATGGACAAGGCGAATGCGGCTCGTAGGCACCCATCTGATTCCTTCTCCACCTGTAGAGATGCAAGCAAATCCTCTCCCCCAAGCAGTTAGCCTATCTGGTCCCTTCCATTCACCACTTTCTGGGTCTCTCCACATCACCTGGCGATTATTTAAGGATAGTGGAGCTGCTCGCACTGGACACTGCTCTTCTGGTGGGTTATAAAACCTGTCTGCTGGAGCCAGTGCATCTTTATCAAAGATTAAAAAATTAATGGTATAGAGAACTAAATTTAGAAGTTCTCTAGGGTTACCCGTGGCTCCCCCTTTCTTTTGTTTTTGGAGGAGTGTCTTAATGTCTCTGTTTCTTCTTTCTACTATTGCTTGACCTTGAGGATTGAAGGGTATGCCAGTAGTGTGTAAAATCTTATACTGTGCACAAAAGTGTTCAAAATGTTTGGAGGTATATGCCGGTCCATTATCTGTTTTTATTTCTTGTGGCACACCCATAATTGCGAATGCTTGAATGAGGAATTCAGTGACCACTCGGGCTGTCTCTTTTGCTGCTGGTATGGCAAAAGTGAATCCTGAAAAGGTGTCTACCACAACGTGGATAAAAGACAGACGACCAAAAGATTTATAATGAGTCACATCCATTTGCCAGATTTCATTGGGTCTCAAACCATGAGGATTCTTCCCTGGAGGCAGTGTAGGAGCTTGGAAGGGAAGGCAAGCTGTACAGCTTTTCACTATGCTCCTAGCTTCTTCTCTTGTAATCCCAAACTGTAAACGCAAAGCTCGAGCAGCCTGATGGTATTTAGAATGGGATTCCTGGGCCTCCTGAAATAAAGGCGTACTGGCCAACATAGTTAAAAGGCTATCTGCCTTTGAATTTCCATCAAAAATAGGACCTGGAAGTCCACTATGTGAATGGACATGCAGGATATAAATCTTTCCTGGATGCTTTCTCACTTGCTCTTGAAGTTCCTTAAAGAGCTGATATATATTAGAAGCTGCAAATTTTATTTGGGCTGTGGCAATTCTTTGTACCACACCTACTGAATAGGCTGAATCAGATATTATATTTATGTCGCCTGGGTAATAAGTGAGAGCTAGCATGATCGCATATAATTCGTTCTGCTGAGTGGACTGAAAAGGAGTTCTGACTACTCTTTTTACGGTTAGATCATGAGAGTATACAGCACAAATATTTTGTTTGGCTGCGTCTGTAAAAATGGTTGGTCCTTCAAGAGGAACCTTAGAAACCTTCTCCTCAAAAATCCATTGCCAATTATGCAGTAGTCTGGTTATCTTTAATGGAGATCCATGTGCAAAATTTGGAGCCATGGCCAATAAAATCTGCCACTCTGGGATGGTTTCACAGCATACATTAATTTGTGCATTTGTATAGAAGGTATATATCTTGTCAGGTCTTGTCCCAGATAATTGTACTGCTCGCTTAATGGCCTTTAATAGAATTCTAGCCACAAGCACTGGGTAAGGCATAGGGTAGGCACACGCTGAGCCAGTCAGTGTAGCGCGCGTGCAGCCCCGGACATCTATGACCCGCACTTACTGGGAATTTCTTGTTCATGGGGAATAATTGCAATCCCCGATCCCCATCACGAATGGGGTTCAACGGGTTACCCGCGCCTGCAGGCCCCAGGTGAGAAGGAACCAGATACAATCATGAGTGCTGGCAGAGGGCACTTATTGGGGGATGGAGCACTTAGTTTGGGGTTCCAGGTCAGAGGGGAGAGCTCAAGTGAAGTTAAAAGCATCCATACCCCCACCACATAATAAGTGCTTAGACTAATAACTATTAAAAAAAAAAAAAAAAGAACAAATTGGCAAAGAAGAAAGAAGCACACCATAGGAATGCACTGTGGAACAAGGAAGACCAGGGTTCATCTTCAGAGGAGAACAGTGAAGTTAAAAAAAAAATAAAGCTTCAACTGAAAGAGTTATTATGAAATGGCTCCTTTCCCAGAGAGAATTTATAAAAGAACTCAAAAAAGAATTTAAAAATCAAATGAAAAACATTGAGGAAAATATTAAAAAATAAAAACCAAGAAAAACAAGATTATGAAAAAAAGTTAATCAGAAAAGATATTAAGATATTTATCTGAGTGTGTTTGTGTATATGTGTTCATATGTGTATGTATATTTCTACATATGTGTACAGAATTATATCCTTAACAAAAGCATGCTTGGGAGAGGTGATGGGGAATGTAAGGAGGAAAACAGAATAAAGTAAAAAAAAAAAAAACAGCAGAAAACAAAACAATTTACAGGAAGTAAAGATGAACACTTATGAATATAATTTCTTCTACTAATATATATCTATATATCTATATCTGTATATAAACTTGCTTGAACTGGAAATTTGTTGTTACATACTTTGAGCCCTCCCTGATGCTCTGCTGGGCACATGCCAGTTTCTCTTTTATTTTGTTTTGTATTCCTTTTCTCTTCTTCTCTTTCCTTATTCTGTTTTTTTTTTTAAATAAAATCAATTTTAAAAAAAGAAATGATAATCAGGCTGATCTCAGAAAGACCTGAATTTACATGAAGTGATGCTGAGTGAAATGAACAGAAAGAAAAGAATATTGCATCACAGTAACAAGATTATGTTAGTCAACTGTGATGGATTTGGCTATTTTAAACAAGAAGGTGATTCAAGGCAATTCAGTAGATTTGAATGAAGACTGAATGTCAATCAAAGCATAATATTTTCAAAAAAAATTTTTTTTACTTTTTTTTTTTACTTTTGCTCTGATTTTTTTAATGCAACATGATGGGTATGAGAATACAGATTGGATTGCTTACTGTCTTGAGGGAAAAAGCAAAAAAAAAAATTTTGGAACACAAGGTTTTGCTAAGGTGAATGTTGAGAACTATCTTTGCATATATCTGAATAAAATGCTATTTAAAAATAAAATGAAAAAAGAAAAATAATCAACCAGTATCACCTCCTCTGGAAATAAAAGAACCCTGGGACCAGAAAGTAAAGAAGTTATGATCTACCGGCAAAGCTACTCAGTATTACTGGTATCATATAGTAGCCATGAGCACTTTCAGCCTGTGTGCAACTATGTCACCTTCTCAAGTTATGGCACTCTTCCTCTCTCAGACAAGTGCTTTGATGCTTTCTGATGACTTCCTGAAATGTTGAAAATGGCTCTGTAATGTTCAAAGCTGGATCTGCAGTAGATAACTGCCTTCACCTTCACTGTTGGTCACCCAGACCTGCATCAGGGGATGTCTGTGGATATAGGACAGAAAGCCAGTTCTGTAGGATCTGAGACCAGACAAGATAAGTGATTCTGACTTGATGTCCCTGAACATGGTCTTCCTGAACACTTACTAGGAAACAATGAAAAAATTGGAAATCATATTTCGAGGAGATCTTGGGAACTTTGAAAAGCACCATGTGCTGCTCCCAGAAACCACCTGAACCCCAAAGCCAACAGAGGAGAAAAAAAACATTATCTTTAAGGATTTCAATACCCCCACCATATATGTTGCCATCCAGGTGTTGCAGGCCTTGTTTTTCTGACTGTATGATACTTTGATGAATTTGAAAGATGGCTGGACTACACATATGAAAGAAGATTAGGCTCTTCTCCAGGCCATCCTTCCTCTCAGTTGGCTGCTTGTGATCTGAGGGACTGACTTCTGAAGGTGCTACTGAGAGAGGTGATAGCTCTACTTCAAATTCCTCCAGTTCCAGGGAAATCTGGATATGAACAGTGAAGTAGAGAGGCCTCAGAACTATTTCTTTCCTGACCATTATTCCAGCAGAGGAAACCCTTGACAAAAAATGAGAAAATTTAAAGAAATTAAGCCATTCACAAAAATACTGAATCCAAATATGAAGCTAACAGGTCTGTGCATAAAGATTTTAAGGCAACTTGTGTTTTCCTTTAATTATTTATAATTAATTTCTTTGCCCTTGATTTTTAAAGAGATATACCCTTTCTTGAATCTTGTGATCTTTATATCCTACCTCTGTAATAAGGGAAGAAGTACACTTGGAAGTAGTGTATAATTGTCAGTAAGGGAAATATATATTTCATGGTAGTAACAATAGACATTAGAAATATTTGTGGTTATCCCAAGCAACTTGAGACACGGTAACTTGCTTTTTCTCTCTTTGGGAGATAGCTGAAAAAGAAGAGAAAAAGACATGATGGGAAGAGAATGATTACTAACAAACACACACACTCTCTCTCCCACCTTCCATCTTTCTGTCTCTTTTACTGTCCATCTTTCTCTAAAATATTTTTGTTCTGTCCCCTCATTCTGCTGTCTTTCAATGTAGTGAACTAAGATTGAACCATTTTGCTTACATATCAAATATATTATATGACATCCTGCTCAAAATTAAGCATATAGGTCAAGGCTTTTTGCCTCTCCTCTAGAAGAAGATTCAGAATCAATAAGTAGCTAGCATCCTTACTGTCCCCCCACCCTGGAAGAAAGGGACATGGGAATTGATAAGGGCAGTAAGGATCCAAGATCTATATGGAGTCACATAGAAGTAGAGTAACCCTCCCTTAGCCATGGCCAAGAATCAGATGACAAAAGTTGAGCTTCTGTGAGGGATCTGTAGGGAGGAGATATCAAGAAAGCATATAAGCACTTAAAAGGTTAATTACTCACAGGGATTTGGGTGCACAGCAGGCTTGTACAGATGGAGACCCCAGATCTCCTGGATCTCTACTCTTATAGATGGTTGCTGCTGGAGGGAATCAATGGGTTTAGGTGGGGGAAATGAGGTAGGAAGTCAGTTAGTAGTTATGGACTATCAATCCCTTTATCCCCAAGGACACTGATTAGTACCATTTCTTAACCTGACACACCTGCATTATTAGAGGTGTGCCAAGGGGGTAGCCAGGTGGTGCAGAGGATAGAGCAGCAGCCCCAGAGTCAAGAGGACCAGAGTTTAAATCTGGTCTTAGACATTTAACATTAACTAGCTGTGTGACCATGAGTAATTTTTTTTTATTATTTTAAATGCATATTACTACTTTTCCCTCCAACCTGTAAAAAAAGAAAAAAGTGAGCTAAATCAATAGTTTGCTAACCTGTCCTTTCTTTTTTTTTTAGCTTTATTTTTTTTTAAATTTAATTTTTATTTAATAATTACTTTATATTGACACTCGTTTCTGTTCCGATTTTTTTTCCCTCCCTCCCTCCCTCTGCCCCCTCCCCTAGATGGCAAGCAGTCCTTTATATGTTGGATATGTTGCAGTATATCCTAGATACAATATATGTTTGCAGAACTGAACAGTTCTCTTGTTGCATAGGGAGAATTGGATTCAGAAGGTATAAATAACCCGGGAAGAAAAACAAAAATGCAGATAGTTCACATTCGTTTCCCAGTGTTCTTTCTTTGGGTGTAGCTGCTTTTGTCTGTCATTATCAATTGAAACTCAGGTCTCTTTGTCAAAGAAATCCACTTCCATCAAAATATGTCCTCATACAATATCGTTGTCGAAGTGTATAATGATCTCCTGGTTCTGCTCATTTCACTTAGCATCAGTTCATGTAAGTCTCGCCAGTCCTCTCTGTATTCATCCTGCTTAACCTGTCCTTTCTAAAGCTCAATGTATCTAACTCAGGCAGTAGTGAAGAACACAGCAATTCTCAATGTAAAAACTATCAATCACTGATCAACCATCGAAGCACTATTCTTGAGATCAGGATAATATTCACAGCATCATGAATCAGCATCATGAATCAGAACAGTAGGATGTGTTAGAACTAAGTATAAAGATGTAGGGGAAAAAGCAGTTCTCTTACTTTGGTTGATAGTAACAAATCTCAAGATCAGAAGTTTTCTTTGGGGACTAATCAGTTTGCTCAGTTGAACACAATGAAGAACAAAGTTTCAGAAAGCTAGTGATCCAAATGTGGTACAGATGTGGCTGACATGGACATCAGATAATAGCAGGTACCAAAAGTTGGGGTTCAGTCATGTGGAGAATTCACAGTGGCCATTCTTTCTGTCAAGAGGTAGAGTTATTTAGGGAAATAGTATGCGGACAAAATTAAGGAATACAATAGATACCATGAATGTTAAATATGAAAAAAATACATTTGGGAAAGCCAAGGAAGAGGTTTTCATAATGATGGAATGGACAATTTCCCTAGTAGAACCTGCCATTTGCCAGAAGAAAGTAAACGCTCCATGAGATTGGGACATCCTTAGCTGGCAGGCTAAATCCTAAAAGGGACTTAGCACCCCAAAAGAGTTAGATAGCTTTAAGAAGAAGTAGGGTCAGGAGAGACCCAAAGGACATGTCAGGGCTAGGACAAATCACATGGCATGAGGTGGGGTGAGAGGAAAGTCACCACAAGGCAGAGTGCCAACACATCCCACAGTCAGGACCTCATCATTTCCCCTCTTTTTCAATCTGATAAATCTTTTCAAGAGTGGCTTGAAGTTCCTAAACAGAAGAGAATATAGCAGACTAATGTTGAAATTTTGAGGGCTAAATCCTGGGACAATTATTAAGTAGTTTCCAGACATGGGAGTGAAATTATATTGTATGACATCCTGCTCAAAATTAAGCATATAGGTCAAGGCTTTTTGCCTCCCCTCTAGAAGAAGATTCAGAATCAATAAGTAGCTAGCATCCTCACTGTCCCCCCACCCTGGAAGAAAGGGACATGGGAATTGGGGTTGGCATGTTACAGAGATCAACTGAAGCCAAAGTTTGATCTCAGAGGAGTACAAAGTTGGTTACCAAGTCTCAGAAGCAGAGATTAGCACAAAGTCCATTTGCATCTTACAAGGGGCCCATTCGGACGCTGGGTAGCATGTTGCTAGGGTCCATTCACTCCAATAGTTAGTTTCTCTACAAAGAAAAGAGACCCAAAGTCCTTTGGGGTACGGAACGATGATCTCATCTTTGTAAACTACTTCCTGCTGGGAATGGACGCAGTCCTCCAAGGTCTCAATTGGTAGCGGTGCACCATGATGATGACTGAAGTGAGCTAACCAGTGAATTCTGAGTCAGGTCCCTGAAGCTGGTCGATGCAGCTGTCTAATGCTGGTCATTTGTAGGTGAACTGACCAAAGCCTAGAGGAAAACAAACCTAACAAGCAGAGGCTAGGAACAGGAGCACTGCAAACAGCAAAGGATTCCTTTTGGGTAGCCAAGGATACATGTGGCAAAGTGTTCAAAAGGATTTTGGCTTTGGGTAGAGGGGAGAACAGGTTGAGATCAGGGGTTGACCTAATCTGACCAATAGTTATCTTATTCCCCACTGAGAAAAGCCCACGGTGGGTAGGGATAGCTTGAGAGAGAGCACTGAGAGCAGGGCCCTCATTCTGGGGATATGCTTAAGTGGAAGAAATAAAAATAGCTTAAAAAGTGTGGGGGGAAACAATTCACCTGAAGAGAGTATGGCAGTTTTTATTAACATAATTGACTATATCAACAACCAACCAAACAAAAACCATATGATCATCTCAATAGATGCAGAAAAAGCATTTGATAAAATCCAACAGCCATTCCTAATAAAAACACTTGAGAGCATAGGAATAAAAGGACTTTTCCTTAAAATAGTTAGGAGCATATATTTTAAACCTTCAGTAAGCATCATATGCAATGGGGAAAAACTGGAACCTTTCCCGATAAGATCTGGAGTGAAGCAAGGTTGCCCACTATCACCATTATTATTCAATATTGTATTAGAAACACTGGCCTCTGCAATAAGAGTTGAGAAAGAGATTAAAGGAATTAGAGTAGGCAATGAGGAAACCAAACTATCACTCTTTGCAGATGATATGATGGTATACCTAGAAAACCCCAGAGATTCTACTAAAAAGCTATTAGAAATAATTCATAATTTTAGCAAAGTAGCAGGATACAAAATAAATCCCCATAAATCCTCAGCATTCTTATACACCACCAACAAAATCCAAGAGCAAGAGATACAAAGAGAAATTCCATTCAAAATAACTGTTGATAGCATAAAATATTTGGGAATCTACCTACCAAAGGAAAGTCAGGAATTATATGAGCAAAATTACAAAAAAGTTTTCACACAAATAAAGTCAGACTTAAATAATTGGAAAAATATTAAGTGCTCTTGGATAGGCCGAGCAAATATAATAAAGATGACAATACTCCCTAAACTAATCTATTTATTTAGTGCTATACCAATCAGACTTCCAAGAAAATATTTTAATGATTTAGAAAAAATAACAACAAAATTCATATGGAACAATAAAAAGTCGAGAATCTCAAGGGAATTAATGAAAAAAAAAATCAAATGAAGGTGGTCTAGCTGTACCTGATCTAAAATTATATTATAAAGCAGCAGTCACCAAAACCATCTGGTATTGGCTTAGAAATAGATTAGTTGATCAGTGGAAAAGGTTAAGTTCACAAGACAGAATAGTCAACTATAGCAATCTAGTGTTTGACAAACCCAAAGATTCTAAATTTTGGGATAAGATTTCATTATTTGATAAAAACTGCTGGGATAACTGGAAATTAGTATGGCAGAAATTAGGCAAGGACCCACACTTAACACCACATACCAAGATAAGATCAAAATGGGTCCATGACCTAGGCATAAAGAACGAGATTATAAATAAATTAGAGGAACATAGGATAGTTTATCTCTCAGACTTGTGGAGGAGAAAGAAATTTGTGACCAAAGATGAACTAGAGACCATTACCAATCACAAAATAGAAAATTTTGATTATATCAAATTAAAAAGCCTTTGTACAAACAGAACGAATGCAAACAAGATTAGTAGGGAAGTAACAAATTGGGAAAACATCTTTACAATTAAAGGTTCTGATAAAGGCCTCATTTCCAAAATATATAGAGAACTGACTCAAATTTATAAAAAATCAAGCCATTCTCCAATTGATAAATGGTCAAAGGATATGAACAGACAATTTTCAGATGAAGAAATTGAAACTATTACCACTCACATGAAAGAGTGTTCCAAATCACTATTGATCAGAGAAATGCAAATTAAGACAACTCTGAGATATCACTACACACCTGTCAGATTGGCTAAGATGACAGGAAAAAATAATGATGAATGTTGGAGGGGATGCGGGAAAACTGGGACACTGATGCATTGTTGGTGGAGTTGTGAACGAATCCAGCCATTCTGGAGAGCGATCTGGAATTATGCCCAAAGGGTTATCAAGCTGTGCATACCCTTTGATCCAGCACTGTTTCTATTGGGCTTATACCCCAAAGAGATACTAAAGAAGGGAGGGGGACCTGTATGTGCCAAAATGTTTGTAGCAGCCCTGTTTGTGGTGGCTAGAAACTGGAAATTGAATGGATGCCCATCAATTGGAGAATGGCTGGGTAAATTGTGGTATATGAATGTTATGGAATATTATTGCTCTGTAAGGAATGACCAGCAGGATGAATACAGAGAAGCTTGGAGAGACCTACATGGACTGATGCTAAGTGAGATGAGCAGAACCAGGAGATCATTATACACTTCGACAACGATATTGTATGAGGATGTATTCTGATGGAAGTGGATTTCTCTGACAAAGAGACTTAACTGAGTTTCATTGGAGAAATGATGGACAGAAACAGCTACACCCAAAGAAGGAATACTGGGAAATGAATGTGAACTATTTGCATTTTTGATTTTCTTCCCGAGTTATTTTTACCTTCTGAATCCAATTCTCCCTGTGCAACAAGAGAACTGTTCGGTTCTGCAAATATGTATTGTGTCTAGGATATACTGCAACATATTTAACATATATAGGACTGCTTGCCATCCTGGGGGGGGGGAGGAGGGAGGGAGGGGAAAAAACGAAACATAAGTGATCGCAAGGGATAATGTCGTGTAAAAATTATCCTGGCATGGATTGTGTCAATACAAAGTTATTATTAAATAAAATAAAATTAAAAAAAAAAAAAAAAAGAGAGTATGGCAGTTTTATCCATCTTTTCCTGAAAATTGAGCATGCCAGAGTAGAGATGATAATAAATTTTAAGTGCTTTAGAAACACATTGGGTATGTTTTGGCCCTGTTTGTAGTAGCTAGAAGCTGGAAAATTAATGGATGCCCATCAATTGGAGAATGGTTGAGTAAATTGTGGTATATGAACGTTATGGAATATTATTGTTCTGTAAGAAATGACCAGCAGGATGAATACAGAGAGGCTTGGAGAGACTTACATGAACTGATGCTAAGTGAAATGAGCAGAACCAGGAGATCATTATATACCTCAACAACGATACTGTTTGAGGATGTATTTTGATGGAAGTGGATCTCTTCGATAGAGAGCTAATTCAGTTTCAATTGATCAAAGATGGACAGAAGCAGCTACACCCAAAGAAAGAACACTGGAAAATGAACATAAACTGCTTGCATTTTTGTTTTTCTTCCCGGGTTATTTATACCTTCTGAATCAATTCTCCCTGTGCAACAAGAAAACTGTTCAGTTCTGCACACATATATTGTATCTAGGATATACTGTAACCTATTCAACATGTAAAGGACTGCTTGCCATCTGGGGGAGGGGGTGAAGGGAGGGGAAAAACCACAACAGAAATGAGTGCAAGGGATAATGCTGTAAAAAATTACCCTGGCATGGGTTCTGTCAATAAAAAGTTAAAAAAAAAAAAAAAAAAGAAACACATTGGGTTGTGACATGAAGACTGGTCACTCTGTAAAGAGTGGCACAGACCAAAACAAAGCATGATCTCTTTTACTAGACACTTTGATGTTCTTGTGCTGGCCTAGATCTTCTTCCTTAGAATTTTTTTTTTTTTTTTTTTTTTTTTTTTTTTGGTATCAGGAGTAAAAAGATGCTTAAGTGGGGGCAGATGATACCAGCAGGGAAATATGCCTTGGAAGGTTGATATCAATTTGGCTTTGTTTTTGGATAAAGTTAGAACTTCCAGAGATCCCCACATGGAATGGAACATTAATCAAAAATCCATTGCTTGGATAACTGGAGGAATATAAAGACCAAAGTAATAGCAGCCTCTTTTGTGCTTGCATCAGTAAATCAATTTCCTCTTGCTTGGACTATTCATATTAAGTAAGTCATTTATAAGATAACATTCTTGTGCCACAGATATACAGGACAAATAAATGTTGTTCTTTTCATATTGAATTTTTGCATGAATGTAACACAACATTCTAATTTACATTTAAAATTTTACATTTACTTTTTACATTTCTTAAAAATATATTTGCACTAACATTTTTTACTCTTAAGTTACACTACATGAGAATAGCATCTAGGTCTCATAAATATTTTCATCAGTAGATAAATGTTTGTACATTTTGAAAGGTTTAGACACATTGTACAAACTTATTTCTGAGAATATTTATCTCTAATAACAGGCAGATGTTTGGGTCAAATAGTCACCTTTCTAATGATGGAAAAGTTATTTAACTAATGACTACACATTTTCAGATAGAAAAAAAAAGAAAGATTTTATACTTGAATTTTTGCTGATGGTTTCTGAATATAGAGATTTTCTAAAAGAGAAAAAAAAAAGTAGGGTTAGGATAAAGTAGCATCCTTAGCTATTTAACTTCAGGTATGAAAACCATCAATGAGTTCCTCTCCCTTACCTGATTCAGGAATAAGTGAGGTAGAAATCATTCCTATGATAAGGAATATAATTGGAAGTTAGAAGGACCTGACCTCAAGTAGAGCTTAAAGAGCCATCATTCAAACTCCTTTTTACCTAGATGAACAAACTTCTGGAATGGCAGGTTTTCTGATTTATTGGTCTTCATTCAGACCTGGTTTCAAACTCGAGAATTAATATTATAGTCCCCAAATTTTCCTCTCAAATAGACAAATCTCACATCAGAAGCTTCAGATCTAAAAAGAAAAAAAAAGCTTACAAATATCATTGAGCCTAAAATTATCTCAGGGCTGATATGATGGGAGGCAATAAACTAGGAGACCATGCTGCACTGAATAAACATTAGATCATTTGCTGAATGGAATTTGAATTTCTGATACAGAACTTTAGGTAAATACTTTAGCATTGTAGAAACGATTTTGTTCTAAAAACAATCACCACCGATTTGAAAAATAAAAAAAATGTTTATTAATACCTTGTAAACAAAGGCTGAAGAGGGGTTTTTTAAAGTGTGCCAAGTATACTTGGAAAAGTGTGTCCATACTTTTCCCCAGATAGGTAGATGGAAGGTGAGTATTAATTTTCTTATAATGGATTGAAAAATATCCTGTTGGGGAAATGTTGAAAGGTAAGGAAATTTCATCTAACCAGAGCAGGAGGGTGGAAGGGGGGAGGTAGAGAAGGGTTGAACAAGAGTGGGCTTTTTTTTTAACCTTCTAAAAATCATCAAAGTGCAGGAAGGGCTCAGGTTAGACTATGGAGCAGTCACACCCAAAGAGAGAAGGTTGGGTAATCATATATAATTATGACAACTGATCTAAAACAAAACTGTGAAACAAGTTTTCAATCCTAAATTTCAGAGTACAACCAAAGAAATCTTTTAAAAAAAATTTTATGAAATGATATCCAGATTGTCACCTATATTTTCTTTTTTGTATGGGAATTTCATATTCCATGTCATGATCATTTCCTAGGGCTGAACATCTTGCTAGCAAGAATGGTTCTGTGAGATTTTTCTTCTATTTCCCCCATCTAGTGCAGAAGGAAGGGCTAACCAATCCAAGACTAAACACTAGATTAAAATTTTCACTGTTGCATTACACAGTAGTTCTATTATTTATTAGAAGATATAAACAAGTGATCTCTTTGGTACCCCGTGTCTGCTCAAAATCAAATTGAATATAGATTTAAATTTCAGAATCAATACTTCAATATTTGTACACAGATTTATAGAATAAATAAACAAGTTCACAATTTTATCCTGCATGGCTTAACAGTGATTATCTCATACAATTGTAATATAGTAAAGAGATTGTCATAGCAAATTGGCAATTTATTTTGAGATTATTTTAAGCTACTGCTTCTCCTTACATTCTGTGGACAGGAGAAGGGTATAGCTTTAAAATGCAAAGCCAATGCAAATAAGGTTTTCACTTCAGCCTTACCTTTCCATACACAATATTTTTCACAAGTTTTTTACTTACAAGCCAAATTTCAGTTCTACAATATCAGAAATAATCATTACTTATTCATTATTATTTAATAAGTTTCATAGCAAGTGAGTTTTCCTTTTGAGTTAGGGAAGAAACAAGACAATTATGGCCAAACAACTTAATGATTAATCTCAAAATATCCCAGAATCTGCTAAAAAATATTAGCTGTTTTACAACTTTAATTAATCTACTTTATTAACTCAAACTGGCCAGTGCTGGATTTACAGGGAGAGTCAGATCTTTTTTAATATGGAAGTTGGAATAGAGCTAGCTAAAATGAATTTGTAAGAATAATAACTGAAGAGATTCTGAGAGAGAGAGATAGGCTTTTCCCAATTTTAGAAAGCATTCTAGGGTTGACTCCTGAGGGAGAGCAGATCCCTGTCCCATCTCATAGCTGACTCCCACAATTCTAGCATCTCAGAAAAACTGGGGTCTATGCCAAACAACAAAATGTGACTTATTTGAAGCATCCCCCAAATAAGTGCAATTGCAAACAGTACCACTATTGTGCTATTGAATCAGTCCATGCCTGGAAAACAGTTTTTCTTAGAGTCCTACTACTTTGAAGGAATGGGACTTAAAATGGGGAGGGGAGTGGACTTCATTACTTTAGGTAAAAGAGAAGGTAAAATTTATGAGTCAATTTTCCTTGTTCCCAAAATTATATTGGGATCAAGCTGTTTTGGCTCTAAGGGAAGTCTAGCAAATTAGATTTGGGGCTCAACTTGCAAGCTAATCATTTACAAGATTGGAAAAAACAAGTAAGTTAGAATGGATGTTTTGAGACGACCCTGAGTTATGACCCATCAGTTCCCAAAGCACTTTTTGTCTTTTGGGCAGAAGAAATTCTTAGGACAAGGGCTGGAGATCTCTGTCTTCCACTGGAACTGTGACTGCTTCAAGCTGAAAGGGGACGTAGCTGATCATATGAATAAATTTTACCTTTTGTAACAAAAATGTATCTTACATAACTGAAAATTCTACCTTTCTGGCCTCGTGAAGGCTTATCAAGTCATTTAATCAATATTTTGGAAATGTAGGACTTAGAATTTTATTCTTCATTCAGCCACTAAAATCCCACCAACACTGAATGGTCACTGATTTCTTAGGGATGAATTAGTAATGATAATTTTAGAAAGTCGATATTAAAGCATCAGAAATGGCAACTTTCTAGGGAGAACACAGCTATAATAAAAATTAGAATTCCAACTGGATCATCATTCTGTATTTGTTGTTTTAGCATCACTCCTAATTTGGATAACTTTTTATTAATAACTTTTTGTTTTCAAAATACATGGATAGTTTTCAGCATTCACCTTTGCAAAACCTTGTGTTCCAAATTTCTTTTTCTCCCATATCTCCCACTCTCTCCTTTAGAGATCAAGTAATCCAATATATGTTAAACATGTGCAATTCTTCTATACAAATTTCTGCATTTATTATGCAGCACAAGAAAAATCATATCAAAAGGGAAAAAATGAGAAAGAAAAAAAAAAGCAATAAACAACAAAAGTGAAAATACTATTGTAATCCACCTCCAGTCCCCACTTTCTAAATGCAGATGGTTCTCTCCATCACAAGTCTACTGAAATTGCTTTGAATTATCTCATTGTTAAAAAGAGCCATGACAATCACAGTTGATCATCATGTAATCTGGTTGTTGCTGTGTACAATATTCTCTTGGTTCTACTCATTTCAGTTAGCATCAGTTCATGTAAGTCTTTCCAGACCTTTCTGAAATCATCCTGCTGATTGTTTCTTATAGAACAATAATAATCCATAACATTCATATAACATAACTTATTCAGGCATTCTTCCATTGATGGGCATCCACTCAGTTTCCAATTCCTTGCCACTACAAAAAGGGTTGCTACTTAAATTTTTTGCACATGTGGGTCCTTTCCCCTATTTAATGATCTATTTAGGATACAGACCTAGTAGACAGACTGCTGAATCAAAAGGTATGCACAGTTTGATATCCTTTTGGGCTTAATTCCAAATAGTTCTCCAGAATGATTGGATCACAACTCCACCAACAATGTATTAGTGTCCCAGTTTCCCTACATCCCCTCCAACATTTGTCATTTTCTTTTCTTGTCATTTTAATTAATCTAAGAGGGTATGTAGTTGTACCTCAGAGTTGTCTTATTTTGCAATTCTCTGATCAATAGCAATTTAGAGCATTTTTTAATGATCAGAAATGACTTTAAAATCTCATCTGAAAATTATCTTTTAATACCCTTTGATGATTTATTTAACAATTGGAGAATGGCTTGTATTCATATAAATCTGAGTCATTTTTCTATATACTTTAGAAATGAGGCTTTAATCAGAACCCTTGGATGTAAATTTTTCTCACCTCAGTTTTCTGCTTCCCTTCTAATTTTGGCAGCATTGCTTTTGTTTGTACAACACCTTTAAAATTTATTATAATCAAAATAATCCATTTTTCATTTCATAATGTTCTTTAATTATTCTTCTGTCATAAATTCCTCCTTTTTTCCACAGATTTGGGAGCTAGACTAATCCTTGTTCTCCTAATTTGCTTTATGTGTAAATCATGAACCCATTTTGACATTATCTTGGTATAGAGTATTAGGCATTAGTCAATGCCTATTTTCTGGCATATTATTTTTAGATTTTCTCAGCAATTTTTGTCAAATTCTTATCCCAGAAATTGGAGTCCTTTTGGTTTTCAAATACTAGAATACTATAATCATTGACTATTATGTCTTGTGAACCTATTATACTATCCTGTCCTATCCTATACTATACTATACTCACACTATATTGTATTTTACTGATCAACTACTTAATTCATTGAATGTCCATCTTCTCCACTAAAACATAATGCTTAGTTTTGCTGAATAGTTGATTATTAGCTGTAATCCAAGCTCCTTTGCCCTTTGGAATATCATATCCTTCAATCCTTTAAAAGTAGAAATTGCTAGATTGTGGCTCCTCAATATTTGAATTGTTTCTTTCTGACTGATTACAACATTTTCTCCTTGATCTAATAATTCTGAAATTTAGCTACAGTGTTCTTTGTACTTTTTATTTTGGGATCTCTTTCAGGAGGTCATTTTTTCAATGGCTATTTTAACTTCTAACTCTAGGACATTTTGGCAGTGGCAATTTGATTTCTTAAAAGATGTTGTCTGGGCTCTTTTTTTCATCATAGTTTTCAGGTAGTCCAAATAATTCTTAGATTTTCTTTCCAGAATCTATTTTCCACATCAATCTTCTATTTAAAAAAATTATTTGATTATTGATGTCTCATTGAGTCATTCTCTTCCATTTGTTCAATTCTAATTTTTAGTGAATTAAATATTTTCTTCAGTTAGATTTTTTACTTCCTTTTGCATTTGGCCAATTAACCTTTTCAATGAGTTGTTTTGTTTATTATTTTCTTTTTCCATTTCACCAATTGTATTTTTAGTGTTTTTTTCAGACAATTTCTTGTTTCCTTTTCCAAACTTTCCTACAAGTTTCTTTCATTACCTTTCCCCATTTATCTTCTCTCTTTTAAGATCCTTTTTGAATTCTTCCAAGAAAGCTTTGTGAATCGGAGACCAGTCCATATTTCCCTTTGAGACTTCATCTGGAGGTGTTTTGCCTTTAATGTCCCCTGTTCTTCTCTGACTCTAGAATAGCTATCTGTGTTCAGAGCTTTTTTTTTTTTTTTTTTTGGCTCATTTTGAAAGATTGCGGTGGGCTTGGAGTACAAAGGAAAGATTCTCTTTTAAAAGGCTTGTGACAGGGGTTTGGGGTTTGACACTGCCCTGGGACTGATACTGTTGGCTTCAATTCTGAGCTGGGTGGGCATGGCCAAGTTCTACTTGTTAAGCTTGAGTTCAGGAGCTCAGTGTTTGCCTTTTCTAATTGTGTTGATGGTCACAAAGCTAGTCTGCTGATCCACTAGCTTCTGAACTAGGACGAGTAGCCAATGCTGCTGTATTTTGGCTATGAATCTCCCACTAAATTGCCTGCATACCTGGGCTCTGGGCCTTGGGCCTCCCTTCCCTATTCCTGCATTGGGAAGTATTCCTCCCTCTCCTCCTGCTCAAATTGAAACAGACCTTTCCTAAATTCTGAAAGCTCCAAAATATCTACCACTAGAAATTTGTTATTGACAATCCAAAATTTGTTCAGAGGCTTAGTCTGATGTTGCTTTTTATGGAAGCCAGGAAGAGCTCAGACAAAGTCCTCTTTACTCTCCACCATCTTGGCTCTACCCTGATTGGATAATTTTTCATCAAATGTCAGCACAGAGCACATGAGACTACTCAAGCAGGATCACAATTCTAGAGTACTTGGCTAATTTTCAGGGCTCTGGTGCTTCATCTATGCAATGATTACCTGGAAATCCATATGGAAGAAGAGCAAAATTTTCAATGGATAGGGGAGAAATGCTCATTCAAAGCTAAAATGATGAATTGATAAATTAGCTAAATTTGCAATAAGGATCTCAAATCCACTGCTTAATTATGATTACTTCCAAATGATTTTAAGCAGAATGTTTGAAAATCAATTTAAACCACTTAATCTAACTTTATTTAGAATTAATCTGAAAGGAAAAAATGTTCATGATATTTCTATGGCCCAGATTTATGTTTATCAGTATCAAAGTATTTCAATGTACACACTGTTATAAATATATACAAAAGATTACTTTTATCTTTTCATCACTCAATCCTATTCATTGAGAAGGAATAGAGAAAGATCTTCAGGTACAAAGATCCCCAGATTTCCACAAGCCACTTGATGGATGTTTCTACCTAGAAAGAGAGGGTGGAAAAGTATCTCCTAAAGAGAAGCTGAAAGGGCCACACCATTCTCTATACTTGAGGGTCTGAATGCAGAATTTCAGGATTTGGAAAGTGGGGACACAGGATGTGTCAATCTAGAGAGTAACTGAGACTGACTCCAGGGCCTGGGGAAAGTATTTGGGGAAGTCTACCATTCATCAGAGAGGTTGGCCATAACTAAAAGTGTCAGAGATCTTAAAGCAGGGCAGCAAGGTTTACTCTTGGGCAATGAATCTCTCAAAGAAGAGGAATTTAATTTAATAAAAAGTCAGGTTAGTTTGAATTGCAAAGGCAGGGTAAACTAACAGAGAGGCAGTAATGGGAGCACAAAGACAGAAACAATACAGAGAAAAGTGTGCCTTTAAAATATTAATGGATATTACACTAGTTTTTTTCTGCAGTATTGGGGATTCAAATACCTCTAAATCCCAAAATCCCTTTCTTAAGCATAGAAAAGTGGGAACATGAAGTTTTACCCTCTATATTTTCAAGTACATCACTCAATACCCAGGGAATAAAGTAATACCAATGTATAGAGTGTGCTCTAGGGTTTTTCTGTGTTCCCATCTGTAAAATCCCTGCTTTTGATAAGTAGGAAAAATATTGGGGTTTGCATACCTTTTTGTGAAGAAGAAGGCCAAGGGTTTCAAACATCAAAATGTCTTGGCTGATGTAGACACTAGATTCTGGCTGGCACCAAAGTTGGGATTCAATCACAGAGGCCAGTCTCTTTGACAAATAGTAGATTTATTTAGGGGAAGAGGTTACAGACAAAATAAAGGGACACAATACACTCTAGGCATGATAAATACGAAATAAGAGTTGCAAGAACATAGAAAGGGATGTTATAATTCATTATAAAACGGGAAAGTTCCCTACTAGAACTTTCTAGAAGAAAGGAAATGCCCTATGAGATTGCAGCATATCCTTAATTGGCAGACTAAATCCTGAAAGGGACTTAGCAAAAGATTAGCTATATATAAGAAGAAGAAGCGTAGTCATGAGGGACACCACAGGACATGTCAGGGCTAGGAGAAACCACATGGTATGAGATGGGGTAAGGAGAGAGACACCACAAGGCAGAGTGCCATGAGTGATTGACCCAGAGGAGGGCAGGGAGCATGGCATGGCCCTAAGTAGCTTTTATAGGGAAAATGTTACCTCAGGGACATGTTTGGGATTTCTGACAGGACAGAGGGAGGTAAGGGTAGACCTCATGGGTTTGGCATAACTTGGATTTTTGACTTGGACAGCCTCTCCAGAGAGTGGGACCATGGGGCTAAACTGATCTCTCTCAGTGACTTCTCCCTGCCTGCCTCAGGGATCAACTCTTCACTTGCTTTCCATTAACATACCCAACATTCAGGACCTCATTATTTCCCCATTCTTTCAATTTGTTAAAGAAATCTTTTGAAAAGTGAGTTTAGGGACCCTAGTCCCTAAACAGAAGGGATATAGCCAACCAATATTGAAATGTATGGGCCCAAACCTGGAACAATTACTAAATAGTGTCCAGACACAGGGAGTGAAATACAGTGGTCTGTGGAGTTGACATGTTACAGAGATGAACTGAAGCTAAAGTGTGTTGACCACACAGGGTACCAAATTGATTAGTTTGCACCAAACTGGAGGCCAATGAGACACTGAGTAGCATTTTGCTGGGTTCGTTCACTCCAACAATCACTTTCTCTCCAAGGTAATGGGGCCCAAAGTCCTTTGAGATGTGGGGATGATTTCATCTTCTGAAACAACTTTCTGCTGGGAATGTACATAATTGTCCTTTAGGGTCCCTAGTTGCTGGAGTGGGCTAGGAGTTGATTGAAGTGAGTTACAGTAAATTCTGACTCAGGTCCCTGAAGCTGGTCAATACGGCTATTTGGTCAAGTCTAGAGAAAAATAAACCTAACAAGCAAAGGTTAGGGATAGGTGCATTGTAAGCAGCAAAGGATTCCTTTGGGTAGCCAAGGACACATGTGGCAAAGTGTTCAAAAGGACTTAGGCTTTGGCTAGAGAGGAGAACAGGTTGAGATCAGGCTTTGTCCTAATCTGACCAACAGTTATCCTATCCCTCAGTGTCAGAAGCCCACAAGGGGAAGGAATAGTTTGAGACAGAACACTGAGATCAGGAGTCTCAATCTAGGGATATATGGTTAACAAGAACAGAAATAAAAATGGCTATAAAAGTATGGGGAAAATAACAATTTGCTTTGCTTTCAGAAAGCATGATGACAGTTTGGATTTTCCAATCCCCTGAAGATTGAGCATGCCTGACAGAGTGGAGATAATAACCAATATTGAATGCCTTAGTCACAGTTTGGATTATTTGTATTATGCTAGAGCCAGCTAGCCAAAATCAAGTATGATCTCTTTATTAGTAGAGATTTTAATGTTCTTGTGTTGGCCTGGCTTTTCTTCCTGATCAACTTTCTCTGCATTAAGAGTGAAAACAGTCTTCACTGGGGAAATATGATATCAGTGGGAAATAAAACCTTTATCTTTTAACATAAAGTTTGCTTTCTGAAGACTCTTGAAAGACTTTGCTGAACAAAATGGTCTAATGATGTTTATGAGTAAAGAAAATGGGATAAAGTAGAATCTAATAGATCAAGGAAAAGGTGACTGCAATACACCAGACAGAATGAAAAGATTTCGAGATGGATTCAGGGAAATATGGCATTTGATTAGTTTTTTGAAGAATGAGGAGATTGATATTAAATATGTGAAACCTTGTTAGCATTATGAAACTTCATTCTACTAACTGCATTCTATAATCTATCTAGACATACTGTTGTTCACATGCCAAAATCCATTTTTACAAAAGTCCTCTTTCTTTTGTCATTCCTCCCTCCATGACTGTAGTACACTTCTTCATTAGCTGCTCCCTCTTACATAGAATTCTTAATCTACTTCAAGGGACACTACCTACATAGATCCTTGGCAGATTCCTCCTACACCCTTCATACCCTACTTTCAATTCTTTTATAATGTCTTTATGTAATTTACACAATATTTGCCCTATAGATTATAGACTCTTGGAGAGAGCTCTTCCAGTTCCTAGCAGAGGAGCTGATTACTAAATAACTGCTGACTGGATGCTTGGGTGATGGAAGTATGCCACTAATCGCCACTGAAATGGAAGGAAGGATGAAAGTTGGTTCCAGACTGAAAGGCATGAGGTTCATTTTGGACACATCAACGTTGCTCTAACTGTGGGAATTATTGGTGTTGATGTCTAGCAGAAACCTGAGTGATGGATTAAGGCAATTTCTTTTCATTCTTCCAATTAGAAAAGCATAGATTGTTGAAAGGAAATGAGAGATCAGATTTTAGGTCATTCAGGATAATATATGTGTTGAACTGGATTGCGTCTTGATATGCAGTGTTTAGGTCAGTCCTGCCAAACTCTATAACTCCCCATTCTTTGAGTTCTGCCAGGTATCCTTCCCCATTTTCTTGAGACTAAATACTCTTGGGGTAATCTTACCTTGATTACTCCTCAGAGATTACTGTTCTGGTTTCCCAGAACTGGTTTCTTTTTATTGACAGAACCCATGCCTGGGTAATTTTTTTTTACAACATTATCCCTTGTACTCATTTCTGTTCCGACTTTTCCCCTACCTCTCTTCACCCCCTCCCCCAGATGGCAAGCAGTCCTATACATATTAAATATGTCACAGTGATACGCAACTTTCTTAGCTGTGAAAATAGGATGAAGAATTGCTTTGGTTCTTAGCTTTTTGGGGGGTGATAGCTGCTGAGGTTTTCCTATCCTTGTGTAATGTTTAATCATGTTCAGTCATGTTTGAGTCTTTGTGACCTTTTGGGGGGTTTTCTTCGTAAAGATATTGGAATGGCTTGGCATTTCCTTTTCTATCTTATTTCACTTATGGAAACTGAGGTAAACTCCAAAAAAATCTGCAATTTTTACATGTAAAGTTAAAAGATGTTCAGAAACCAGAAGGTAATTAAAAGAAGAACATTCCTTAGTTGTGGGCTGTTGTATATACAATGCATATGTCTAGATCTGTCTTCTGCAATAACATTTTGTCTATCCTTAAGTTAATTTTTCCAACATAGAATCAACATCCTTAGCTCTCTTAGACAATCGAGGAAACTTGAGAAAGAAAGAAAAGGGTTAAGTGATTTCTTTACAATCAAAGAGCAAGTGAGTGTAGAAAACTGTATACAAGGGTCGGAATTCAGTGACTCCAAACTTTGCTCTGAACTTGATCTTGCCCTGTCTCAGAACCCTCTAACTTCATTAAGGTAGGCAATCACATAGCAGATTTCTGAAGTCAGAATGGTGGAACTTGAAAATTGCAAGGGACTTTAAAAATCTATCTAGTATGACTCAGAGCTGAAAGGAATCCAGTGTTTAATATGCATTGTGAAGGGACTATTTATTCTGTGTAAAGATCACAAAGGAAGGGCAATCATCTACCACCAATGAATACCCTGATAAAGAAGCCTGAATCTGTATCTTTGCAAGGTCTACCCATTGTTCTATTTTCTGAATGAGTCAAAAAAAAAAAAAAAACAAAAACTAATATGCTTCCTTTTAAATGTGATAGATAGTCCTTTAGGCACTTGAACACCAGAGTTAAATCCTTCCCCTTGGCCTAGTTCTACATTTCC
Organism: Antechinus flavipes; assembly: GCF_016432865.1. Taxonomy (NCBI): domain Eukaryota; kingdom Metazoa; phylum Chordata; class Mammalia; order Dasyuromorphia; family Dasyuridae; genus Antechinus; species Antechinus flavipes. Next base: position 225,796,443 of record NC_067400.1, read on the forward strand.
TTTGGCTAATTATCCCCAGTTCCTTCAACCAATGCTCATATGACTTAGGAGATATCTATAGGGTGTTTAGAGAGGACTAGGATCTCTGATGTGATCTCTTTTCATTATTATTCATTCACCTTTGGTGTCTACCTGCAACCCAATTCTCATCTGTGGCTCTATTAAACTATAGTTAGTGGCTCTATAAACTTATTAAACTAATAAGCCACAAACCAGCAGACAGGTTGAGAGTGACCAATATAACTCAAACCCATTAATGTATCCACCACAAGAATGTTAAGATTTCACATGGCAGAATGGACAGATGAGAAAATTTGTTCCCACAGCCAGAAAGGCATGTGTAGCAGGTCTTGGGAAATGCACAGAGCTTGATGAATCACAGGAGATTTTGAGTTCATCCACTTCAGTTTGATCTCATATGGACAGTATCCTCAGTATTCCAAGCTTCTATCTTGGCACTGAATTTCAATGATTTTGGTAAAATGAAGTTAAGGTCATTGCCCTCTCCAGTTTCATTTAAATGTCACTCAAATTCAAGTGAAGAAATCAGTGAAAAATATCACTAAAGAAAGGGAGGAAGAACTATCAGCAACCAAGTAACAAGATGACCTAGATTTGAGGAAACATAGAGTTTTCCTTGCACTGGAAGCTGTCAGAGAACATTAAGAATTATTAGTGCCATACAAAGGGAGGTTCATTGGAAGACATAAAGGATTTCTTAAGACACTGTATAAAGAAGTTTTCCAGGAAGATAAATTTCCTAATTCATCATGGTTCAAGGGAGCCTTTGGAATCTTGTTGTTCCAAATGAAACTTGGCTGATCTGTGACTTCAAAGAGAGGATACAGGGAACAACGAGCCAAGGTAGAAGGAAAAAAGTCCAGGACAAAGAGCTTTTGGGAATTTTTCCTTCTTTTTGGCTTGATGAAATTGGCCTATATTTATTCTCCAGGAACTATGAAGTCAGAGCAGGACAAACTGAGAGAACTGGGAGTAGGAAGATGATTGAGGATGGAGAGCAAAACTGGAAGCAGACTAAAGAGAGAGGTAGCCTGAAGCTAAGTACAGAATCCACAAGCCACAATAGTTAAATTGGTGTGTTCATTTTAAGCCTAACTGCAGCAAGAGCACACTTTTCAATAGTGCCTGACCCATGGCTGTTTCAGAGGCCCCAGAGCCTGAGGAGGTAAAATTCCAGTTATCCATTGCCCTCCTAGTTCTCCAGAACCCAAAGCCAATAGGAGCCATTGGTAGACTCTGGGGTCTGCTGTTGATCTCATCGAGCATCATGGTGAATGCCAAGGTAACAGAATGAAGAGCTAAAGGTCTGCAGCTGAGGAAAGCTGTTGCATTTGCCTTATAAAAAGCCCATCTTCAGAGTAGGTTTTGTTTATTAATTTAACTTTTGAGCTTTAATGTTCTACAGAAAATTTATTTTCATATTTTAATTTTCTCTTTCTGAAAAGTTTATTTTCCGATAGGAAACGCTGCAGTTACAGAAAAAAAAAAGGATCACTTGTCTGAAAACCACATTTGAAAGGTCACACATGACACAGGATGATAGCACTCGCCTATCTGTGACAAATAAAGTAGTCTTTGTATTACTAAAGGGGTTTTAGAATGGCAGAATCTCTAGCAAACAATGTGATAGCATGCTTGTCAAGAGACAAAAATAACAGTGTGTTCCCCAGGTATGTCCCTTTTTCCCCTTTACTGTGAATATACCAAATGGAGTACAATTTGCATACAGTTTGATAGAATAAACATCTCTATTAATGTTAAGTTACTCCAAAACCCTGGAGCAACCTGAAATATCTAGCTAGTTGAATTTGAAGAAATTCTAGATTATCAATATAAAAGAATAATATCAAGAATTAAAATTCATCAGGAAGTGCAAAAGGAAAATATCAATTTTTGGCACATTTCTGTAAATTTATGTAAGAGCATACAGATATACCCACACAACACAAAAACCAGAAGATAAATTATAGATTAATCTAATAGCCTTTCACAAGAGAACATATATACTCAAAATAAAAAAGATAAATGTTATATAGGTAGTGATAAATGTAGAAAATGTCGAAGGGGTTACACGAGAGAATAACTGATAAACTGGAATCTAATAAGCCTAATTCACTCAACTGTGTCAGTGGAAGAATTGGGATACAAGACTCTTGATACCCAAGTTAGCATAGTCTCCACCTAAAACAAAAACTGTTGGTTTCATTTTTTCCAGAGAAATTGCATTCTTAAGACAGTAGCTGGCCACACAATCAGCTTGGGAAAATAAAAGCTGAGAAATTGCTCAAAGTAATCAGAGAGAGATATGCGATGGTGAGAGTCCAATTCATGAGTCTTTCCCCAAATTTTTTTTTCCCATAAGGATTTACTCAGCACATACTTATGTGCAATCTCCAGAAAACTGGAGAATGTAGTGAGAAGGATGTAGGAAAAGACATCAAGGCAGTGTTCCTTACTTGATGAATGCCAAATGGTGGAGTTTTTGTGGGCACCCCAAAGTTAAAACTCTCATTTCTGCAGAGAATCAATGCCTCTCATCTGTTCTTGGAATTCTGAATTAGAGAAGAATTTTCTTTTTCAACATTAAAATGTTAATCTTTGGGGGGAGTGGAGTCAAGATGGCAAAGTAAAAACAGGGAATCACCCAAACTCTCCCTCAAATTGCCCCCAATTCCTTCAAATAATGATTCTAAACAAATTTTAGAGCATCAGAACATTACAGAACATAAAGTAGAACATTTTCCAGTCGAAGGCAACTTAGAAGCTCAGCACAAAAGGTCTGAGCAATCAAGGTGAGAGCCCAGTCTGCAATTCTGGGGCAGGCAGCACCAGAACAACCTTGATCCCAACCCAAGGCCCAATTTCAGCAAAACAGGCCTTCTGAAGCAGCACAGCGCCAAAGGTTTCTGGACCTGGGCTTGGGAACACCAAGGAGGACTTGGAAGGTCAGTGGAAAGGGTCTGTGGCAATAAGGTAGCAATCTGGTGAGCAATCCCAGTGTAGCCCCTGTCCCAGCTCTAGCATCAGTAAAGTAGGACCCTCTTGTTTTAGCTCACTAAAGCTTATCACTATAGGGGGAGCAGAGACACTTATAACAGGTTCTTACAGGAGAGATGAGGGCTTGTGGTCAGATCCCTAAAAGGATTTCTGCAAACAGGTGCACAAAATAACTGAAGCTCAGGACAGCACCCTCCACCTGGAAACAGAGCCCTACTTTAATAAAGAATTAAAATTAGAGTAATAGGCTAGGAAAATGAACAGATGACAAAAAAAAATTCTGACCATTGAAAGTTACTTTGATGACAAGAAAGATCAAACCATATCCTCAGAAGATAACAGTTAAGTCTCCCACATCTAAAGCTGTCAAGGAAAATAAGAATGACTCAGGCCATGGAAGAGCTCAAAAGGGATTTTGAAAGTCAACTAAGAGAGACAGAGAAAACATTGGAAAAGAATAAAGAGTGGTGCAAAAGAAAATACAAAAAGCTAGTGAAGAGAAGAATGCCTTAAAAAAGCAAAATTGACCAATTGGGTCAATTGGACCAAAAGCTCACTGAAGAATAGTTCCTTAAAAATTAAAAGTCAGCAAATGGAAGCTAATGACTTTATGCAACATTAAGATACAAAAAAACAAAAAAATAGAAAAAAAAACATTTGAAATATGTTATTAGAAAAATAACTGACCTATAAAATAGATCCAAGAGATTTAAGCTTAAAAATTATTAGTCAATCTGAAAGTCATAACTTTCAGCCTGCTCAGCATTTTTCAAGAAATTATCAAGGAAACTTGTCCTGATATTCTAAAACCAGATGACAGAATAGAAATTGAAAGAACCCACTGATCACCTCCTAAGAGAAATTCCAAAATAAAAACTCCCAGGAATAATGTAGTCAAATTCTAGAACTCACAGATCAAGGAGAAAATATTGCAAGCATCCAGAAAGAAACAATTCAAGTCTAGTAGAGCCACAGTCAAGATAACATAGGATTTAACAGTTTCTACATTAAAGAAAGGAGGGCTTGGAATATGATATTAAAGGTAACAATGGAGCTAAAATTGCAACCAAGAATCACCTACCTAGCAAAACTGAGTATAATCCTTTAGAAGAAAAGGTTGTCATTCAAAGGAACCAAAGACTTTGTTATTCTTAGTAGTATTCATGACTCCTCTGAAATACTTCTTTTGAAAATCCTATCCATACCCAGAGAAGGAACTGATTGTGTCTTAACACAGATTAAAGCATTTTCTCTTTATCTCTCTTTTTAAACTTTTTCTTGAGGGTTTTTAATTTTCATTAGGGTGGGGGATCTATGCTTTCTTTCACAATATGATTTTTATGAAAATGTTTTGCTTCTTAATTGTGAGTGGGGATAAGAAAGATAAGCTAGGAATTCCAAATTTTTAAAAACAAAGTAAAAAATGTTTTTAAATATAACTGGTGAAAATATTAATAAAATGATAAACTTTTCAACTGGTAATAGTGACACAAATTTTCTTTTGTTTCCAAAATGATTATTATTTAAAGCAAATCATAATTCCGAACTTCAACAATTTAAAATACTAGTAAACATTGTGAAAACGATGGCAATGTTTTGACATGGAATAAATTATATATAGTTTATTAATATGTATTTAAAACCTGGTCATTCTCAGATTCATGCTCATACTTTCACCACTGAGCAGTTTCCTGTTATACAAAGATATAAACACACGCACGCGCGCACACACACACACGTGTATATACTTCCTAAGTAAGCAAACAGTTTACAAAAGCTGCCAACAGAGCTGCACCTGTAACCTGCAGCTTCTCCACCTTGTGGAATGAACCATATTTCCTTTGTTGCTTTCTAGGAGAGGCCTAGGATTTTTCTATATAATTATAAAAAATGGCAATCTTTCCTGATTGTTTTCATTTGTATTCATGTTAATTATAGGCTTTGTGCTCTTTCTCTCATCCTGTATCAGTTCACAAAGGATTATCTACATTGTTGCTCTGCCTCCTTTGAAGTTATCACTTCAAATAGCTCTGAATTTTACTCTCCAAAGTTACAAATGATGTCTTGTAAATATCATTCTATAGTCTTTATCTAAGTCCTTTTTCGTGTTCTTTCAGCAAAGTTTGACAACATTGGTCATCTGTTCTCCTGCATAGGCTTTCTTCTCTGTATTGTGGTGACTCTACTCTTAGCAGGGGCTAAGTTTTGTCAGTCCCACCTGAATCTTCTTTTTTTTGTATCTACATCCACTCTATGGTTGTCCACCTGGCTGTGTCCTTCTAGGTGATGTTCCCTTTCTTTCTCTTCTCTTCTCTTTTCTCTCTCTCTCTCTCTCACACACACACTCTCTCTCTTTCTCATGCCTTGCTTAAAAAAAAAGATGAGTTTCCATGTGTTGAATCAATCATCTCTCCACATAATCAACCTCTTGCCAAACCTTGTCATTTCTACTTTCAAAATATTTCTCTTAAGATATCTCCTTTTCTCCAACTCCTCGATCATCACATTGGTGCAGTCCCTCTTCACCTTGTCTCCAGGTGAGGGCAAGAACTTCTCTTTTCTCAATTCTCCCTCCACTTTAATTCATCCTGCCTTCATAAAAAGGATCACTTGAATGACTTTTCTTAAATAACTCCATCTGCTTTTCCCACAGCTTGTAGGCCATTTAGAGCTGCTCGAATACTAATTTTAAATACTAATTTGTTTAGCTTCCAATAGTTCTCCTGACATTCTTGTTCCCACATTTTATCAATTTTACCAATTTGATTTGGATTAAGAAAATCCTTTTGGCATGATTATCATTTGTAGTGATTTTTTCAAAAGATTTTTGATGGTCTTAAAATTTTAGGAAAACCAGTTTTGTATATTGTAATTGAATAATTATCTAATGAAAAAGAGAAGGATGATATAAAAACTGGTCTTAATTCATATAAATTTCCTTCTTGGACACCCAGAACCAAAAGTCAACACAAGCCACTGTGATCTGCTGCTGACCTCATGCAGCACTGAGGTAGTAGTTAGTGAATGCCACTGGAACAGAATGAAGAGATTGCTAAAAGCCACACCTGTGGCATTTGCTTTATTTTTATCAATTGTCAGTAGAGTGTAGAACAGTGGAGTGGATTGGCAATAGGAGAATTGTTTTTGGAAGGAGAGTTTTTGATGTGCTGTACTTTTAGGAACCATTTGAAGCTGCTTTCTTTCTTGGCCATTTCTTTTCATGTTGCCCATCAACTAAGCTAAGTGCCTTTATTGAGGCCCTACCAACCTCAAGTGCTTATGACTTGTAAGTTTCCTGGGACAAGTTTCCTGGAAAAGTGAGAGACCTTGAGAGTTGACCTAGTCTCTAGGCCACTCATGCCAAGGGTCTGAAGTTCATCTTGCTCAGATAATTGAGAAGTGGAAATCCTGAGAATCCAAGAGAGGAGACAGCTGTAGGAGAGGAAAAATACAATGCAATGGTCCCCACAAGACATAGCTCCACTCTAGAGGGCCATGGACTTCAGTTGCTTCCCATCAGGGACTGCAGTCTATGTGTATGAAAATGACAATAGGTATGGAAAGAAACCCTTTCTCTGGCTCAACCTCTTTTATGTAAATGCAAGTGCTTGAGCAGAGTTAGCATAGCAGGAAAAGATTCATCCTCTCCCATTGCCTCGATCCTGTGTCTGTAATTCCTTCATACTGAACACAACCACAAATTCCACAAGAATCACAGACATTCAGTGCCAAAGGGTCTATTCTTTTGAAATGAAAATTGAAGACAACAAAGAAACTTGATAATTTTTTTGGAAATCTTGCATTGAATGTAGCTCACTATGCATACATATACATAGAGAAATATCTGCAAAAATACTTGTGTGTGTGTGTGTGTGTGTGTATCCAAATATATGAGTTTATATAGAAAGCTCACATGGCAAACAACAAGGCTCCTGCATCTTGCTGCCTTCTTCTTCCTCTTTTTTTTTTTTTTTTTTTTTTTTTGGATAACTACATTGAAAGGGAAACTGAACAAGTCTGATTGAGAATTGGCAAGTGTTGGAATCCTTACAAACTGCTAACTAATTAGAGTTGATCTAATCTTATAAGAAGATGTTTTGGGCAGTACCTGAAACTAGGTACTAAGTAGAACTAATTAGTACAATGCTTGTGTTTACACCTTTACTCATTGGAGTTCACAAGTATGCCAGCTTCACAAAGTAAACTTTGTATCTTTGTGAATTCACACTTCCCTTAAAGCTCTTTGGGCCAGAGAGCACTATGGAGAAAACCCATAATCCCTCTCTCTCGTATCCCACAATTCATCCCTCTTGTATAAAAGAAACAGACAGAGGCTCTCGGTCAGATTTCAGCGGAATTACGCCAGAAGCCCTCTCTCGGAGGTGAGGCAAGGAAGAATATATTTTCCACTTGACTGGCTGGTCACAGAAGAGAGTTCAGCTGGACTGGAGAGGAACACTCTGGTGCAGACAGAGAGCACTTTGAGATTTCAGCGGAATTACGCTAGAAGCCCTCTCTCCGAGGCAAGGCAGAATATATTCCACTTGGCTGGCTGGTGGCAGAAGAAGAGTTTTCAGAGGAAGAAGCTACGAGTCGAGAGTTCAGTGGACAACCAGATTCACCTTCATCTCACACCACTGTGGTAGGTGCCTGGGCTCCTGCACGCCCCCCACTGAGACCAAGCTGGTCTGAAAGACTCACCAGAAAGCTAGCCGAGCCCCAAGTGAAGGAGACAAGAGATTCATCCATCTCTGTGTTGGTTGGAGGCAGAAGAAAGCAGAGGCAGAGGCTGAAGGACCAGACCTTTGGATTTGGCGACATTTGGAGGGAGCTCTTGGAACCAAGCAGAGAGATAGACCTCTAAGCTAACCGGGCTATATTGGAGATAATAAAAGATCTGAACTTTTATCACCTGGCTGTGTTTTGAGAAGAAAAAGCTCACCACATTTTGGCGCCCGAACAGGGACCGACAAAATCCTGATTCTAGGGAAGGCACCCAGAGAGAACTTTTATAATATTTTTTGAGAAGAACAAGAACTTCAACATTTGAACTCCTCACAGGCAAGGGGGCAGAAGAATGATGTTTGGGGCACAATTGGATGGTAGGAAGGTTGGGTCAGATGCAGCAGCAGCAGGCAGAGTGGGAGAAGAAATAGGAAGAAGTTTTGGTGCTATGAGGTGCTGTCCTACTTAAGAGCAATCATGACAAATATTCCATCAAGGCTGCTAGACTTGTTATCCCATCTTTTGCTCATCTAAAGGCCCTCATTCCTCTGGTTTGTAGCACAAAGAGAGGGTTACAGAAGTGGTGAACACATTAAAGGAAAAGTGGATTGACCTTAGTCTTCTGAGAAGATTTTTAACTTCCCCAAGAATCAGTCTAGAATCGATTTGATTTTTTTATAGTTGCAGAAAGATTTCCATTAGGAAGAAGACATGCTGTTCCTCCCTACCAGTTTTAATCAGTGTCCTCATGATAGTCTTCAGATTTGCTAGTAAGAAGGTAGAGAAATGATACCTTATGGATGTGTCTGTTGGAAAAACTGTTTTTTATTCCCCTGACAACTCCAATTCTTCAAGGACAGAAAGAAAGCAAATATCATGCTTCTCTAACTCTTGGTTATCCAAGTCAGAAAAATCCTCAATTAAAACACATATTGTTGCTTTTATTATCCAGAGAAAATCAAGTAGAAGATAAACTCTCTGGAAAGTGTCCTGGTAAAGAAAGTTGAGAAAAACTTCAGAGTGAGAGAAATTATTCATTTTGGACCCTTACTCTATTCTAATCCGTGCCAATCAACTTGATAAAATCATACCAAAGTCCTGTGAGGTGCAGATTCTATGTTCACTTGCTTAATTCTAGAAAGTTAGTTAAAGCCCTCCACTTTTATTTTGCCTTTTCATGTGACGAAACCCAATGTGACGGAGATTACAAGTACATGGAAATTCTCCAATATATTTTTGTACCTGTGGGCCAATCACTTGTTCATTAGCAACAGAAGATCATCTTTTTTTTTTTTCAGAAGATCATCTTAAGACTACTTATGTTTCTGATTCTGAAGGCTTTGTACTATTTCAATCTGTCTAAATCAAGGAAAAGCCTATTCATTTTGTGTGGAGATATTCCTTCCTCTTAAAACTTTGATCCTGCTGATATATTTGTTATAGCTGTTTGGGAATGACTGGACATGTAGCCCTGTAAAAATAGGGTCTTGAATTTATGTACCTCCACCAACTGTGTTTTCATATCACAATTTCCCCATGTTCCTCCAACATTTATCAAAATTGTTTTATTTTGCTTTTTTTTCTAATCTTTGGTGTTTTATGGCATGTTTTCACAGGACTACATTTGATTTTGGATTCTTCATCTGAAAACTGTTTATAACCATAAATTTATTATCAAATTGGAAATGACTCCTATTCTTATAAATCCAATCCACTTCTTTATATATTTGGGGAATGATGTCTTCTATCATAGACAAATGATGTCTATCATTTGTTTGGCTTTCCCTTACAGGTTTTGACAGAAAGGAACTTTCTTCTATTTTACATGAAGAATTAATCTTCCTTTCTTAGCCATGCCTCCAAGGCTCGTCTAAATAAACTGTATAATCATACAGTTATTGTAAACCTACGTAATGCCTAACTGTTTTGCCATTTTTCTTGTAGTTTATTTAAAACAAGGAATCCTTTTACTGACTTGTTCTTGGATTCCTTGAATAATAGAGGTCTGTATTGACTTGTTTCTAAGACCGTGGTTCTCCAGCCTATTCCCTTCATCTGTCTTTTTTTCTTTTCCTTTTTCTCTCTATGGCCTAAGAGTACTGTTATGCTACAGTTCTCTTATATTGTCCTGATTCAGTTTACCTAATTATCCTAACTCAGTTTCCCTAAATTGTCCTGACTCAGTTTCCCTAATTGTTCTGCTTCAGTTTATAATTGTTCTGATCAATCCTGAAAAACCACCCCTCCCTTTTAATCAGAATATTTGATAAAGATAAAAGATTTTATATTTTAGAATATCAGAAAGCCTCTCCCCATTCCAAGCTATCAAAATGTCAGGTACCATCTTATCAAGATGCCTCTCCTCATCTCTGGGGTGCTGACTGGATTCTTGGAGATGATAGTCTTATTCAGCCCTGGGATCAAACCATGGATCCATTTGGTCTCAATAAATCTCTCCCTTTCAAATAAATTATTAAATATCCTCTACTCTCTTTCTTGCCTCAGTTTCTCCTGCATTACGTTTTGGAGGCTTCCCACTGAGATATTAGAAAATGAGAGCAGGATTAGAGAATAGAGACATTCAAGTCTTCACCTTGGACCCATAGGGCAGCTGGGGATCTGGGTTCTTTGCTTGGAGAGGTAGCCCTCTGGATTTTTTCTAGAGGCTCTGAGAAACAGCAGTTTTCAACCACAACTGTGCCTGATGATGGACACTCCATTTGGCCAAGGGAGAATCTGGTTTCAAGCCCCTGCAGGGTAAGTTTTCTGTCTGCTCTGATTGCTAGCAAATCTGGTTCCCAGAAAAAGTTGGACTGATGAGCCATACAACTCTGGGAAGTGTCAATAGAATGCTATGTGACACTATCTGGTTCTGAATATCTTTTGGTACTGCCTGGTTTTAATCTCGCATTCTCTGTGAAGGCAAAGAAATACACAAACTGGGGCCTGGAAACATAAAAAAGCTCCATTTGGATTCTGGGAGGAAAGACTCGAGCTGTAACAACTTCCCTCAGGGATATTCTAAGTTTTCCAGATAGTCCCTGGTCTCTGTGTTAAGTGCTTTGTTTAATGTTATAACTGCGTAGTCTAAGTCTGTGTATTCTGTGTTCTGTGTGATTTGTCTGTTTGTTCTGTTGGTTAAAGAGCTCTGCTGAAAGTTTAAGAACAATGATTAAGGATTGGTTATTTCAATATTCCAACTATAAAATTTGCTTGTGCTATTTAATTTTTTAATTTGTTGCACTAATTTGTAAGTATTTTTCAATTGACATTCAGATTTTTCTTTGAAGTAGTTTAAAATTCAGGCGTGGCTTGGGTTGGGTTAGGCTAATAAGGCCTCTGGAGAACAAAGGAGTTTCTGCTAATTACTTCTGAACTCTGACTGGAGAAAACATTTGATTAGGAATTTTAGGATGATTCTAAATTTGTGGGAAATAATTTTACTATTGCCTTTGCATGCCAGATTTGTTCTGAGTATTCTTTTGGGTAGTTTTAAAATTGTGGGAAGTAATTTTTACTGTTGCCTATGTAGGCTAGATTTAGTTATCTTTAAGTATGAGATCTTAAAAGAATAATAGCTTGTTAAAGAAGTTCTGTTAACTTTCCTGAAAGGGGTCATGTGCCTCTAATTAGGTAAAGAAGGGTCTGATTTTTCTAAAGGCTCCAACTCTGGCCAAAGTTGGGGCTTAGGAAAAGTCCATTGGGAATAATGGCCACGTGGGGCCAGGAAAAACAAAACAAAACAAAAAAAAAAAACTATGATGTTTAGTGAAATTCATTACTGAAATATGATAACAAAAGCAGTTTTATATTACTGGGAATTTAAAGCTATATTTGATTGGATTTTAAGTTAAAATACAGATTATTAAAACAAAATGCCAGTGGCTTACCTTGGGAGGTCATGTTTGTATCTCCCTACTTAGATGATATGTTGCTTTCTAGAAGTATTGGGTAATTTGTAAATTATGCTCTTTTGGGAATATGTATAAGTTTTATAAAATTTGGTTCAAAGTTATTTGCGAATCTTGAAGTTTAAAGTTAAAAAAAGTGATTTAAAGACAAGGAACAAGAGAGATTGATTTGTAAAAGCAACTAATAGTTTAAATAGAGCATTTAGTATTGGTTTGAGAGTGTTTAAAGTATGTCGGAGAAGGTTTGAGCAAGTAGGCACTGGAAGGAGAGAGACAGAGATGGGACAGGAAGAGATGGTGTGAGAGAAGGAGAAAGAAAGAGGAAAATGGCTTTCCAGAAATAGGGAACAAAAAGGCACAAGTCCCTAGTGAATTTGCCATTTCTCACAGAAAAGGAGATACCCCATGAGGTTGGGGCCTGTCTTTAGCTGGCAGATTGGATCCTGAGGGAAATGGTACCCTAAAAATGTTAGCTGTGAGAAGTTGGGGTCAGAAACATGGTGGAATGGGGAAAGGGAGACCACATGTAAAGGGACAATCTAATCCCCTTCCCCACATTGAGATGGTGATAGTGGTATTTTTTTTTAAACAAACTGCGGCTCCTTGCTGGTTTGAATATTAATTGCTTCTACTGTTTAATTCATATTTTAAAGAATCTTTCAGATTCTTTTATGTGGAATTGAGTATTCTGTATACATTTAATTAATTGTATCCTGATGTTATGCCCATAATTTAAAAGGCTTCTGAAAATAATAGTTTTTCCTTGTCTTTTTGAAAATGTTTCTGTTAAATATTAAAGATAACTTGTGAATTTACTGAAACAAATTTATTACTGTTATCAATATGAGGTTATGGTATTTCTAAGTTTAATATTTTTAAGAACATCTTGGATTCTTTTATATGGCATTAGGATATTCTGTATAGGATATTCTAAATTTTAATTGATTGTTTTGGGTCATCCTGAGGTCATTTAAAGAGCCTCTGAAAATAATATATTTTTTTGTCCTTTTGAAAATGTTTCTGTTATGGACAATATGTAATTTGAAATATTTGTCTATGTGTTGGTTATTTTAAAGCAAAATGATTTGTACATCTAATATTCACTTATGAAACTGTATACTTAGATATGAAAGAAGTGAACTTACAGAGAAATTTTTACTGTTATAAATATAAACTTATGGTAAATATCTGTTTAGGATTTATCTGAAACTTTGCTTAATGGGATTTGTTATTGAAGGTAAAATTTCTTGGGCTTGTAGTTAATATTATTTGGGAGTTTTAAAGCTCCATTGAGACAATTATCTGGAGTAAACTGGATTAAAGTGGCTTATTTATCCTGTATGAGTTTAGGTATCCGTTTTGATTGCTTATGTTATGTTATAGTTATGTTCCTGCAATTTCCTCTTGTAACTAATTTCTATAATCAGAGCAATGGTCAATAGAAACTGTTAATGCAATTCAATTATATCATATGTAATCATCATATCCTTAATACTTGGGCAAGTAAGTATTTAGTCTAATCATCTATCTGTTAGTGCATATTGTGTCTGGATATTTAAGTTTTTTTGTTTGTTTGTTTGTTTGTTTTAAGGTTTCTAACTAATGAAAGGACAAAAGCTTAACTGCCATTTTATCTGTTGGGACTACAGCTGACCATCATTTGCCTGTCCTGTGAAGAAAACCTATTAAGCTGCTGGACAATTCATACTGGCCTCTTCACATTTTGAATCATCTTTATTTGTTAAATTTTTATTTTTTGTTCTAGATTTTGATCAAATCACAGGTATTGACTTGCTTCTGGGACCTAGATCAGCTTTGATTGACAGCATGCCAGGCTGCACACCACATGTATGCCCTGCATGGACTGAGAGTCTCCAGCCAATGCCCAGCCTAAAGCAGTTTTGAATCGTGATGGACTGATACAGGGGAATTTGGAAACTATAATTGCATCATTTGTTACTGTGTGTTTAAAATTTGGGATGGCTTTATTAAAATTGTAATTACTGCTGTAGAAATTTTTGGAAACTTACTGTGCTAGTCTGTTATGTATAGGAATTTTGATCCACTCTTGGGATTTATATGTGGAATGGTGATTTGATAATTCCTTTCTGTGAGAAAAAAAAAGGAAGAAACTGGTTAGGAAATTGGGGAAACTGGGGGGGCAGAGCCAAGATGGCGGAGCAGGCACACACGACTCTCTAGGCTCCTCTCATTCCCCTCATAACCAATTTATTTAATCCAGCCTCAAAAATAACTCTTCACTGCTTAAATTCATGAAGATTAGAAGCACTACAACTCACCAGCTGAAGTCAATCTGGAAGATTGCAGGAAAGGTTTGTCTTGAGGGGCCAGGAACAGACCAGCACAGGCAGCAAGAGACTAGCATACTGAGTAGATCAGGGGCGGGGGTGATCTCTATGGCTAGAGATGTTATAGAGATGACTCTGCTGTAGGTTAACTGCTCTGCCTTGACTACAAAGCAGTAAACTGTCAGAGAGATTAAAGTCTGAAACAGAGGGTACTCCAAAAAACACCAGATCTAACAAGATCTGGCTGTAACCCCTCAAACCTGGAAGTGACTCAGGCAGACCAGTAACACAGCCCTGCAGTCACATCCCGCAGTTCGGGGTTTTTGCAAGGGCAGTTACTAATCTGCAGGGCAGAAGGACACAGCCTGGGCAGCCTCTAATCGGCAGAGTGGGGGGCTCAGCCTGGGGCAATAGAACTTCCCCAGCAGACTGTGCTTCCCGAGCAGACACTTCCAGTCCCTGCAAATCTACTCACTGCTCAACTGCTAACACCCACAGCCCCAGGGTAGGCTTTGGCTGGGGGTAGTGAAACTCTCACTGTTCAGCGTCTAGCCCCAGGGCAGTCATTATCTCACACAGCTCTTTCCCAGAGCACTCCAATACCTCGCTGCTTTTTGTGCACGGCTGGCAGGATAGCTACCCGTCCTTCCACTGCTCTGCAGAGGAAACTGATAACCCTCCTGGCTCTGAAAGCAGACCCTACAGGCTTTAACAAAATGAGTAAAAAAACCAAAAGAACGATTGATAGTTTCTATACAGAAAGAGAACAGCTTTTCAACCCTGAAGAGACTAACAGCAGACAGTCTCCAAACTATTGTTGGTCTCCAATACAAAAGGCTCTCCTAGAAGAGACTATTAAAAACTTTAAAAGAGAACTAGAAGAAAAATGGGGAAAGGAAAAGAGAAGCTTTGCAAGAGAGCAACATCTTCCTAAAATGTGAATTGCAAAAGATAAAAAACTCCCAAGAAGTGTAGGGAAACAAAATTTGCGAATTGGAAAAAGAAAATAACTCACTAAAAAAAAAAAAATTAGTGAAATGGAAAAAAATTCCATAGAGCAAAACAACTCAATTGGACATATACAAAAAGAAGTAAAAAAAGCTAATGAAGAAAATAACTCACTAAAAATCAGAACTGAACAAATAGAAATGACTAATTCATTGAGACATCAAGAATCAGTCAAGCAAAACCAAAAAAAAATGAAAGATTGGGAAAAAATGTCAAATATATACTTGGAAAAACAACAGACCTGGAAAATAGATCTAGGAGAGATAACCTGAGGATCATTGAACTACCCAAAAATTATGATGAAAAAAAGAGCCTAGATAATATTTTACAGGAAAGCATCAAAGAGAACTGCCCAGAAGTAATAGAACCAGAAGGGAAAATAGGCGTTGAAAGAATTCATTGAACACCTTCTGAAAAAGACCTTAAAATAAAGACTCTAAAATAAAGACTCTGAGGAATATTGTGGCCAAACTTCAGAATTTTCAGACTAAAGAAAAAAATTTACAAGCTGCCAGGAAAAAACAGTTCAAATACCGAGATGCCACAATAAGGGTCACATAAGATCTGGCTGCCTCAACATTAAAGGATCGAAGGGTCTGGAATCAGATTTTCCGAAAGGCAAAAGAGCTTGGAATGCAGCCAAGAATAAACTACCCAGCTAAGCTGAGTATTTTTTTCCATGGAAGAAGATGGACATTTAATGAAATAGAGAGAATTCCATTTGTTTCTAAGGAAAAAACCAGACTTAAACAAAAAAATTTGATTTCCAACAACAGGACTCAAGAGAAGTAGAAAAAGGTAAAAGGAACTCTTTCTGTTGTGGATATACTTAAAAACCATATGTATAATTTGATTTTACCAATATAACATAAAAAAGAGAAGTAGAAATGGAAAGGGAATAGTGTCAGAAAAAGGGAAAAGGGGAGATAAAAAGAGGGAAACTACATGCGACAATGAGGCAAAGGAAACCTATCATATCTAAGGGAACTTAGAGAGGGAGAGGAATATTATGTGAATCCTACTCTCATCAGAGTTGGCTCAAAGGGGAAATAATTGACATATTTGTTTTACAGAGATTCTTCTCTCACTTCATTAAAAAGTGGGAGAGGAGAAGGGAGAAGGAAAAAGAGTAATAAGAGAAGGGTACAAAAAAGGGGAAGGGATTCAAAGGGAGGAGAGAGGGATACTAAAAAGGGAGAGCTGTGTGACGTAAGTGGGAACAATAAGTTTAATACTAGGGAAGAAGGGAAGGAGGGCAAGAAAAAGAAAAGTATAATCTAGGGATATTAGGATGGCAGGAAACACAGAATTAGTAATTTTAACCATAAATGTGAATGGGATGAACTCTCCCATAAAGAGGAGGTGGATAGCAGACTGGATCAAAAGTCAGAACTCTACAATCTGTTATTTACAGGAAACACATTTAAAACATGGAGATACATACAGAGTAAAGGTAAAAGGCTGGAGCAGAATCTATTATGCTTCAGGTGAAGTCAAAAAAGCAGGGGTAGCCATCCTTATCTCAGATCAAGCAAAAGCAAAGATTGATCTAATTAAAAGAGATAAGGAAGGAAACTATATCTTGCTAAAAAGGGTACTATAGACAATGAAGCAATATCAGTATTAAACATATATGCACCAAGTGGTATAGCATCTAACTTCCTAAAAGAGAAGTTAAAAGAGTTGTGTGAAGAAATAGACAGCAAAACTATAATAGTGAGAGATCTCAATCTTGCACTCTCAGATTTAGATAAATCAAATCACAAAACAAATAAGAAAGAAATTAAAGAGGTAAATAGAATATTAGAAAAATTAGGTATGATAGATCTCTGGAGAAAACTGAATGGTGACAGAAAGGAGTATACTTTCTTCTCAGCAGTTCATGGAACCTACACAAAAATTGACCATATATTAGGACATAAAGACCTCAAAATTAAATGCAGGAAGGCAGAAATAGTAAATGCTTTCTTTTCAGATCACAATGCAATAAAAACTACATTCAACAAAAAGTTAATTGTAAATAGACCAAAAAGTAATTGGAAACTAAATAATCTCATCTTAAAGAATGATTGGGTGAAACAGCAAATTATAGACACAATTAATAATTTCACTCAAGATAATGACAATGGTGAGACATCATACCAAAATTTATGGGATGCAGCCAAAGCGGTAATAAGGGGAAATTTTATATCTTTAGAGGCTTACTTGAATAAAATAGAGAAAGAGAAGATCAATGAATTGGGCCTGCAACTTAAAAAGCTAGAAAAAGACCAAATTAAAAACCACCAATCAATTACTAAACTTGAAATTCTAAAATTAAAAGGAGAAATTACTCATATAGAAAGTAAAAAATAAACTATTGAACTAATAAATAAAACTAAGAGTTGGTTTTATGAAAAAACCAATAAAATTGATAAAGGGGAAAGGAGAGAGGGAAATCAAATTAAAAATGAAAAGGGAGAACTTTCCACAGATGAGGAGGAAATTAAAGAAATAATAAGGGATTACTTTGCCCAACTTTATGCCAATAAATTTGATAACCTAAGTGAAATGGATGACTACTTCCAAAAATATAGGCTTCCCAGATTATCAGAGGAGGAAGTAAATTGCTTAAATAATTCCATTTCAAAAATAGAACAAGCTATTAATCAACTCCCTAAAAAAAAATCCCCGGAACCAGATGGATTCACATGTGAATTCTACCAAACATTCAAAGAACAATTAGCCCCACTGCTTTATAAACTATTTGAAAAAATAGGGAATGAAGGAGTTCTACCAAATTCCTTTTATGACACAGACATGGTACTGATACCTAAACCAGGTAGGTTGAAAACAGAGAAAGAAAATTATAGACCAATCTCCCTAATGAATATTGATGCTAAAATCTTAAATAAGATATTAGCAAAAAGACTACAGAAAATCATCTCCAGGATAATACACCATGATCAAGTAGGATTTATACCAGGAATGCAGGGCTGGTTCAATATTAGGAAAACTAGCAGTATAATTGGCCATATTAATAATCAAATTAACAAAAACTATATGATTATCTCAATAGATGCAGAAAAAGCATTTGATATCGTCCAACATCCATTCTTATTAAAAACTCTTGAGAGTATAGGAATAAATGGACTTTTCCTTAAAATAATCAATAGCTTCTATTTAAAACCAGCAGTAAGCATCATATGTAACAGGGGCAAACTGCAACCATTCCCAATAAGATCAGGAGTGAAACAAGGTTGCCCACTATTACCGTTACTATTTAATATTGTATTAGAAATGCTAGCTTTAGCAATAAGAATTGAGAAAGAGATTAAAGGAATAAGAATAGGCAATGAGGAAGCCAAATTATCACTCTTTGCTGATGATATGATAGTATACTTAGAGAACCCCAGAGACTCTACTAAAAAGTTATTAGAAACAATCCACACCTTCAGCAAAGTTGCAGGATACAAAATAAACCCACATAAGTCATCAGCATTCTTATATATCACTAACAAAACCCAACAGTTAGAGTTACAAAAAGAAATTCCATTTAAAGTAACTACTGATTATATAAAATATTTAGGAATCTATCTGCCAAGGGAAAATCAGAAACTTTATGAGCAAAACTACAAAACACTTTCCACACAAATTAAGTGTGATCTAACCAACTGGAAAAATATTAAATGCTCTTGGATTGGGCAAGCAAATATAATAAAGATGACACCAAACTACTTAATCTATTTATTTAGTGCTATACCAATCAAATTCCCAAAAAACTACTTTCATGACCTAGAAAAAATAACAACAAAGTTCATATGGAAAAACTAAAGGTCAAGAATTTCAAGGGAATTAATGAAAAAAAAATCAAATGAAGGTGGCTTGGCTGTATCAGATCTAAAATTATATTATAAAGCAGCAGTTACTAAAACCATCTGGTATTGGCTAAGAAATAGACTAGTTGATCAATGGAATAGGTTAGACTCAAAAGACAAAAGAGCCAATAACTTTAATAATCTAGTGTTTGACAAACCCAAAGACCCCAGTTTTTGGGATAAGAATGCATTATTTGACAAAAATTGCTGGGAAAATTGGAAATTAGTATGGCAGAAACTAGGCATTGACTCACACTTAACACCGTACACCAAGATAAGATCAAATTGGGTTCATGACCTTGGCATAAAGTATGAGATTATAAATAAATTGGAAGAGCATAGGATAGTTTACCTCTCAGACCTGTGGAAGAGGGAGGAATTTATGACCAAAGAAGAACTAGAGATCACTGTTGACCACAAAATAGAAAATTTTGATTATATCAAATTGAAAAGTTTTTATACAAACAAAACAAATGCAGACAAGATTAGAAGGGAAACAATAAACTGGGAAAACATTTTTACAGTCAAAGGTTCTGATAAAGACCTCATTTCCAAAATATATAGAGAATTGATTCTAATTTATAAGAAATCAAACCATTCTTCAATTGATAAATGGTCAAAGGATATGAACAGACAATTCTCAGATGAAGAAATTGAAACTATTTCTTGCCATATGACAATATGCTCCAAATCATTATTAATCAGAGAAATGCAAATTAAGACAACTCTGAGATACCACTACACACCTGTCAGATTGGCTAGAGTGACAGGGAAAGATAATGTGGAATGTTGGAGGGGATGTGGGAAAACAGGATCACTGATACATTGTTGGTGGAATTATGAACACATCCAGCTATTCTGGAGAGCAATTTGGAACTATGCTCAGAAAATTATCAAACTGTGCATACTCTTTGATACAGCAGTGTTTCTACTGGGCTTATACCCCAAAGAGATAGTAAAGAAGGGAAAGGGACTTGCATGTGCCAAAATGTTTGTGGCAGCCCTGTTTGTAGTGGCTAGAAGCTGGAAAATGAATGGATGCCCATCAATTGGAGAATGGTTGAGTAAATTGTGGTATATGAACATTATGGAATATTTTTGTTCTGTAAGGAATAACCAGCAGGATGAATACAAAGAGGACTGGCGAGACTTACATGAACTGATGCTAAGTGAAATGAGCAGAACCAGGAGATCATTATATACCTCAACAACGATACTGTTTGAGGATGTATTCTGATGGAAGTAGATCTCTTCGATAAAGAGAGCTAATTCAGTTTCAATTGATCAAGGATGGACAGAAGCAGCTACACCCAAAGAAAGATCACTGGAAAATGAATGTAAACTGCTTGCATTTTTGTTTTTCTTCCCGGGTTATTTATACCTTCTGAATCCAATTCTCTCTGTGCAACAAGAAAACTGTTCGGTTCTGCACACATATATTGTATCTAGGATATACTGTAACCTATTCAGCATGTAAAGGACTGCTTGTCATCTGGGGGAGGGGGTGAAGAGAGGGAGGGGGAAAATCGGAACAGAAGTGAGTGCAAGGGACAATGCTGTAAAAAATTACCCTGGCATGGGTTCTGTCAATAAAAAGTTATTTAAAAAAATAAAATAAAATCTTAGATGTTTCCTTAAACTGTTAAGTTCTTAATGCTTTTTTATTCTAACTTTTCAACTCCCTCTGTGAAAACTCTTCAAGGTTTCTGCCTGGGCAAACTGGAGGCTTTCTGGTAGCATTAAATCAAATTCCTTGGATCACTTGGCCTAAGCCAAAAGCAGCAGTAACAACTTAGAATTTTAGGATATTTTTGTGGGGAATATCTGAAGCTAATCCAATGATGTTAGGATATCAAACTGTTTGTAAATCTTTCTATGTATTTCCTGATATATGCAGCTTGATATTTCCAGGAAGATGGGAATAAGAAGTTGGAGTGCTCAGGGCAGCTATTATGTGCTAAGGCTTAAAGAAAGTTCAAGAAGGCAGAGAATTCCAGCTTTGTGAGAAAATAATGGCAAAGGTGATGTGGAGCTGGGACCTAAGAAATGAAAATGTTACCATTAGCAATTATACATCTGCATTTGATTTTAATTCACAATCTACCTCTAAGGAAGTAGGAATAGGGTTTTAAAGTGCTTTCCTACCAGAATTTTTATGTCAAAGTAGAATCTAATAGAAAAAAGACATTATTTGACATAAAAAAATTTGACCCCAAGAAAGTTCTAGAAGGGCCACCTCCCTTCTTGTAAGGATTCTGTGTTTCCCTTGTTTCAAGTGATTCTGAGAGCCACAGTCTAAGTCTGTGTCCATTTGACCATGGTTAATAACTGAACATGCTTAACTCTATAGACAATATGTCATAAGGTCTGTTCTTTGAATACAATTTGGCATTATTATATTTAGGCCATAAGGTCTAAAATAGCAAGTTTCAATAATCAGATCCACAGGTGGATTCACCTCTCAAAGATGACAAGTATTGTCTGTGATGTCACTTTTGCAATAATAAGACATTCTTCTGGAGAGATCTCACCTTATCTTGATATAATCAGAATTTATGTTAAGTTGATTTTTTTTTCATTCCTTAGTTCAACCCATATCTAGTGGTGGCAGTGGTGGCCATGGCAGCCCTGATAGCCCTGATTCTAGCTGTGATGGCAGCTTCCTGAGGTCTCAGCACACAGAACACAAAGTAAGGAGGTCCAAGAGCTGGTCAGGAGGAGCTCTCTGTCATAGCACTGAGGCAGGACCCTGGTGCTTTGCCCTCACTCAGTGGACACATTTCTGACTCACAATCCTGAGCTCACAGTCACAGGAGGAGGAGGATCACTAGCATACAGGAACTTAGAGCCAGAGTAGATCTGAGACCCTCCTCACAGTTCCAGGGCAGAAAAAGTGCTTATGGTCACTGAGAAATGAAGCCTGAGCTAGAAGAGTAGTAAACTCACTTCTCCTTTTATCATCCAAGCTTGGAAGAACTGAAAACGTATTTGACCTATCAGTATTGACCATATTAACAACAAAATTAACAGAAATCATAAGCTTATCTCAGTAAATGCAGAGAAAGGATAGACAAAATCTTAACACCCATTCCTAAAAATTAAAAAAAAAAATACTAGTGAACATAGCTAATAAATGGGAGTTTTCTTCAAAATGATAAGTATTATGATTTAAAAGCAGAGACAGCATTATATGTAATAGGGATAAACATTCACAATAATATTGGGATGAACAAGGATGTCCATTATCACGGCAATTATTCAAGATTGTATTAGAAATGTTAACTTTAGCAATAAGGGAAGAAAAGGAAAGAAAACCATCACTTTTCGCAGATGAGATGATGGCACATTTAGAGAATCCTATAAAATTAAGTGAAAAACTACTAGAAACAAGTAATTTTAGCAAAGTTGTGGGATAGAAAATCAATCCACATAAATCATTGGAATTTCTACATAAATCAACAGTCATCAAAACCATTTAGTAGTGGTTGAAAAATTAGAATGGTGGTTCAGTGAAATAGGTTAGGTACATTCAAACAATTTACTGTTTGAGAAACCCAAAGATCCCGCCTCTGGAATAAGAACTCAGTGCTAAAAATTGCTGGGATATTTGGAAAATAGTATGACAGAAATGATGCATAAACTTATATCTCACTCCCTGGACCAAGATATGGTCAAAATTGGTTCATGATGCAGAATAGCAAAATAGGAGAAAAGGAGATAGGTTTCCTCTGAGATCTATGGAGAAGGGAGGGATTTATGGCCAAAGGAGGAATAGAAAATAATCTGAAATGAAAAATGGATAATTTTGATTATATTAAATGAAAAGTTTTTTTCAGAAACAAACTAATTCAGCCATGCTAAGAATGGAAGCAGATAGGTGGGAAGCAATTTTACAGCCATGTTTTTTCTGATGAAGAACTCATTTCTGGAATATATAGGGAAAGGACTGAAAAATATAAGAATGCAATTCATTTCCCAACTGAGAAATGGTCAAAGGATACTTACAGGCAATTTTTAAATGAAGAAATTAAAGCTACCTATAGAACATATAGGGAAAATGTTCTGGATCATTATTGATTAGAGAAATTCAAATTAAGGCAACTCTGAGCTAATAACCTCACACCTCTCAGCTTGGTTGGTATGATAGGAAAAGATGATAAATGTTAGAAGGGATGTAGGAAAACTGGGTCACTAGGGCATTGTTGATGGAATTATGAAATTCTCCAAACTTTATGTAGAATAATTTGGAACTATTTACAAGAAGCTATAAAACACTGCATACCCTTTGATCCTGCAGAGTCATCACCAGATCTTTTATGCACAAGACATCATGAGAGGTAGAAAGGACCCACATGCTCAAAAATGTTTGTAGCAGCTCTTTTTGGTGCAACAAGAAATTGGAAATTGAGTAGATTAACCATTTGGGAAATGGTTAAATAAGTTGCCGTCTGTGAATGTAATGGAATGGTATAGCCTGGAAATACTATTGTGTGAATGTAATAGTGTGAAGGAGGAAGGTAGAAAAATTTGTAACACAAAATTTTACCAAAAGGAATGTTGAAAACTTTACATGTATTTTAAAAAAGAAAAAAAATACTATTGAGAAAAAAAGAAAGGAAAAAGTATGAATAGGGTGGTCTCAAAAAAATGGACATTTTCTATGAGTTCATGCAAAGTGAAATGTACTACTATGTACAAATAGCAGTGTTGTGAGATGATTAGCTTTGAATGACCTGACTATTCCCAGTAATACAATCATCCAAAAACCCTCTGAAGAAATTATGAAGAAAAATGCTATCCATACTCAAAAAGAACTGATTACATCTGAATATAGATTGAAATACCCTTTAAAAACATTTTTACTCAAGTTTTTTTGGGGGGAAAGGGAGAGATAAGATCTAAAATTTCATTTGAAATATGAGACATATTTCATAACTTCACATGGGCTTATTGAAAGGGAGGTTGTGGGAAAGGAGGGAGAGAATGTAGAACACAGAAGTTTCTAAAACAAATGTTAAAATAATTGTTTGACATGTAACTGGAAAAAAAGCAATATGGTAAAGAATTTTTAAAAGTTTCTGCAGATATGTCAGTAGGATTTTATTTTCTATTCCTGTATGTTGGGAATTGGCTCCTGTGTGTTTCTTAGTGTGTTTTGCCTTTGTGAAGTTAAATAGCTTAGATGCTTCTGAACTCTTTCTCACTTGGACTACTCTCTTTGGAATTGGTTCCTTGTTGCACTTTTAGAGTTTCTATCTTGGAAGATTTGTGGAATAAATCACTATAACCTCCTTCATAAATCTTTCATGACAGTAAGAAACAAAATCAATAGAATATTAGCTTTCCAGTTATCAATTTAGTAAATATGACTTTGATATTTTAGGACTGTATTTTATTTCTTTCTTAAAATGTTTCTTTTCTACAGCCAAAGAATCAAGTTTCAAAAGAGAGAAGCATGACTGATCATGAAAACATTACATATGATGGTCAACCTTGAAGATTTTCAGAAAAGCAGGTACAAATGTCCTTCTAGTGGGTTTTCAGAATAGTATATTATGACAGTATCTTGGTAAAATGAAAAAGAAAATAAGAGTAAACTTGGTCTATGGCCCCATCATCCCCTTTTTTGGAAAGATATCAAATCTAGTACATTATGCATATAGTATAAGAGATACTATATTCATATAACATTTTGAGTATTATTATTTTGTGTCTTCAAAGACCGTGGAAATGTCTGCAATGTCTGACAAGATGCAACTGAATGAAGAAATTCTAGATAATCAACAAAAAAGAGTAATATCAGGAATTAAAACCGATCATTAGAAGGAAAAGAAATATTCTAAAAATAGCTCCATGAATTTATATGTAAGCATTGAAAAGAACCAGAATAAAAGAATATACAGTAATTAAGTAAACATCCACAAAACAACAAATATGCTTTGATTTGAAATTGAATTATCCTACAAGGAGTGAGAAATAAAGGGGACACCCAAGAGAATTGATAAGTTGTGACTTAAAGAAAACAATTGATTAACAAATAGATTTCAATGAATGGAATCGATTATTGATAGCTAATTCAATCAATTATGTAAGTGAAAGCATTGGGATGAAAGCAAGATTCTTCATATCCAAGTCTGCACACTCTCTACCTTAAACACACACACTGTTTATTGGTTTTGTATTTCAGAGAAATTGTAATTTAAAAAAAAAAAAACTGGATCTGGAAAGAATAACAATTTGGGAAGAAAAAGCCCCGAAATGGACTAGGGCATTTAAAGAGTGTTGTGCCAACGTGAGTTATTCCAATTCATGGGTCCTTTATACAGTTGCATTACACAAGCATTTATTTAGAGTGTATTTGCATGCAATCCCCAGAAAACAGGGATATAATGAGGATGTAGGAAAGGTATCAAAACAATGCCCTCAACATGAGGGATGCTGGCAGTTTTGCTGGGCATCTCAAAACATGAAAAGAAATGTTTTTCCAGAACGGTAATGTCTATTTCCCTTATTTCTAGAAATCGAATTTAGGAAGAATTTGTCATGGCACTGTCATGGGATTGTTTCCAAGTGACAATTTTAATACTTAATTATTCTAATTTCAAAAATGTCTATTGCTTAAAACAAACACTTTTTTTAGTTTTACCACTTTGAATCACTGATAAAAAATCATGAAAATCATCACATCAAGTGTTTTGGGGGGACTTTAGTTTACAAATCTTAATAATATATTGTGTATTTATAATCTTGTTTTTCTCAAACTTAATGTCCACATTCTCACCATTGAGCGGTCTCTTGTAATTCAAAAAGATACACATGTATGCAAATAATACATACAAAAATATATATGTTTTTATGTATTAACAAAACAGATACATTAATTATTCATTACCAACTGGCAACATAAGTGTATCTGACAGAATATATAGCATTCTGCATCATGACCCATTGCCTCACTAACAAGTTGGAGGGACTTGTATTTCATTTGGTGAGCCATGCTTGCCCTTTAAATTTTGCAACATTTTTGCAATATTGTATAAAAAATAATCAAAAACAATTGCAGATGTGTGACTACAATTTACTTTCTGTGCTTATCAATTTGAGACTAGTTGAGCTTTGGCTCCCATGTATTCCTGAGGATGTATACAAAGTTGGTAGCTTGAATGATTTGAAAATGACAACTTTTTTGCATGGACTACACTCTTTGTAGGCTGATTCAAAGTTCATATTGCCCTTTCACAGGTTCTGCCTTGGAAAGGGTATTGAGAAAATTACTCTAATCTTCTTCAGACACCTTTCCTGATTAAAATAATCATCAGAACAAATGACAAAATATTCTCATCTCAAAAATTTGAATTTTTATTCTTCTCTCCCTAAATATATCTCTTTTCTATAGGAAAATACTGAAAGAAAAACATATAACTGAGGAGGAAAATGATCTTTATGATCATTTGATTGTGTTTGCTCTCTGTACTACCAGGTACACTTATGAACTATGCTTTCAGAATAGTACATTCATTAGGAAACAAAACAATGAGGCAGAGTTGTAGTTGAGTAAAAAAAAAAAAAGTATTTCTCTTCTGTCTCCTGTCATTCTTTTAATGGCTTTATCCAAATAAGTATATATTATGCAAATGAATCATAGAATTGAACTCAAATGATAATTCTAGTAGTATTCTGTCTGTTTCTTAAAAAAAAACGGAAGAAGAGTGAAATGTGACATATTGAAATTGAAAAAATTCTAGATGATTAAACTAGAAGAATAAAACAAAAAATTGAAATTGATCAATATAAGGAAAAGGAAACTTGTAGAAACAATTATATAACTTAGTGTGAGCACTAGAAAATACAAACAGAATACAAGATTATGCATGAATTTAGTAACACTCAGGAGAGATCTCTCTGTTTTGAATTAAAAAAGAAATGCCATACAGAGAGTGAGGGATGGACAAAATGGTTAAGTGGACTCACAAAGAATCACTAATAACTTGTCAATATCATATAGACAACATTGAATGGAAGACAATAGGGTTAATTCCACTCTTTTAGGAAAAGCACTCTCTCCATACTTAAAATGCTCACCTTGTTTGTGTGTAGCTATTTATGAGAAAGAGAATTAATGAGGAGGTAGGCTTAGAATTCTCCATTGTTCCCAACTACTTCTTCATTGGTGGAAAGAGTAAGGAGAAATCTGGACTTGGGCAGAACTCCCCTGTTCTGCTTTCCCTTTTGTAACCCAGATTACCCCCTCATACTAATTAGAAACAGAGAGAACAGGGCTCATCCTCCAATAGTGTTTACAAGGTCTAACTGATTTCTCTGCTCACAGGGCAAGCCGAGAGGCTCAGTCATGGGATCCATCATATTCCTTGGAAAGTTCTTGGGATCATTTGAGACAAATGGAAAAGTGGAGATTTTGACAGAAAAGGAAGTCTGGTCAAAAATGAAATAAGAGAGTCTTAGAATGCATTTATTAATTTTTCTCATTCCCCAAATGCTTTCACTAAAAGGCACAGTCTCCTTGATGAGTGACTGAGAGAACAATTATCAAGTTTCAAGAGTGGCTCATCATGATGGATAGGACACAAAAAATTTGCAGTTACCAAGCACTTCCTCACGGGGTTTTAACCATGAAACTTCAATGATTTATCCTATGGGAAGAATGTGAAGAGAGGAAGAGAGGACTGGCCAGATGCATTGCCAAAAATCCCTAGGGGAAGTCCTCTTGGTAAGCAGGCCTTACAGAGAATGAAGGTATATGGGGAAGAAGTGCAAGGAAAATGGAAGAGTCAGTGTTGTGCTCAGAAGCCCATTTCCAGTGTTGGTTCATTAGGTGTTCCATATTCATAGGTTCTTCCATGAAGGGTGCTAGAAAAGAATGTATTTTTCCTTTAGAAATCTTTTCTGCTTGAAAAAAAAAATTTCTCCTAGAACCCTAAGTTAAAATAGTCTCTGCTCAAATATGTGGATTTTCATTTCTTTAGAAAAAAACTTATTTTTTTCTAAAAATGTTTTTCCCTAAAGAAAAATATTAAGGAGAATGAAGATCTCACCCCAAAGGAAAATTTGATGGAAAAGAAAAACATTTATGAAATTTCAATATTTGTTTCTCTTTGGAATAAAAGATATAGTCAAGTCATACTAATGGGATTTCAGAAGAGTGGAATGTTTCTGGGAAAAATTGTGGCAGATCCTTATGAATTTACAAAAAAATAAGTATATCCCCCACTTTTGCCCCTTTGTCATTTATCCCTTTATTGTGAAAATACTAAATAGGAGTGCATTATGCTAATAAGTAAAAAGGGAGATTATATTCAAATAACATTTCTAGTACTATTCTTTTGTTACTCCCCAAACCTAGATATGACTAAAAAAATTAACTGGAGAAGTTAATAAAATTCTGGCTGTTCTTCTGTTTGAAGTAATTATAGATCACCCACAAAGAAGAACAAAAGCAATTGAAATTGAGCTATATGAGGAAAAAAGAAAATTGTTTTAGAAGAACAGCAATTTAAATTGATCTATATGAGGAAAAAAGAAAATTCTAGAAACATCTCTGAACTGTGTGAACAAAAAAACCCAAATCTCAGAATAATAGAATAGAGATTATTATTTTTTTAGTTTGGATTAAAAGGGAAATATCTAGATAGTGATGAATGAACAGAAGGTTAAAGGGAATGGGCCAAACATCACAGAAATGGAGCCTTGCAATGAAGACAAAAATATGAGTGATTAAAATATCAATCCTGAAGAAAATATGAAGACCACCCCTGAAGTTAAAATATCTACAGAATATAGGTTTAATATCTCTACCAGAAAGAATTTGGCAGAACTCTTGATTTACAGGTACATTGATTTATGATTAATGGTATTTCATAACTCTGCAAATTTTTTATTAAACAAAATGGCAGTATCCTGGTGAACTTCCACAAGTAACACTGGACACCATTTATATCCCTGTCATCACTTTACTGATAAAATACCAGCTGGTGTGCAATATAGAAACAAATAAAAAAAGAAATTATGCTCTAAAAAGTTTTTACTAGTAATCCTTTCTTTGTTCAAAATCTGGAGAGGCCTAGAATGTTTGACAAGTTGAGGGCCCCAGAAAAAAAAATTCTTGATCACATATTAGGAATTGATCGATATGATGAAAATCTAGAAATATATCTGCATTGTTTTGATT
Source organism: Antechinus flavipes (assembly GCF_016432865.1). Lineage (NCBI taxonomy): Eukaryota > Metazoa > Chordata > Mammalia > Dasyuromorphia > Dasyuridae > Antechinus > Antechinus flavipes. The sequence goes on from NC_067400.1 coordinate 225,825,457, forward strand.
ACAACAAAACATAAACTAGAACAAAATATTTTGGAATGTTTCAGAAGCTACTGATAATGAATATAGATGCATTCAATTCAAAGAGAAATAGGATACAGCAATGAATAGACAAAATTTCCAAAATGACACTCAAGAGAATGTACTTAGCTGATGTGAAGACTGAGGAATACTTTGGTTTCTCAAAAGAAGTTTAAAGGTAGAAAATTAGATGTAAGTGACATTAGGACTGATGACACTAAAATTGAGAATTAACATTTATGTGGATTGTGTTCAGTGATGGGTTAAGTTTATATTCATCAATGATTTTGATGACAAATTGTTCCATATAGAATAGCTGCTAAGAAATATATTAAAGGGAATATTTTTTGAATTCCTCTCTTATGATCTCAGAGTGATTATCAAATTAATAAAGGTCTTCTTTAAAGAAGCAGAGTAGATCCAAGAGAACATTGTTCACAATAACAAGAATACATGATGATCCATTGTATTGTACTTGACTCTTTTCAACAATTAAGTGATTCAAGGTTATCCCAATTGTCTTGTCAAGGAGAAAGTGATCTGCATGCAGAGAGAGAATTGTGGGGACTGAGTATGGATCACAGTACAGTAGTTTCACCTTTTTTTATTGTTTGCTTGTTTTTTCTTCCTCATTTTTCCTTTTTGATCTGATTTTTCTTATGTAACCTAATAAATTTCTCTCCTAATTTGCTTATATAATTCATACATTGTCTAAATCACAATCCATTTTGATTGAACTTTGATAGATGGTATGAGATGTTGATCTATGTTTTGATTTTGCTGTAAAAATTTCCAGCTTTCCTAGCAATATTTGTCAAATAGTGAGTTCTTATTCAAGCAGCTGAAAAATTTGGGTTTCTCAAACAATATATCACTATAGTAATTACCTATTATGTGTCTTAAATATGCAATCCATTCCAATGACCTATCATTCTTTCATTACTTTTTTTCCTTCTATGCTTTTGAGCTTTTTTAAATAGGTTTTTATGATCAACATATATCCAAAGATAATTTTCAAAATTTACCTTGGCAAAACTTTGTATTCCAAATTTTTCTTCCTTTCTTTCCCCCACCCCCTCCTCTAGATAGCAAGTGATCCAATATATGTTAAATATACATAATTTTTCTAAACATATTTCCACATTTATCATACTACTTTATTTCTTAGGCTGTACCAAATAATGATGGTTGCTTCTTTAAAATATTGTTTTAGCTCTATTATGACTAGGGCATTTTCCTTTGCATTTTTTTCTTCATGAATTCCCTAGATATTCTTAAATGTTAGGTGAATTCAGTTATTCTAGTTTCTAGTTCTATAAAATATTTTGACAAATTCATTGGTTTGACACTGAATAAGTAGGTTATTTAAGGCAGAATGTAATTTTTATTGTATTAGCTCAGCCTAGATATTAGTAATTTATATTTTCCCAAATGTTTAGATCTGATTTGGAGCCAAAATTTTATTGCAATTGTGTTCATAAAATTCCTGGGTTTGTTTGGTAGGTATACTTCCAAATATTTTAGATGTTTTATAGTTATTTTAAATGGGATTTCTCTGTTATTGCTAGGCTTTGTTGGTAACATAGAAATGTTGATGATTTTTGTGGATTTTTTTCTACAACTTTGTTAATTGTTTCTAATTGATTATTTGGGATTCTTGGGAGAAAAAAAAAACCTGAATCATCTGCAAAGAGTGATAGTTTTGTTTCTTCATTAGCTATTATTGCAATTCCTTCCTTTTTTATTCTTCTTTTGCCAAAGTTAATACTTCTGGTAGAATACTTACTGAATAATAATGATGATAAAATGGGCATCTTTGTTATACCTTGGCTCTTAATGGAAATGCCTGTATCTTATCCCAGACATTACATTTAATGCTGGCTAATGATTTTAGATAATTAAAACTTATTTTCAAGACAATGTATTTATTCCTAAATTTTCATCTTTTTATTGGGAAAATTTTATTAGGAAAACTGTTCCTGTTTTTTAATTTTTTTTTCTTCATTTGACATAATTATCTTTTTGTTAGATTTATTGTTGATATTGTCAGTTATACTAAAGTTTTTCTTATCTTGAACCAGCCCTGTAATGCTGACATCAGTCCCCCTTGGTTAGAGAAGATTATTTTGGTGATTAATAGCTGCTAACTTTTTAGTTAAGATATTTGTATCAATATTAATATTCTTTATCATATTTATCATATATTATGAATATCAATTTTTTAAAGGAAACTTTATTTATTTATTACTCTGTTTTGCTCTTCCAAGTTCAGGTATCAGCACCAAAATTACAATCAAAAAAGGAATTTGCATGGACTTTGTCACTTCTATTTCCCAAATAGTTTATGTAGTATTGGAATTAATTAATAATATTTTATTAATATTGGAATTAATAATTAGAATTATGTAGTATATTGGAATGTTTGGCATTATTCATCTCTAAATGCCTGTGGCACTGGAGATTTTTTTCTTGGGAAGTTAATTGATGGCTTCTTCAATTTTTTTTTAAATTATCAATGTATTTTATTTTTCCAAATACATACAAATATAGTTTTCAAGATTCATTTTTGTAAGACTTGTATTTTAAATTTTTTTGCCTTTTTTCCTTGCCTACATTTCCCAAAACAGCAAGCAATCTGATAAAGGTTAAATATGTACTTGTCTTTTAAAATGTATTTCCATATTTGTCATATTGTGCAAGAAAAATCAAACCTAAAGTGAAAAACACATTATAAACAAACAAAAAAGATGAACATACTATGCTTTGGTGCATATTCAATCTCCATAGCTCTCTCTTAGGATGTGGTTGGCAATTTCCCATCTGTTTATGTATGCCCCCTCCTATTGCCCCAAAAAAGATACATTTTTCAAAAATTACAAATGCCATTTTCCCATCTATAGATAGAAACAGTTTAACCTTTAAACAATATATATTTTTCCCCAGTTTACCTTTTGCTGGATTCTTTCAATGACTATTTTGCCTTCCACTTTTGAAATACCAGGGCAGTTTTCTTTGATCTCTTGAAGAATGCTATCCAGGCCCTCTTTTTTATTGGTTATTTTTTTTTCAAATAGACTAATAATTTTAAAATCACGTCTCCTGGATCTATTTTCCAGCTCAGCTGTTTTTCCAATGAGATATTTCTTCATTTTTTTTTTTTTTTGGTTTGACTGATTTTTGATGTCTCATAAGAGTCATTAGCTTCCATTTATCCGGTTCTGGTTTTTAATGTGGGATTTTCTTCTGTTAACATTTGTGTTTCTTTTTTCACTTGATTAGTTCTACTTTTGAAGGTGTTTTATTCAGTGATTTTTTTTTTTTGCATTTAGTCCATTTTTTTTTAAATTGTTTTCCTTTTCCAAGCTGTTGACTCTCTCTTGTATACTCTCATTCCTTTCCCCAGTCTTTCTTCTATTTCTCTTATTTGCCTTTTAAAATCTTTTATAAGTCTTTCCAAGAGGCCTCTTTGGGCTTGAGACCAATTCATATCATTTTTTGATTTTTCCCCAGTGGACATTTTGTCCTTATCTGAGAGGGTCTTTTGGTTTTCTCTGTCATCCCAGTAGCTTTCCAGGTACTTTTCTGTTTCTTGCTCATTTTCTTTTCCCAGATTATGTGACTTTTATGTTAAACACTGCTCCTGGGGTACAGCTGTCCCAAGCTTCTTGTGCAGCTCTGAGCCTTGGCTTGGAGTACAGGGGCTCCTTGTGTTTGGTGTCTTGCTCTCAGCAGGGGCAGCCCTACCTCGTCTCTCCAGGCAATAACCTGATTTCCCAGGCTGGCAATTTGCCTGGGCACTTCCCTGCTGGTCTCTCTGGCACTGAGCCAGGACAGAGGATCTCAGTTTCTGATCTGCTGTGACTAACTCACTAGCTTTCCCAAACACCATCTGAGCTGAACTGAACACCCCTTTCCCTCAGCGACACTGACCTTTCTTGAAATCCTTCTAATCTATCTTGAGGAGGAGAATGGTTTATTTCCATCAGACTCTGTCAGAGATTTTGGTTTCATGTGGTGTTTGAAGGAACCTGGGAGAGCTCAAGCACCTTTCTGGCTTCCCTCCACCATCCCTCCACCATCTCTCTGCCATGCCTCCACCATTTTGGCTCCACCTTCAGAATTGCCGTAACTCTCATTTCTTTCCCCTATCTTTCTTCTACCTCTCTTGACTTGATTTTTATAATCCTCTCTGAGCTCTTCACCAAATCTTTTGAGCTTGAGACCACTTCATGTTCCCCTTTCAGGATTCACATATAGGCCTGATACTTTTGCTGCCCTTTGGTCATTTTGTGGTCTGATCTTCCTTGTTACCATGGCAGCTTTCGATATATAGAACTCTTTATGCTTTTCTTTTTTAATATAAAAGTTAAGCACTGCACTCAGGACCCAGGAGAGACTGTCCTATTTCTTTTCAAGGGAGAAAAGGGCATCTTTCTGGCTTTCTGAGCAGGGAGCAGGAGTGCTTCCAGCTTCCTCTGGGCTGGGTTGGACTGGTCTAGACTCACCTATGGTCTGTCAGGTTGCCTTTTTGTGCTTGAGTTGGAGGTCTCATAGCTAGCCTGCTGACCCATTGACCTTCTGGGCCAGCCCCGAGGGGCCTCAAATGCTGATCTGTATTGCGGCTAAAATCTCCTCCCAGATTCCCTGCAATCTGCTTTTAGTGGGCCCCACTCCCTTTTTAGTCGAGTAACACAAACCTTTCCTGAAGTCCTTCAACAATATCCTAAGTTCAAAAATGGTTTCTCTCTGAATTTTTGTGTGTTCTGTCCCTCCAGAATTCAGTTAGAGGCTTGAGTTAGCTTTGTTACCAAGGGAAACTGGAAAGAACTCTGGCAACTGCCTGGATTTTCTCTACCATCTTGCCTCTACTGTTTACATGCTTATTCATTTTCATGTTTACTTTTCTGTATATGTCTTGAATCTCCTAAGTTTGCACTTTAATATTTCCTTGTACTTCTAGTCTTTTTATCTAAGTTTTTCTGAATAAGTTATTCTTTACTATGGAGTTCTTGTTCTTTAAAATAATAGTTCTCTCTGGGTGAGAGCAGGTTTCTCAGGGAGGTTTTCTGGAGGCAGCCTTAGTTTTAGTTAAGAGTAATAATCCCCCAAAATGCAGCCAGCTGGTAAAAATGCAAATGTTTATTTTCTCCTTCCAAAATAGCCCAGTTAGTTGAGGCCTATCTCTCTGCTTGGTTCCAAGAGCTCCCTCCGAATGTCTCCAAATCCAAAAGTTTGTCCTTCAACCCAGCCAGCACAAAGGTGAATCTGTCTTGCCTCTGAGGGAGGGATTCTGGCTCTCAATCTCCCAGAGTGCTCCTCTCTGACCCCAGTCAATGTTCCAAAGTAAAAGTCCTCACTCAGAGAGGGCTTCTGGTTGAACTCACTTGACGCTCCCTTCTCAATCTAAATTCAGCTTCACTCTTTATTCGTAGCTTCTTCATTCTGAAAACTCCCTTGACTGGCCCATTGAAGCTCTATTTATGCTCCTTTGAGAGAAGTATTGAGGGGTGGGAGAGAGAGGGATTATGGGTTTCTCCCATAGTGCTCTCTGGCCCTAAGAGCTTCAAGGGAGGTGTGAATTCAGATATCTCATACTAAACCTTGAAATCTCCCAAATGTATGAACTCCAATGAGTAAAGGTGTGAACACAAGCATTGTATCAATTAGTTTTACTTAGTATCTTGTTTTTTCTGGCCCATAACATCTCCTTATAGGATTAGATCAATCATACTGAACCATGCTAAATTAGATAATTATTGTCTCTATCAACTCTAATGACTTAACACTTTGTAAAGATTCCAACACTTTACCATAAGCCTACTCCTTTAGATGAAAGGATTCTGAGGGCTTTGCTGTGTTATAGAGCAAGATGCAAAATCAAATGCAAGCTTGATTCCTGCATTTCCTAATTTGAATTTTTCCTAAGAGCTTGCGGTTACACCCACATACAGAGCACACACAAGCACACATGGACACACACAAACACACAGATATAGTTGGATAGATAGATAGGTAGTTATTTTTTAACCTAGACTTACTGTATGCATATAGGCTAAATACTTCTAGAATTTTTCATTGTTTCATTGCATTTCAAGTTTTTAATAAGAAAATTATCTCTATTTCTACTCTTCCTCCTGGGACAAGAACTCATTATTTGACAAAAATTGCTGGGGTATTTGGAAAATAGTATGGCAGAAAGTAGACAGCAACAAACACCTAACATCCTATGACTAGATAATGTCTAAATGGGCTCATGACTTAGACAAAAAGGGTGAAAGTATAAGCAAATTAGGAGAACAAGGGATTGTGTACCTCTCAGATCTCTGGAGAAGGAAAGAATTTATGACCAAAGAAGAATCAGTGAACATTATAAAATGCAAAATGGATAAGTTGTTGTTTACACTAAATTTAAAAAGTTTTGTTCAAACAAAATCAAAGAGCCAACATTAGAAGGGAAGCAGAGACCATTTTACAGTTAGTGTTTCTAATAAAGGTCTCATTTCTAAACTATATAGAGAATTGACTCAAATTTATAAGGATACAAACTATTCTCCACTAGATAGATGTTCAAAAGATATTGACACTTAAGTTTCAGACAATGAAATGAAAGCCATTTCTAATTATTAAAAAAAAAAGCTCCAAATCAGTATTGATTGATTATTGTATTCACCCCCACTGTAAATGGAGTGCTCCATTGAGCACCTCAGACCTGCACCAGGGGATGTCTGTGGATATGGGGCAGAAATCCTTTTCTGTAAGACCTGAGACCCAGATTTTGACCTTGAAGAACTCCTTGAACTTTCTGAATACCTATTAGGTTTGGAATGAAAAGTTCTGAGATCATAATTTCCACTAGAAAGTTTTATGAACTCTAAAGAGCACCCTGTGCTGCCACCAGAAACCTCTTGAACCCTAAAGTCAATAGAGAAAAGAAAGCACATATTCTCTTTAAGGCTTTCAGCACTCTACTATGTATATTACCATGCAGGTGGTGCTGGCCCTCTTTTACGGATTATATCACTGATATTTTGAAGGCTATACTACACATATCAAATAAGATTAGGCTCTTCTCCAGGCCATTCTCCATCTTGATTTGATTGCTTGTGATCAGAGGGACTGACTCTGAAAGTGCTATTGAGAGAGGTGATAGCTATTCTCCACTTCCAGGGAAATCTGAGTACGGACAGTAAAGTAGGGAGCTCAGAAGTATTTCCTTCCTGCCCATTATTACAGCAGAGGAAATTGCTAACAGAAAATGAGGGAATATATACAGATTAGGTTATATACAAAAATACAGGTTTAGAATGTGCAGGCAGCAGGCCTATGCATGAAAATTTTTTAGGGAACTGGTGTTTTCTTCTATTGATGCATAATTTACTTCTTTCTTCCTTCCTTCCTCCCTTTCTTTTCTCTTCCTCTTCTTCTACTTCTCCTTCATCTTCATTTTTTCTTCTCTTACTTCTTTTCTTTTTCTCCTCCTCCTTGTTCTCTTCCATACATCTTCCTCTTCCCTTTCCCCTCCTTCATTATGCCCAATTTCATTGATAATTTAGACTATTTTTTCTTCTAGATTTATTTTGATATTAATTTTTAGCTTCTATAAAATAATACTTTCGTGGTTTGATTACTATACTATACTCAATGAAAAATTTTAATTTTCATCATAGTGGCTTTGCCTCCCAATGAGCATTTAACATTTCTCCAATTTTTTTCAAATTGTATTCATGTGAAAAGTGTTTAGTAATTGTGTTCATGTGGTTCTGTTGTGTGTGTTGGCAGACTCCCAAGTATTTTTATACTATATACAGATATTGTATTGTCTAAACATTCCTGTTGTTTTTTTGTTTTTGTTTTTGTTTTTGACAATACATCAAAGTACTTATGCTTTTTCTTGATTTGTATTTTGTCTCCTCTTTTTTGTTGCTAATGTGGGTTCATTGCTCTGACTAAAGTTTTAGTTGATTCTCTAGGATTCACTAAGTTTACTAGCATATCCTTTGAAAAGTATGATAGTTTTGTTTCCTCCTTGCCTTTTTTGATTCCTTCCATTTCTTTTTGATTTGTTATTGTGATAGCTGACATTTCTAGTAGAATATTGAATAATAATGGTGATAATGAACATCCTTGTTTCACTCCTGTTATTATTGAGAAGGCTTCTATTTTTATCTACATTTCAAATAGTGCTTACATTGAGTTTTAGATAAATATTATTTATCATTTTAAGAAAAGCTTCATTCAATTCTGGGCTTTCTAGTTTTTTCATAAGAATGAGAATTGTATTTGTTTTTTTTAATATTTTATTTTATAATAACTTTATATTGACAGAATCCATGCCAGGGTAATTTTTTTACAACATTATTCCTTGCACTCGTTTCTATTCTGATTTTTCCCCTCCCTCCCTCCACCCCCTCCCCAGATGGCAAGCAGTCCTATATATGTTACATATGTTGCAGTATATCCTAGATATAATATATGTTTGCAGAACCAAAAAGTTCTCTTGTTGCACAGGGAGAATTGGATTCAGAAGGTAAAAATAAGCCAGGAAGAAAAACAAAAATGCAGATAGTTCACATTCGTTTCCCAGTGTTCTTTCTTTGGGTGTAGCTGCTTCTGTCCATCATTTATCCATTGAAACTCAGTTAGGTCTCTTTGTCAAAGAAATCCACTTCCATCAGAATACATCCTCATACAATATCGTTGTCGAAGTGTATAATGATCTCTGGTTCTGCTCATTTCACTTAGCATCAGTTCATGTAGGTCTCCAAGCCTCTCTGTATTCATCCTGCTGGTCATTCCTTACAGAGCAATAATATTCCATAACATTCATATACCACAATTTACCCAGCCATTCTCCAATTGATGGGTATCAATTCATTTTCCAGTTTCTAGCCACTACAAACAGGGCTGCCACAAACATTTTGGCACATACAGGTCCCTTTCCCTTCTGCTGGATCAAAGGGTATGCACAATTTGATAACTTTTTGGACATAATTCCAGATTGCTCTCCAGAATGGTTGGATTCGTTCATAACTCCACCAACAATGCATCAGTGTCCCAGTTTTCCCGCATCCCCTCCAACATTCATCATTGTTTTTTCCTGTCATACCTGACAGGTATGTAGTGGTATTTCAGAGTTGTCTTAATTTGCATTTCTCTGATCAATAATGATTTGGAACACTCTTTCATATGAGTGGTAATACTTTCAATTTCATCATCTGAAAATTGTCTGTTCATATCCTTTGACCATTTATCAATTGGAGAATGGCTTGATTTCTTATAAATTTGAGTCAGTTCTCTATATATTTTGGAAATGAGGCCTTTATCAGAACCTTTAACTGTGAAGATGTTTTCCCAGTTTGTTGCTTCCCTTCTAATCTTGTTTGCATTAGTTTTGTTTGTACAAAGGCTTTTTAATTTGATGTAATCAAAATTTTCTATTTTGTGATCAGTAATGGTCTCTAGTTCCTCTTTGGTCACAAATTTCTTTCTCCTCCACAAGTCTGAGAGATAAACTATCCTATGTTCCTCTAACTTATTTATGATCTCGTTCTTTATGCCTAATTCATGGACCCATTTTGATCTTATCTTGGTATATGGTGTTAAGTGTGGGTCCAGAGAGTTGTATTTGTTAAAAGTTTTTTCCTGCTTTAAATAATATTCTATTATTTTCCATTTCTATTAATAATACTATTCCTAATAATTGAATCAGCCTGATATTCCTAGTCCAAATCCTAACTAGTCCTATTCTACAACCTTATTGATATATTGCTGCCATTGCCTTGGTGATATTATTTTAAATTTGGGGAAAAGGGCAGTTAGATGGTGCAGTGGATAGAGTATCAACTCTGAATTTGGGGGCATTTGAGTTCAAAGCTGGCTTCAGACACTAGACACTTACTTTATAGCTCTGTGGCCCTGGGCAGGTAGATCACTAACCCCAATTCCCTTGAAAAATAAAGAAATAAATAAGATTCTATAAATCTCAAGTGTGAAAAGAGGCTAGATTTGGTTATCTTTGAGTATAAGATCTTAAGAACAATAGCTTGTTTAAGAGAAGTCCTGTTAACTTGCCTGAAAAGGGTCAAGTGCCTCTAATTAGGTAAATTTTGTCACCTTCTGAAACATCTTGGGTAATTTCTTAACATTGAAATTTATGCTTTAAAACCAGCTGTGCTGGATGTGTGAGTTTTATGGAATCATTTAGCTCATTTAAATAATCTATCTAGATAATCATTTAGATAATCTATCAGTCATCAGCAGTCCTCTCCCTTTTCTTGCTCCCTTCCCTCCTCTACATTTGGGATTTTTATTCCCAAATGAGTATACATTTGTATTCTTGGGATTTTTATTCCCTAATATGGGGATTTCTATTCCCATCTGAGTATGTATATGCATTCTTCCTCTGTAAACCAGTTGAGTTGAGAGTGAAGTTTAAGCATTGCCTTTCCTGCCCCATTTATACCCCCAGTGTAAAAATACTTCCTCACACATGGTTTCAAGTAAGATCTCTTGTTAGTACATCCCACTTTCTCAGCCTTCCATTTTTCTTTTGAGATCATTCAAACCAAGTAGATTCATACCTATGTCCTGTTTAAATAGACACTAACTTCCGGTTAAGATGGCGGAGAGGAGGCTCACAGTTGCATAAGCTCTGCGCTTTCTCTCACTATCCACTTCATTACAAGCCTCTGAATCAATGCTTGACTGAAAAAAACCCACAAATAGTTACCAAGAGAAGCCATCCTTGAGATCCGCCAAGAAAGGTCTGTCTTTACTGGAGGGCTGGGGCGGTTTTAGATCGGGCGCAGGCGGCGGGCAGCGGCAGTGAGGGCACAGGAGCAGATTGGAGAGGGGGTGGAGAGTGATCGTAGCCGTCTCTGCGGGGAGAGCTTCGCTACAGGTTTGGAACCTGCAGCAAGTCAACAGCCCAGCAGAGAAGCTAAAAACACCGGGGCTGAAGAACACAACCGCAAACAGCTGGAGTCTCTCAGGACCTGGCCGCCCCCCCCCTTACCCCCCCCCCTCAGTGACTCAGCACGCTCTGGGATCTCCAGAGCGCAGGCGCAGCACAGTCCTGCTAGTGCCTCACTGCTGCCCCCTGCAGTCTGTAGAGGAAGCTCGATAACACACCCAGCCCCCCCCCCCAAAGAAAGACTCCAGTTTTTTCTGTTTTTCTTTGGTAGTTTGTCTCTGATTAATAGACAGAATGAGCAAGAAGCTGAAGAGGACTTTAACCCTTGACAGCTTCTACACAGATAGAGAGCAGACTCTAAATCCTGAGGAGACTAAAAACAGGCAGTCCCCAGGTGATTCCCCAAAGGAGGAGATTGTCTGTTCCTCAGCACAGATGAACCTCATAGAAGTGATTAAAAAGGCTCTCACAAGGGAGCTAGAAGAAAAATGGGGAAAGCAGAGTGAGGCTTGGCAAAAGGAGAAGGAAGCTTGGGAAAAGGAGAGGGAGGCTTGGCAAAAGAGCCTGGAGAAAGTTAAAGAGAGAGTGGATAAAGAAGTAAAATCCTTGAAAAATAGGATTAGTGAACTGGAAACAGAAAACAGCTCTCTAAAAAACAAAATTGGCGAAATGGAAAAAAATTCCACAGAACAAAAGAACTCAATTGGACAATTAGAGAAAGATTTTAAAAAAGTGAGTGAAGAGAATACTTCACTGAAAATCAGAATTGAACAAGTGGAATTGAATGACTCGAGGAGACAAGAAGAATCAGTCAAGCAAATCCAAAAAAATCAAACAATGGAGAAAAATGTGAAATACCTTCTGGGGAAGACAACAGACCTGGAAAACAGATCCAGGAGAGACAATCTGAGAATCATTGGACTCCCAGAAAAACATGACGAAAAAAAGAGCCTGGACACTGTCTTCCAGGAAATTATCAAAGAGAACTGCCCAGAAGTCATAGGAACAGAGGAAAAAATAAACATTGAAAGGATTCATCGATCACCCACTGAAAGGGATCCTAAAATCAAAACACCAAGGAATATAGTGGCCAAATGCCAGAACCCTCAGATGAAAGAAAAAATATTGCAAGCGGCTAGAAAAACCCAATTCAAGTATCAAGGAGCCACAATAAGGATCACCCAGGATCTGGCAGCATCCACATTAAAAGATCGAAGGGCCTGGAATATGATATTCCGAAAGGCTAAGGAACTTGGTATGCAACCAAAAATAACTTACCCAGCGAGAATGAGCATCTTTTTCCAGGGAAGAAGATGGACATTCAACGAAGTAAGCGAATTTCATCTATTTCTGATGAAAAAACCAGAACTTAACAAAAAGTTTGATCTACAAATATAGAACTCAAGAGAAATCTAAAAAGGTAAAGATTAATCTTGGGAACTATATTTTGACTATATAGATGTATAAAGAATACATGTATACCTTGTTCTAGAAATTGATGTGGAAAGGACATTGTACCAGAAAAAGGGTAAAGTGGGGGTAGTACATCTCATGAAGAGGCATAGGAAACCTATTATATCTGAGAGAAAGAATGGAGGGGGATGAATATAGTGGGTATCTTACTGCCTTCAGAATTGGCTTTAAGTGAAAAATCTTAAGACATATTCAATCTATGGTGAAACTTCTCCCATCTCATTGAAAAGTGAGAAGGGAAAAGTGGAAAGGGAAGGAATAAGCTAAGCGGAAGGGAATACGGGAACTGGGAGGGAAAGGGGTAAGATAGGGGGAGGAACTCTAAGGCGGGGGGAGGGACACTAAAAAGGGAGGGCTGTGAGAAGCAAGGGGTGCTCACAAGCTTAATACTTGGAAGGGGGGGAAAGGGGAAAGAAGGGAGAAAAGCATAAACCGGGGTTAACAAGATGGCAAGTAATACAGAATTGGTCATTCTAACCATAAATGTGAACGGGGTAAACTCCCCCATAAAGAGGAAGCGGTTAGCAGAATGGATTAAAAGCCAGAATCCTACAATATGTTGTTTACAGGAAACACACCTGAAGCGGGGAGATACATGCAGGTTAAAGGTAAAAGGTTGGAGCAAAATCTACTATGCTTCAGGTGAAGTCAAAAAAGCAGGGGTAGCCATCCTGATCTCAGATCAAGCGAAAGCAAAAATTGACCTAATTAAAAGAGATAAGGAAGGACACTATATCTTGCTAAAGGGTAGCATGGATAATGAAGCACTATCTATATTAAACATATATGCACCAAGTGGGGTAGCATCTAAATTCTTAAAAGAGAAACTAAGAGAGCTGCAAGAAGAAATAGACAGTAAAACTATAATAGTGGGAGATCTTAACCTTGCACTCTCAGAATTAGATAAATCAAACCAGAAAATAAATAAGAAAGAAGTCAAAGAGGTAAACAGAATACTAGAAAAGCTAGATATGATAGATCTCTGGAGAAAATGTAATGGAGACAGAAAGGAATACACTTTCTTTTCAGCAGTTCATGGAACCTATACAAAAATTGACCATATATTAGGACATAAAAACCTCAAACTCAAATGTAGTAAGGCAGAAATAGTAAATGCATCCTTTTCAGACCACGATGCAATGAAAATTACATTCAACAAAAAAGCAGGGGGAAGTAGACCAAAAAATAATTGGAAACTAAATAATCTCATACTAAAGAATGATTGGGTAAAACAGCAAATCATAGACATAATTAATAACTTCACCCAAGAAAACGATAATAATGAGACATCATACCAAAATGTATGGGATGCAGCCAAAGCGGTAATAAGGGGAAATTTCATATCTCTAGAGGCCTATTTGTATAAAATAGAGAAAGAGAAGGTCAATGAATTGGGTTTGCAATTAAAAATGCTAGAAAAGGAACAAATTAAAAACCCCCAGTCAAACACTAAACTTGAAATTCTAAAAGTAAAAGGTGAGATCAATAAAATTGAAAGTAAAAAAACTATTGAATTGATTAATAAAACTAAGAGTTGGTTCTATGAAAAAACCAACAAAATAGACAAACCCTTAGTAAATCTGATTAAAAAAAGGAAAGAGGAAAATCAAATTGTTAGTCTTAAAAATGAAAAGGGAGAACTCACCACTAACGAAGAGGAAATTAGAGCAATAATTAGGAGTTACTTTGCCCAACTTTATGCCAATAAATTCGACAACTTAAATGAAATAGAAAAATACCTCCAAAAATACAGCTTGCCCAAACTAACAGAGGAAGAAGTAAATATCCTAAACAGTCCCATCTCAGAAAAAGAAATAGAACAAACTATCAATCAACTCCCTAAGAAAAAAATCCCCAGGACCAGATGGATTTACATGTGAATTCTACCAAACATTTAAAGAACAATTAACTCCAATGTTATATAAACTATTTGAAAAAATAGGGATTGAAGGAGTCCTACCAAACTCCTTTTATGACACAGATATGGTACTGATACCTAAACCAGGTAGGCTGAAAACAGAGAAAGAAAATTATAGACCAATCTCCCTAATGAATATTGATGCTAAAATCTTAAATAAAATATTAGCAAAAAGATTACAGAAAATTGTCACCAGGATAATACACTATGACCAAGTAGGATTTATACCAGGAATGCAGGGCTGGTTCAATATTAGGAAAACTATTAGCATAATTGACTATATCAATAACCAAACAAACAAAAACCACATGATCATCTCAATAGATGCAGAAAAAGCATTTGATAAAATCCAACATCCATTCCTAATAAAAACACTTGAGAGCATAGGAATAAATGGACTTTTCCTTAAAATAGTCAGGAGCATATATTTAAAACCATCAGTAAGCATCATATGCAATGGGGAAAAACTGGAACCTTTCCCAGTAAGATCTGGAGTGAAGCAAGGTTGCCCACTATCACCATTATTATTTAATATCGTATTAGAAACACTAGCCTCGGCAATAAGAGTCGAGAAAGATATAAAGGAATTAGAGTAGGCAATGAGGAAACCAAACTATCACTCTTTGCAGATGATATGATGGTATACCTAGAGAACCCCAGAGATTCTACCAAAAAGCTATTGGAAATAATTCATAATTTTAGCAAAGTAGCTGGCTACAAAATAAATCCCCATAAATCCTCAGCATTTTTATACATCACCAACAAAACCCAACAGCAAGAGATACAAAGAGAAATTCCATTCAGAATAACTGTTGATACCATAAAATATTTGGGAATCTATCTACCAAAGGAAAGTCAGGAATTATATGAGCAAAATTATAAAAAAGTCTCCACACAAATAAAGTCAGACTTAAATAATTGGAAAAATATTAAGTGCTCTTGGATTGGCCGAGCAAACATAATAAAGATGACAATACTCCCTAAACTAATCTATTTATTTAGTGCTATACCAATCAGACTTCCAAGAAAATATTTTATTGATCTAGAAAAAATAACAACAAAATTCATATGGAACAATAAAAAGTCGAGAATCTCAAGGGAACTAATGAAAAAAAAATCAAATGAAGGTGGCCTAGCTGTACCTGATCTAAAATTATATTATAAAGCAGCAGTCACCAAAACCATTTGGTATTGGCTAAGAAATAGATTAGTGGATCAGTGGAAAAGGCTAGGCTCACAAGACAGAATAGTCAATTATAGCAATCTAGTGTTTGACAAACCCAAAGCCCCTAACTTCTGGGAAAAGAATTCATTATTTGATAAAAACTGCTGGGATAATTGGAAATTAGTATGGCAGAAATTAGGCATGGACCCACACTTAACACCATATACCAAGATAAGATCAAAATGGGTCTATGACTTAGGCATAAAGAACGAGATTATAAATAAATTAGAGGAACATAGAATAGTTTATCTCTCAGACTTGTGGAGGAGAAAGAAATTTGTGACCAAAGATGAACTAGAGACCATTACTGATCACAGAATAGAAAATTTCGATTACATCAAATTAAAAAGCCTTTGTACAAATAAAACTAATGCAAACAAGATTAGAAGGGAAGCAACAAACTGGGAAAACATTTTCACAGTTAAAGGTTCTGATAAAGGCCTCATTTCCAAAATATATAGAGAACTGACTCAAATTTATAAGAAATCAAGCCATTCTCCAATTGATAAATGGTCAAAGGATATGAACAGACAATTTTCAGAGGATGAGATTGAAACTATTACCACTCATATGAAAGAGTGTTCCAAATCATTATTGATCACAGAAATGCAAATTAAGACAACTCTGAGATACCACTACACACCTGTCAGATTGGCTAAGATGACAGGAAAAAATAATGATGAATGTTGGAGGGGATGCGGGAAAACTGGGACACTAATGCATTGTTGGTGGAGTTGTGAACGAATCCAACCATTCTGGAGAGCAATCTGGAATTATGCCCAAAAAATTATCAAAATGTGCATATCCTTTGATCCAGCAGTGTTTCTATTGGGCTTATATCCCAAAGAAATACTAAAGAAGGGAAAGGGACCTGTATGTGCCAAAATGTTTGTAGCAGCCCTGTTTGTAGTGGCTAGAAACTGGAAAATGAATGGATGCCCATCAATTGGAGAATGGCTGGGTAAATTGTGGTATATGAATGTTATGGAATATTATTGTTCTGTAAGAAATGACCAGCAGGATGAATACAGAGAGGCTTGGAGAGACCTACATGAACTGATGCTAAGTGAAATGAGCAGAACCAGGAGATCATTATACACTTCGACAACGATATTGTATGAGGACATATTTTGATGGAAGTGGATTTCTTTGACAAAGAGACCTGAGTTTCAATTGATAAATGACGGACAAAAGCAGCTACACCCAAAGAAAGAACACTGGGAAACGAATGTGAACTATCTGCATTTTTGTTTTTCTTCCCAGATTATTTATACCTTCTGAATCCAATTCTCCCTACGCAACAAGAGAACTGTTCGGTTCTGCAAACATATATTGTATCTAGGATATACTGCAACATATCCAACATATAAAGGACTGCTTGCCATCTAGGGGAGGGGGTGGAGGGAGGGAGGGGAAAAAAAAATCGGAACAGAAATGAGTGTCAATATAATGTAATTATTAAATAAAAAAAAAATAAATAAAAATAATAATAAAAAAAAAAATTAAATAGACACTATCTGCTTCAATGATGGTACCATACTTGGGGGTATATGTATTATCTTCTCATTTGGGAATTTAAACAATTTAAAGTTATCACCTTTCTCATGGTTTCTAACTCAAGTTTTCTTTTTTACGTCTCTTTTGAAACTTGGGTTTAAATGTCACATTTTCTATGTTGTTGTGATATTTTTATCGTGTCCCTGCAAATTTTTTATTTCATTAAATATTCATTTGTAAAAAAACAGGAGGATTATGCTCAATTTTGCTGATTAGCTATAAATTCTAGTTTCTCTGCCTTCTAGAATATCATATATCAAACCTCTACCCTCTTTTTATAGTAGCTACTAGTTATTCTATGATCCTTAATGTGTCTCTACTGTGTTTGAATCATTCCTTTTGAGATTTTATAGTCCTTTTTTCCTTGATCCAAGTGCTCTAAAGCTTTTCCTTGCAATTCCTCAGAATTTTCATTTGGGAATCTCTTTTATGAGAATGTTTGCATATATTTTTTTTCAATTTCTATTGTGGCCTGTGGGTCTCAAATATCTGGAGAGATTTCTTTTTTTAAAAATTCTTGAAATATTATGACTAGGCTAATTTTTAAAAATCATGGTTTCCATGCAGCCCTCTAAATGATTAAATATTCTTTCCTAGATCTATTTCCAGGTTAGTTACTTTTTTCCTCCAATGATATATTTCACATTTTCTACTATTTTTTCCAGTTTTTAGTTTGGTCATATTTTTATCGCTTTGTTAGGAAGGCATTAGCTTCCAGATAATCAATTCTGGTTTTTAAGATATCATTTCCTTTAGTGATGTTTCATACTGTGGCATGAAAACTTTTAGTTTGGAGTGAGAACATTTAGACAAGATTCTCTTAATGTCAAAGCTTTGTTTTCACAAAAGCATAGTGGGCCGAAATACATAGGTAATTTGTAGGATTACACAAAAGAAAACTTTCATAGTATACTTTGTCTGTTACAAATAAAGTGGCTGCTCAAGATCCTTTTCAGATAGTAGTCTACCTATAAGGTCTGTTAAAAACAGAGTTAGTCAAAATGGCAACTTGGTTACAGTTGACTCAGGAATTGTTCCTTCTGTGGGCTCAGAAATTCTAAGCATACTTATGTTAGTGATTTAAAAAAAAAATGTTTGTTAGTATCTTTCACCAGGTAGTCTAGGGCTCAAAGTCAGGGTCCAGCATATTTCCTAAAATGCTTCTATTTACCTTTGACCATTTATGTTGTTTCGTGGAGTGATTTGCTTTTTATCATATCTTTTTAAATTAAGCTATTAATTCCTTTATTATTATTTTCCTGCATCCTTCTCATTCCTTTTCCTAGTTTTTTCTTTACAACTTTTCTTTGATTTAAAAATAACTTCTTTTTTAAAATGATTCTTTTTTCTCCTATAAAATATTTTGTAGGTATTCTCATGTTTTTTGTCCAATTTGATTTTTCAAGGCTTTGAATGTAGATGTTTTTATAACTTCATCGTATTTTGAGTTGTAATGTGAGCTTCACTGTTGCCATAACAACTTTTCATGGTTGGCGGCGCTTCTTGTTGTTTGCTCATTTTCCAATCTTGAGGTAGAATTTTATGTTAGAGTTGGGATCAGTTTACTTCTTGGAGTATGTCCCAACTTCAGGCTTTGTAGTCATTCTGTTAGGGACAACTAATTCTAGGGACCTTTAAATTTTTATTACTTCCACAGTGATAAAATCTGTGGAAGTGTATGGTCACTGCTGTCCTGGTCTGAGCTCTGATGCTTAGCCATGTAGAGCCTATGCTCTCTCATAACCACACCTTCTCTTCTCCTTGGAACAGTAGCCCAGAACCTTTGCTCCCTTACTTTTTGCAATTGCAAATTGGAGCAATTTTGCAAATTTGCAATTGCAATTGCATTGCAACAATTCACCTGTAGCCTGGAACTATGAGCCAGCACTGAGTAACGGACAATGAAGATGCCAAATGGTATCTGGTCTAGTGTCTCTGCCAGCACAGAGGGACATTGGATATTTAATTATTCCGCTAGCCATTTCTGGGAGGTGAGAGTTCTTGGTACTCCTGCTATTGCTGCTTTTTCCAATTTCCACAACTGGTGGGTTTGTGACAATACCCTCCTGATCAGCTCACATACCAGCTTCATAGACCTCCCCTTCTGATCTACTGTGTTGGCCTGGATTGGAAAAACATCACACTTTGATCTTCCTTGGTCATGCTTCTTTAGAATTCAATATGACACTTTATTGGTCTGAGGAGAATATTGGAAGAGTTTGGGTAGAATGCTCTCTTCAACTCCAACATCTTGACTCTCTCTTTCTTCCTCATTCTTTAAGAAACCAAACTAAACAGAAACAGCAGATCCTAGCAATCCTATCTTGAACTTAATTCATGGGGGCTGGAATTCTCATAGATATTGGTCCTATTATAGTATCAAAGAAGAATCTGTAGATAAGCTAAAGATGAGAAGGAGAAAATAATTTTACTGTTTAGAACTTCCTCAACTTTGTGAAAAAAAATTACAAAGTAGAGGGATAAAGAGAATAGAAGGAAAAAGAACATAACATTTCCCAAATAACTGAACATTGTGGAAAATGAAGATGCTTGAGAAATTTTCATGAATCAAATGTTGTAATGGTGTTCATGAATAAAAGAAATGGGAAAGAGTAGAGTCAAATACAGTAAGGAATAGGTGACAGAAATATTCCTGCAGTCTGAAGTGATTTTGATAGGTTTTCAAGAAAATATGGCATCTGCTTTATTTACTGAAGGATAAGGAAAATGGGTGTTGGAAATGTGAATTCTTTTTTAATACTATGAAACTTCATTCCACAAATTGTATTTCACAATCTACCCAGACACTGTTGTTCACATGCCAAAATCCATCTTTACCAAGGTCCCCTTCCTTTTATCACCCCTGTCTTCTTCCTTGTACACTCATCTACCCTTGACTGTACTACACTTCCTCACTAACTCTCCCACTTACATAGAATGCTTACCCCCTCCATAAAGGAACACTTCCTACATGGCTCCTTGGCAGATTCCTCCCAGGACCTTGGAAACCCTAATTTCAATTCTTTTATAATTTCTTTATATGATTTACACGATTCCCCCTATGGATTATAGACTCTTGGAGAGATTGTCCAGCTCCTAGCAGAGGGACTGATTACTAAATGACTGCTGACTAGATGGTTGGGTGATGGGAAGCATGCCTTTGGTCTCCACTGAAACAGAAGTCAGAATGAAAGTGATTTCCAGGCTGAAAGGCATGAGATTCATTTTGATCCTATCAAGTCTGAGCTAACTGTGGGAGTTCTTGATGTTGGTGTCTAGCAGAAACTTGAGTGGTGATTACGACAGTTGTTTTCATTCTTCCAATTAGAAAAGCATAGATTGTTGAAAGGTAGTCATGCTGAAATGAGAGACCAGATTTTAAGTCATTCAGGATAATGTATATGTTGAATTGAACTGTATCTTGATATGCAGTGTTTAGGTCAGACCTCCCAATCTCGATGACTCCTTCATTGTATTCTCCCTCCCATTTTCTTTATTTCCAGGTCTCCCTCCCTATTTTCTCTTTCTTTTTTTTTTATTATAACTTTTTATTGACAGTACAAATACATGGGTAATTTTTTACAACGTTATCCCTTGCACTTCTGTTCCGACTTTTCCCTTCCCTCCCTCCACCCCCCGATAGCAGGCAATCTTATACATGTTAAATATGTTATTGTGTATCCTAGATATAATATATGTGTGCAGAGCCGAACAGTTCTCTTGTTGCACAGGAAGAATTGGATTCAGAAGGTAAAAATAATCTGAGAAGAAAAACAAAAATGCAAACAGTTCACAGTCATTTCCCAGTGTTCTTTCTCTGGGTATAGCTAATTCTGTCCATCATTGATCAATTTGGAACTGAAGTAGATCTTCTTTTTGTTGAAGATATCCACTTCCATCAGAATACATCCTCATACAGTATTGTTGTTGAAGTGTATAATGATCTCCTGGTCCTGCTCATTTCACTCAGCATCACTTCATGTAAGTCTTTCCAAGCCTCTCTGTATTCATCCTGTTGGTCATTTCTGACAGAACAATAACATTCCATAACATTCATATGCCACAATTTACCCAATCATTCTCCAATTAATGGGCATCCATTCATTTTCCAGTTTCTAGCCAACACAAAAAGGGCTGCCACAAACATTTTGGCACATACAGGTCCCTTTCCCTTTTTTAGTATCTCTTAGAGATATAAGCCCAAGCCCTGTTTGTAGTGGCTAGAAACTGGAAAGTGAATGGATGCCCATCAATTGGAGAATGGTTGAGTAAATTGTGGTATATGAATGTTATGGAATATTATTGTTCTGTAAGGAATGACCAGCAGAGTGAATACAGAAGGACTGGTGAGACTTACATGAACTGATGCTAAGTGAAACAAGCAGAACCAGGAGATCATTATATACCTCAACAACGATACTGTTTGAGGATGTATTCTGATGGAAGTGGATCTCTTCGATAAAGAGACCTTTAATTGATCAAAGATGGACAGAAGCAGCTATACCCAAAGAAAGAACACTGGGAAATGAATATAAACTGCTTGCATTTTTGTTTTTCTTCCCGGGTTATTTATACCTTCTAAATTCAATTCTCCCTGTGCAACAAGAAAACTGTTCGGTTCTACACACATATATTGTATCTAGGATATACTGTAACCTATGCAACATGTAGAGGACTGCTTGCCATCTAGGGGAGGGGGTGGAGGGAGGGAGGGGAAAAATTGGAACAGAAGTGAATGCAAGGGATAATGCTATAAAAAATTACCCTGGCATGGGTTTTATCAATAAAAAGTTATTTAAAAAAAAAAGAGAGAGAGAGAGATAAGCCCAGTAGTAACGCTGCAGGATCAAAGAGTATTCACAATTTGATAACTTTTGGGGCATAATTCCAGATTGCTCTCCAGAATGATTGGATTCGTTCACAACTCCACCAACAATGCATCAATGTCCCATTTTTCCCACATCCCCTCTAACATTCATCATTATTTTTTCCTGTCATCTTAGCCAATTTGATAGATGTGGTATCTCAGAGTTGTCTTATTTTGTATTTCTCTGATCCATAGTTATTTGGAACACTTTCATTTTCCAGGAGCTATGAAATCAGAGCAGGACTAAATGAGACAACTGTGAGCAGGAAGATGATTGAGGATGGAAAGCAAAAGTCGGGGCAGACCAACTAAGGAGAGAGGTAGATTGTAGACTAAATAGAGAATACATGAGTCACAATAAATTGGTTTGTGCATTTCCAGCTTGGAAAGAGGAAAAGATCTCTTTACCACAGTGCATTGTCCATGAGTGTGACTGATGAGGGAGAGAAGGCAGCCCCCCTCTCTCCAGAGCATGAGGAGGTAAAAGTGTTCCAAATATATAGACATGGCTACTGCCCTCCAAGCTCTTTGGAGTCCAAAGCCATTGGCTACCTGCTCTGGGGTCTGTTGTTGACCTCATACAGCATTGTGATGAAGGTTAGTGAATTCCAACGGAATGTGTCCCTGAAGAAATCTGTGGCATTTGCCTTTTACTCATCTCAACTTACAAAGTAGGTTTAATTTCTTAACTTAGAAATTTTGGCTTTTTTTTTTTATAAAAATCTATTTTTATATTTTAACTTTCTCTTTCTGATTTTAACTTTCTTTTTCTATTTTCTTATGAAAACACTGAAAAGAAAAGGCTCGCCATTGCGAAGAATGAATTTTGACGGGAATATGCTTTCTTACTTATGGCACATAAGGTATACTTTGTATTACTAATGGGTTTTTAGAATGGAAGGATATCTTTAGTAAAAAAATATGCTTGTCACATTACAAAATTAAATGTTTGTTCACCATGCATGTCCCTTTTGTACCTTTAATGGGATTATAGCAAATGAAGTGCATTATACATACAGCTAAAAAGAGATGTTTGTATCCATAAAACATTCTTTTAATCTTTTATTATTCAAAGTTAACTTTTTATTACTTCTGGAGGGCCTGAAATGCCTATCAAGTTGAGTCTATAGAAATTCTACATTATCCACATAAAAGGCTATCAAGAATTAAAATGCATCTGTCAATTCAAAAAGAAAAGGACAATTCTTAGAATATTTCTTTGAATCTGTGTAAGGGCATACACACAAATATATACAACAAAAAAACAGAGCAAAATATATAGATTAATTTAGTGACTTCACACAAAGGAACATATGTGCTCAGAAAAAAAAAATAAATGTTATGTAGAAAGCGATAGATGTAGAAAATTTTAATGGGGGGGGGCACTAAACTGGAATCCAATATGCCTATTTCATTCAACTATGTCAGTGGAAGAATTGGTCTCCAAAATTCTGTACACCCAAGTAAGTGTGGTCCCTTTCTAAAATACAAACACTGTTGATTGTCTTTTCCAGAGAAATCGAATATGCCAGGGGAGTGGAGGCCATACAATCCCTATTAAAATATATGTTTGAAAAATTTTTTATAACAATCTTGGAGCGGACTATGGTAAGAGTCCAATTCATGGACACCTCCCTTATATTTTTCCACAAGGATTTACTCAGCACATACTTGTATACAAACTCCAGAAAAATGGAGAATATAATGAGGGGGATGTAGGAAAAGTCTAACGCAATGTTCCCAAATTGGAGGATGCCAAATAGAGTTTTAGTGGACATCTCCAAAATTAAAACTCTTATTTCTGCAGAGAATCAATGCTTCTCAACTGTTCATGGAAATCTGAATTATTGAAGAATTTTTCTTTTTAGTGTTTCAATGTTAATCTTTTCTACTCGTAATAGTGATCAATTATCTATTGTTTCCAGAAATGACTTACTTATATAGCTTCAACAATTTAAAACATTAGTAAACACTGTGAAAATTGTGAGGCATTTTTTTGTCCATTTTTATGGATTAGCTCATGTGGTTTATTTATATATTATATATTTAAAACCTGGACACTCTCAGAATCATGTTCACCCTTTCACCATTGAGCAGTTTCCTGTCATACAAAGATATAAGCAAGTACACACACACACACACACACACACACACACACACACACACACACTTGCTAAACAAACAGCTTACAAAAGCTGCCAAGAGAGCTGCACCTGTATCCTACAGCTTTTCCACCTTGTGGAGTGAACCATATTTCCTTTGTTGTTTTCTAGGAGAGGCCTCGGATTTTTTTGATATAATTAACAAGAGAAGGCAATCTTTCCTTGTTGTTTTCTTTTATATTTATGTTAGTTATAGGTATTGTGCTTTTCTCTCATCCTGCTTCAGTTCATAAAGCATTACCTAGGTTGCTCTGCATTCTTTGAAGTTATCTTTTTGAACAGATCTGAATTATATTCTCCAAAGTTACAAAGGATGTCTTCTGGTGCCAATCTAAGATTTTATCTTAGTTCTTCTCTTTCTTGTTCTTTTGGCAAAGTTTGATACCACTGGTCATGTGTTCTCCTATATAAGCTTTCTTCTTTGTGCTGTGATGACTCTGCTCTCAGCTGGGGCTTTTCTGTTTTTTCAGTCTCACTTGAAGCTCCTTTTTCAGATCTGCATCCACTCTGAGGCTCTCCACCTGGGCATGTCCTCCTCCAAAGTGTTGTTCCCTTTCCTCTTAACTCCTCTCTCTCTCTCTCTCTCTCTCTCTCTCTCTCTCTCTCTCTCTCTCTCTCTCTCTCTCTCTTTCTCTCTCTGTGTGTGTGTGTGTGTGTGTGTTTCTCTCTCTGTGTGTCTCTCTCTCTCTTCCTCCCCTCCCCTCCTCTCTCCTCCTGCCTTCCTCCCTCTCTCTCTCTCTCTTTCTCTCTCCCCCCCATCTCTTCCTCTCTCTCCCTCCCCCTCTCTCCTTAAACAGCAATATATCTCCCATCAGTTGAATGAATCATCATTCCACATAATCGACCTCTTGCCAAACCTTGTCATTTCTACTTTCAAATATCCCCTTTTCTCCATATCTTCGATCACCACATTGATGCAGTCCCTCTCACTTTGTCTCCAAGGTGAGTGCAAGAGCCTCTCCCTTTCTCAATTCTCCCTCAATTTTAATGCATTCTACCCTCACTAAGTAAAAAGATAAAATAGATCTGGTAAGATAGATGTGAGTATATTTTTTCCCTATTCAATAAAATTTAAAAGTCCCTGGATAACATATAAAATCCTATGTTTGCTTTTAAAGTCCTTTAGTCTTAGAATCTGTACTACTCTAAGTACTCTCAGAGCCAGGATCCAAGAGCTTCTTACTCTCTCTAGCCCCTTTAACTGGAAAGTTATGTAATTTTGCCTCCACCTCTTGGCTTCCTCATCCTCTGAGACTCTGATTCTGCCCTCCGAAAGAGTTCTTTTCTATGGACCTTTCCTTTCTTAGATCCTGTCCCCAACCAATGCTTCTTCCTGAGATTATTTTCTTTTGTGGCTCTCTACATCTAAAAAACAAAACTTTTGCTGTATTGTCTTCCAGTTGTCTCTGAAATAGTCGAGGATGGGAAATTGTTTTAGCCTTGCTTTTCTCCTCAAGAGTTCAGCCCTTGAGTGACACATGATCAATCTCCAATAAATGCCTATTGACTAGGTTTATTTTACATTTTCTTCATATGTCACAATTTTTTTCAGTCAACTTCTGATCAATAGATATGCACTTTGTTTTCTATCAAGAAAATGTTGCTATATTTAAGGAGTGTATCTGTCTTTTTTTATTATTATTTACAAAGTATATGCATTGGAAAGTTTTCCAACATTGACCCTTGCAAAACCTTTTGTTCCAAATTTTCCTTCCTTCAACATACCCCATCTTCTAGCTGGCAGGTAGTCCAATACATGTTAAATTTGTTGAAATACATGTTAAATCTAATAAATGTGTACATATTTATACAGTTATCTTGCTGCACAAGAAAGATCAGATCAAGAAGGAAGGAAAAGAAAAACTGAGAAAGAAAGCAAAATGCAAGCAAATAACAACACAGAGTATGAGAATGCTATGTTGTGTTCCACACTCTGTTCCCATGGTTCTCTCTCTGGGTGTAGATGGCTTTCTTCATCACTGAACAAGTGGAATTGGCTTGAATCTGTTAAGGTCTGAAACTGTTGAGTTGATGCACTGAGGTTGGACAAGTGAGCACTTAAGGCTAACTACTGATTGGAAAATACTCTATTAGCATATGCTTGGAAAATGGCCCTTCCCACTATTCTGTGCTAGTTCAATCTTTTGGTGTATACAGAGAATTGTGAGAAGGATTAGGGGGTGGAGTAAGACAAGCCAGAGTTACTTAGGCGGTGGAGGTGGAAAAGGAAGGTCTCAGAGATTCTGTGTCCATTCCCTTCACTTCTACCCCTAAAAACTAAGAATAAAGACCAAGGGCTTTTGCTTATCCTGACTCCGGCTGATTCTAAGGTATCCATGGTGCTAACTCGGTCTTCACATGAATCCTCTCATTGTTGAAGAAAGCCACATCCATCAGAATTGATTGTCATATAGTCTTGTTGTTGCCATGTATACTATTCTTCTGGTTCTGTTCATTTCGCTTAGCATCAGTTCATGTTGGCCTCTCTGAAATCATCCTGCTGGTAGTTTCTTATAGAACACTAGTATTCCATAGCATTCATATACCATAATTTATTAAGCCATTTTCCAATGGATGGGCATCCACTCAGTTTCCAGTTTCTTGCCACTACAAACAGGGCTGCCACAAACATTTTTGCACATGTGGGTCTCTTTCTCTCCTTTAAGATCTCTTTGGGATATAATCCCAGTATTAATACTGTGGGTCAAAGGGTACGCACAGTCTGATCACTTTTTGAGCATAGTTCTAAGTTACTCTCCAGAATGGTTGGATCCATTCACAGTTCCACCAACAATGTTTCAGTGTCCCAGTTTTCCTACATCCCCTCCAACATTCATCATTATCTTTTCCTATCATCTTAGCCAATCTCAAAGATATGTAGTGCTATCTCAGAGTTGTCTTAATTTGCATTTCTCTGATCAACAGTGATTTGGGCATCTTTTCATATGACTAGTTTCAATTTCTTTATCTGAAAATTGTCTGTTCATATCATTTAATCATTTATTCATTAGAGAATGGCTTGAACTATTATACATTTGAGTCAATTCTCTATTTTAGAAATGAGGCCTTTATCAGATCCTTTGGATGTAAAAATGTTTTCCCAATTTGTTACTTACCTTCTAATCTTGTCTGTGTTAGTTTTGTTTGTACAAAATCTTTTTAACTTAATATAATCAAAATGATCTATTTTGTGATCATTAATGACCCCTAGATCTACTTTGGTTACAAATTTCTTCCTCCTCCACAAATCTGAGAGGTAAACTATCCTATGTTCTTCTAATTTGTTTATAATATTATTCTTTATATCTATATCATGAACCCATTTCAACCTTATCTTGGTATAAGGTGTTAGGTGTGGGTCTCTGTCTACTTTGTGCCATAATAGTTTCCAATTTTCCCAGCAGTTTTTGTCAAATAATAAATTCTTATCCCAAAAGTTGGGGTTAAGGTTTGTCAAATACTAGATCATGATAGCAACTGACTATTTTGTTCTGTGAACCTACCTATTCCACTGATTAACTTCTCTATTTGTTTAGCTAATATCAAATGGTTTTGATAACAGCTGCTTTATAATACAGTTTTAGATTTGGCACAGTTGGCCACCTTCATTTTCTTTTGTCATCATCAATTCCTTTGAAATTCTTGACCTTTTGTTCTTCCAGGTGAATTTTGTTATTTTTTTCTAGGTCAGTAAAATATTTCTTGGGAGTGTGATTGGTATAGCACTAAATAAATAGATTAGGGAGTATTAGCATCTTTATTATATTCTCTTGACCTATCAAAGAACATTTGATATTTTCCCTTTTGCTTAGATCTGACTTTATTTGTGTGGAAAGTGTTTTGTAGTTTTGCTCATATAATTACTGGCTATCCCTTGGCAGGTAGATTCCCAAATATTTTATACATTCTACAGTTATTTTAAATGGAATTTCTCTTTGTATCTCTTGCTGTTGGATTTTGTTAGTGACATATAAAAATGCTGATGATTTATGTGGATTTATTTTGTATCCTGCAACTTTATTATTTGTTGCATCCTGCATATTTAGCAAGTTTGCTGAAGTTGTGGATTATTTTTAATAGCTTTTTAGCTGTTTCTCTAGGGTTCTCTAAGTATACCATCATATCATCTGCAAAGAGTGATAATATGGTTTCCTCATGACCCACTCTAATTCCTTTAATCTCTTTTTCTTCTCTTATTGCCAAAGCTGGCATTTATAATACAATATTGAATAGTAATGTTGATAATAAGCAACCTTGTTTCACTCCTGATCTTATTTTAAATAGTTGCTACTGACTATTTTAAGGAAAAGTCCATTTATTCTCTAGTGTTTTTAATAGGAATGGGTGCTGGATTTTATCAAATGCTTTTTCTCCATCTCTTGAGATAATCATATGGTATTTGTTAATTTGGCTATTGATATAGCTGATTATGCTAATGGTTTTCCTAATATTGAATCAGCCCTGTATTTTTCATATAAATACTACTTGGTGTATTATATCTTTGGGATGATTTTCTGTAATTTCTTTGCTAATATCTTATTTAAGATTTTTGCATCAATATTCATTAAGGATATTGGTTTATAATTTTCTTTCTCTGTTTTCATCCTACCTACTTTAGTACCCTCTCTGTCATAAAAGGAATTTGGTAGAAGTCCTTTATTCCCTATTTTTTCAAATAGTTTATATAGTATTGGAGTTAATTGTCCTTCAAATGTTTGGTAAAATTCACATGTAAATCTATCTGGTGCTGGGGATTTTTTTTTTAGGGAGTTCATTTGTAGTTTTTAATATTTTAAATCTTTGTATTTGTTTACCACTTTTGGCACAGTTTGATTTTCTTTCCATGTAGAGATTCTCTCTTCCTCAAACTCTCATGACACTCTAGTTGCCTGGTTCGCCTTTCTCAGCGGTATACTTCCCATTTCTCTTTATGGGTCCCCTTCCATCACATATTCAATAAAATAGGATATCCTGTAGTATAGTTAGTTACCTCTACCCCTTTTTTTCTTGCTGATTTCATCATGTCCTTTTGGCTGCATAATTATCTCTGCACAAAACTCCCCAATCCACAGATCTGTCTTGTGAAATATTATGTCCCTCAAAATTAGACACAATCAATGAATCAATACAAATCTCATCCTGCACATGACCAAATAATCTACCCCCAAAATTTGTCACTCCAGTAAAGTTTTCTGCATCCATTGAGGACACTGCCTTCTGGCCAGTCACTTGGTTCTGCTGTCATTCATCTCTGAATCTTTGCTCTCCTTTACTATCTATTATGATCAGGTCAGTTATCAAATTTTATCCCAACCCACTTCTTTAATATCTTTCTTTTTATTACAGTAAATTACTTGCCATGCCTCAGAGTTATTGTAACATTTGTGTGTCAAAATTACCCCATTTTCTAATAGGTTCTCTACTCCCTTGCATAGAATTTTAGAGACATTACAAGAAATATTTTAAAAGATTGAAAGAAAAGTGGAACAAAAGGAAAACAATTGGGAAAACCAGTTAGTTCACTGAAAACATTTTCAAAGTGTAGGTAGCATTGCAGTGCCTTTGACCACATTTTCACCTTGTAAAGGAGACAGTAGGGAGAGTCCCTTGTCTCATATATCCTCATCAGATTCATGCTTGGGCTTTTACTTTGCACAATTATCCACATTGGTCTGCAGAGATTACAGAAAAATTGCTAGGGCAGAACCATGATGGCAGAATAAAGGCAGAGACTTCCCTGAGCTCTCCCCCAAACTCCTCCAAATACTTTAAAATAATGACTAAGCCAGCTGAAAGCATCTAAACCTGCCCCCAAAGGCAGGGAAACAATTTCCCAACCAATGAAAACTTAGGATTTCATCAGGCAAGGTCTGCTGCACTCAGGTGGGAGAGCAGTGCAGGCCTAACCTCAGCAGTCCAGGAGTGGGCCTTGGGCTTTCTAAATCAGCAGCAGCAAGTACAGTTTCCAGACCTCTCAGGCAAAAGACACCCAAGATAGTTTAGGTGTGCAGACAAGATTTATCTAAGGGTAGGAGATCTTGGGAAACCAGCAAAGCAGGAGCGGTGCCATCAGGGGTGGTGCCAGTAGTGGCCATGGCAGCCCTGACTTTAGCTGTGGTGGCAGCTTCCTGAGGTCTCAGCACACAGAACACAGAATAAGGAGGTCCAAGAGCTGGTCAGTTGGAGTTCTCTGTCATAGCACTGGGTCAAGGCCCTTGTGCTTTGCCCTCACTCAGTGGATACATTTGTGACTGACAGTTCTGGGCTCACAGTCACAGGAAGAAAAGAACCATGGCACACAGGAACTTAGAGCCAGAGTAGATCTGAGACCCTCCTCACAGTTCCAGGGCAGAAAAAGTGCTTATAGTCAGTGAGAAACTGGAGCCTGGGCTAGGAGAGTAGTAAACTCACTTCTCCTTTTATCATCCCAGCTTAGAAGAACTGAAAACTTAATTGACCTATCAGTATTGACCACATTAACAAAATTAACAGAAATCATATGATTATCTCAGTAGATGCAGAGAAAGGATTAGAAAAAATCTTAACACCCGCTCCTAAAAAAAAAAAAAAACACTAGAGAACATAGCTAATAAATGGAGTTTTCTTCAAAATGATAAGTATTATCTATCTAAAAGCAGAGCCAGTATTATATGTAATAGGGATAAACATTCCCAATAAGATCAGGATGAAACAAGGATGCCCGTTATCACTGCAATTATGCAAGATTGTACTAGAAATATTAATTTTAGCAATAAGAGAAGAAAAGGAAAGAAAACCTTCTCTCTTTGCTGATGATATAATGGCACATTTAGAGAATCTTAGAACATTAACTGAAAAGCTACAAGAAACAAGTAATTTTAGCAAAGTTGTGAGACAGAAAATCCACATAAATCATTGGCTTTTCTATATAAATTGACAGTCATCAAAACCATTTAGTAGTGGTTGAGAAATTAGAATGGTGGTTCAGTGCAATAGGTTAGGTACATTTGAGCAATTTACTATTTGAGAAACCCAAAGATTACCTCTTCTGGAATAAGAATTTAGTACTAAAAATTGCTGAGAAATTTGGAAAATAGTATGACAGAAATAATGCCTAGACTAATATCTCACTCCCTGGACCAAGATATGGTCAAAATTGGTTCATGATGCAGAATAGCAAAATAGGAGAAAAACAGAATAGGCTTCCTCTCTGAGATCTATGGAGAAGGGAGGGATTTATGGCCAAAGGAGGAATAGAAAATATTCTGAAATGAAAAATGGATAATTTTGATTATATTAAATGAAAAGGTTTTTTCATAAAACAAACCAATTTAGCCATGCTTAGAAGGGAAGCAGACATGTGGAAAGCAATTTTACAGCCATGTTTTTTCTAATAAAGACCTCATTTCTAGAATATATAGAAAATGGAGTTTTCTATATATTTTATAATTTTGTAAGAATGCAATTCATTTCCCAACTA
The DNA here is from genome assembly GCF_016432865.1 of Antechinus flavipes. Lineage (NCBI taxonomy): Eukaryota > Metazoa > Chordata > Mammalia > Dasyuromorphia > Dasyuridae > Antechinus > Antechinus flavipes. The sequence continues at coordinate 225,857,048 of NC_067400.1, forward strand.
AGAAATGGGTCAAAGGACACTTACAGGCAATTTTTAAATGAAGAAATTAAAGCTATCTATAGTTATGGGGGGAAATGTTCTAAATTATTATTAATTAGAGAAATGTAAATTAAGGCAACTCTGAGATAATAACCTCACACCTCTCAGCTTGGTTGGTATGATAGGAAAATATGATAAATGTTAGAGGGGTTATAGGAAAACTGGACAGTAGGGCATTGTTGTTGGAATTATGAAATGTTCTAAACTTTGTGGAGAATAATTTGGATCTACAATAGGTTATAAAACACTACATACACTTTGATCCTGTAGAGTCATCATTAGATCTTTATCCACAAGAAATCATGAACAAAAGAGGGAAAGGACCCACATATGCAAAAATGTTTTTTAAGCAGCTCTTTTTGGTGTAACAAGGAATTGGAAATTGAGTAGATTCCTACCATTTGGGAAATGGTTGAATAAGTTGTGGTCTATGAATGTAATGGAACTGTATAAAAGCCTGGAAAGACATTCATGAATATTGATGCTGGGTGAAAAGAGCAGAATCCAGAATATATTGTACAAAGCAACAAGATTGTGCTATGATTAATTATGACAGATTTAATTCTTCTCTGCAATACAATGATTTAAGATAATTCCAGTAGACTTTGAACGGAAAAATCCATTTGTGCCCAGAGATGAACTATGGAGACTAAATGTGAATCAAAGCATACTGTTTTTTCTGTTTTCCTCTTTCTCTCAGTCTGAATTTTCTTGCACAACATGGCAAATAAGGAAATTGTTTCAAAGGATTATATATCTTTAACCTATATCAGATTGTTTGCGGTCAAGGAGACATTGAGGTGAAGGAGGGAGGTAGAAAAATTTGTTACATAAAATTTTACCAAAAGGAATGTTGAAAACTTTACATATATTTTTAAAAAGAAAAAAAAACTATTGAGAAAAAAAAGAAAGGAAAAATTATGAATAGGGTGGTCTCAGAAAAATGTGGACATTCTCTATGAGTTCATGCAAAGTGAAATGTACTACTATCTACAAGTAGCAGTGCTGCGAGATGATTAGCCTTGAATGACCTGACTAGTCCTAGTAATACAATAATCCAAAAACCCTCTGAAGAAATTATGATGAAAAATGCTATCCATACTCAAAAAGAACTGATTATATCTGAATACAGATTGAAATAATCTTTAAAAAAAACATTTTTACTCAAGTTTTTTTTTTGGGGGGGGGGAGATAAGATGTATAATTTTATTTGAAATATGAGACATGGATATATTTTGCATAACTTCACATGGACTTTCTGAAAGAGGGGTTGTGGGAAAGGAGGGAGAGAATGTGAGACACAAAAGTTTCTAAAACAAATGTTAATCGTTTGTAACTGGAAATGTAACTGGAAAAAATAATATGGTAAAGAATAAAAAAAAAAAAAGTTCCTGCAGATATGTCAATAGGACTTCATTTCTATGACAGTATGTTAGGAATTGGCTCCTGTGTGTTTCTTAAGATCTTTTTGCCTTTATGAAGCTTAAGAGCTTAAATGCTTCTGAACCCTTGATTCTTTCTCACTTGGACTACTCTCTTTGGAATTGGTTCCTTGTTGCACTTTCAGAATTTCTATCTTGGAAGATTTGCTGAATAAATCACTATTACCTTCTTCATAAATCTTTCATGACATTAAGAAAAAAATCAATTAGAATGTTAGCTTTCCAGTTATCAATTTAGTAAATATGACTGATATTTTAGGAATATATTTTATTTCTTTCTTAAAATGTTTCTTTTCTACAGCCAAAGAATCAAGCTTCAAAAGAGAAAAGCATGATTGATCATGAAAACATTACATATGATGGTCCAACCTTGACAGATTTTCAGAAAAGCAGGTACAAATGTCCTTCTAATGGGTTTTTAGAATAGTATATTATGACAGACAGTATCTTGGTAAAGTGAAAGAGAAAATAAGAGTAAGCTTGCTCTATAGCCCCATCAGCCCTTTATTGGAAAGATACCAAATCTAGTACATTGTGCACACTATAAGAGACTATATTCACATAATTTTGAGTATTAATATTTTGTTTCTTCAAAGACCGTGGAAATGTCTGCCATGTCTGACAAGATACAACTGAAGAAATTCTAGATGATTAACAACAAAGAGTAATATCAGGAATTAAAACTGATCATTAGAAGGAAAAGGGATATTCTAAAAATAGCTCCATTTTTATGTAAGCATAGAAAAGAACCAGAATAAAAGAATAAATTGTAATTTAGTAAACATCCACAAAAGAACAAATGCGCTTTGATTTGAAACTGGATTATCTTACAAAGAGTGAGAAATAAAGGGAACACCCAAGAGAATTGATAAGTTGTGACTTAAAGAAAACAACTGATTAACAAATAGATTTCAATGAATGGAATCGATTATTGATAGCTAATTCAGTCAACTATGGAAGTGGAAGAATTGGGATCAAAGCAACATTCTTGATATCCAAGTCAGCACACACTCTACCTTAAACACATACACTGTTTCTTGGTTTTGTATTTCAGAGAAATTGTAATCAAGAAACTGGACCTGGAAAGAACAATCATCTGGGAAGAAAAAGCCCTGAAATTAACCAGGGAATTTGAAGAGCTTTGTGCCACTGTGAGTTATTCCAATTCATGGGTCCTTTATCCAGTTGTATTGCACAAGCATTTATTAAGAGTATATTTGGCTTCAATCCCCAGAAGAGAGGGATGTAATGAGGAGGATATAGGAAAGGCATCAAAACAATACCCTCAATATGAAGGATGCTGGCAGTTTTTGGTGAGCATCTCAAAACATGAAAAGAAATGTTTTTCCAAAAGGGTAATAACCCTTTTCCCTATTTTTAGGAACTGAATTAGGGAAGAATTTGTTTTAGCACTGTCATGGGATTGTTTCCAAGTGATAATTTCAATACATAATTATTACAGTTTCAAAAAGTCTATTGCTTAAAACAAACACCTTTTTTAGTTTCATCATTTTGAAGCACTAATAAGAAATCGTGAAAATCATCATATCAAGTGTTGGGGGGCTATACTTTATAAAGTTTAATAATATATTGTGTATTTCTAATCTTGTTTTTCTCAACTCATGTCCACATTCTCATCATTGAACATTTTCTTATAATTCAAAAAGACACACATGTATGAAAATAATACATACATATATAGAAACATATATGTATGTTTGAACAAAACTGATATAAAAAGTATTCATCACCAACTGGCAACATAAGTGTGTCTGACAATATACAGCAATCTGCATCATGACCCATTGCCTCACTAACAAGTTGGAGTGACTTGTATTTCATTTGGTATTTTCTAAGTGAAGAAGAATAGGATGTTTCAATTAGAGAATGGCAGACTTTCGTGGTTGTTTTCGTTTTAATTTCCTAATATCCTGCATGCCTCATTCTGCATCAATTAATAGTTACCTAGATTGCTCTGCATTTTTTTTAATTAATTGGTTGAAACACCATGGACTTTCATTTTTTCAGAGTTATCAGTGATGACTTCTGGTACTAAGTCTTTGTCTTAAATCTTATCTTTCTTGATCGCTCCACAAGTGTTAACACCAGTGATCATCCTGTTCTCTTGAACAAGCTTTCCTCCATCAGTTTTTGTGAGAGAGCTTCTACCTGGGGCTTCTTTTTTTACTTGTCTCAGTCCATCTGAGTCTGCTTTTGTAGGATCCACTTCCAAGCCATGCAGCTCACCATGACTATGTGCTCCAAGGCATATAGTCCTCTTTCCTTAATTTCTCCCTCTTTATTATCTGGTTGGGAATCATATGAACTCACATTAATTCAAGGAATCATTACTCACTGGAGATCGTTTCTTACCATGATCTGTCATTTCTACCTTCACAATATTTCTATTTTCTCTTCCTTCTTCCTCCTTGGTCATCACATGGTCTCTACAGGTTTGCAAGAGCCTCTCCTATGCTCAGTTCTCCCTCTACTCCACTGCTTTCTACCTGCCCCTAGCAAAATGATCTGTTGACAGAGATCTGACTACATTTCTTCTCTAGTCAATAAAATCCAGGGGTTTCGGGCTCACCCATACAATTGTATCTTTGACTTTTCAAATCCTTTACCATCATTTCCAACTTGTCCAGTCTTCTCTCTTCTCTTCTCTCTCCAAGTTTTCTTAAAATCCAGAGATTCAGGAGCTTTTTGCTCTTTCTTAGACACAACTCTTTTGAGTCCCAATTTCATGTTTTCTCAATGTCTTGTTCTCTATCTGGAATCTTCATTCTCTTCACCTCCATTTCTTGACTTTCATGACCTACAAGAATGAAATTTTACCTTCTGAAAGAGCCCTTTGGTAGTGAGCATTACCCATTTATACCCCTCCCTACGCTGTCCCTGGGTAATGCCTTCCTTTTTTAGATTTTCTATATATTTACTACATACACACACACATATATATACATGATACATATTACACACATATATATGTGTGTGTGTGTGTATATATATATATATGTATATATATATATATATATACTATAATTTTAAGAGTTGTTTTCTAATTGAATAGATATTACTTGAAATCTGGGAACTATTTTTTTTTTACCTTCTACTGTATTCCCAGAAGTCAGTATGTTAGGTGATAAATGAAAATTTCTTAATAAATTTTTCTAGAGTGTCTCAACATAATATCTTTCACAGTACATTCCATAATTTGTTTATCTGCTCTCTGAACTATGGACCTCTATTAAGTTTTTCTTTCAAGAAAATGTCACTACATATAGGGCAGTTTTTTTTTTTTTTTTGTCTTTGATGTCCTTGGCATATATATTCCCTTGCATTAGGATCAATGATTCAAAAAGCATAGTCTTTTCAATGACTTTTTTCCACAACTATTGGTCACTTTTTAACTCTTCCAATAACATATAGACAGTTAACCTATATTCCCTTATCTCCTCCAGCATGTTTATTTGCTTATTTTATCATAGAAAAATCCTTCAATTTAAATGGTTTGATTATTCCATTTTATGTCAAAGCTAGCTATATGCCCAATTTCTTCTGTGTTTAATTCATGTATGATGCCATTGGAAAGCTGCTTTGTGTCTGATTTGCAGTTTTTCTGGTAGTTTGGCTAGGATAAGGAATCCTTCTTTCTCCTTTTCATGTTCTTATGTTGGTTAAATAATAAGACTTCTTGGTTCACTTGTTCTAAGGTTTTATATGTACAGTCTGTTCCTTTAATCCATTTTTGTTTTTTCCTCTTAAGAAAAGCCAAAAAGTTTTGATAAGAACTTCTTTATGATATAACATGGAGAAATAGTCTTTCTATTCCATTTTCCAGTTCCCTCCATCTTTTTAATTGTCAAATTTTATGGTTATCTTCAAAAGAGAGTGTTAAGGAAATAACTCTAACCTAATCTAATCTAATCTAATCTAAGAGATTAGAATTTATGAACAAAACATAAATTCAAAGTCATTTTAGCTCAAAAATTTCACTTGGAAATGCTTTAGAAAAGCATCTTATTTCTCTTTGTAAAACTCATTCTTTTTTACAGGAAGAAACTGAAGCTGGGGAAGAGAAAGAGGACATTGAAAATAAAATTATCGTGTATGATGCTTTCTCTCTAACAAATCTCTTAAACTCAAGGTATAGTCATGTGCTACTAGTGGGATTTCACAGAACCCAAACAAGTTAAAATAATAGAAGTATGACCATTCTTTCCCTCTACCTAATACCTGTCATCTCTTTATTCTCACTCTACCTGTCATGGGGTATATTAGACTAACTGGGAAAAACATCAACATGATCAAATAACAATTCTAATATTATTATTTTATTACTTTGAAACCTGAAGATGCCTGAAATGCCTGACAAGTTAAGATTATGTGAAGAAATTCTAGATTATCAACTCAAAGAAAAATATTAGGACTTGAAATTGAAGAGTATGATGAAGTAAATAATTGTAGAACTTGTTTTGTTGAACACACACCAAAAAAGAATTAAAGGGCATATGCACCGATTTATTAATGACTCGAGAGAAAAATCATGTTCAGAGTTAAAAGAGAAGTATTATACAGATTGTGATGATTAAGAGAATATTAAGTTGAAGCACAAGCGAATGACTGCAACATGTCAATTATTATAGTGATATCTAAGAATGGAATCCAATGGAATAAAGTCTTTCATTATCTGTGTGGGAAAACTGGGATAGAAGCTGAGCCTCTTGATAGAACTTTCTCCACTCAAAGTATAACAATGCTGCTTTTATTTTTCAGAGAAAATGAATTTGAACAACAGAAACTCATATTAAAGACTGCCTTTGAAGACAAAATGCACATCTTTCTTTCTGAACTGAAAGAAATGTGTTTCATGGTGAGAAAGTCCAATTCATGTATACTTTTCCCATTTGAATTCCACAAGGATTTTTTCAAAGACTGATTTTGTGTGCATTCCTGAAAATTTCTAGAAAAATACAGGGATGTCAAAATCAATATTAAATAAAAGAGGAAACTGAGCTCATTTCATGGGCATAATGCAATTTATTCACATAAGGATGCTGTCTGTCAACAAAGGGACCAATGGGTTGCCTCCATTTAAGCCCAACGTGATGAGCAGATGATTTCGAGGAATGCAGCATATTCTGTTTTTGGTTTTTATAATCCTTTCCTAGTTGCCCCCATTCCCTGCCTCTTTATGGTTTTCTTATGCTTTATTTTTCTGCAAGTATTCTAAGGGAACTTATTGTTCTCCCTCAGGCAACAACATATATTGCAAGTTCATGCTATCTCCATCTCTGTTTTGTCTGGAATGTCCTCTCTCTTCACCTCCCCCTTATGGCTTTCATATTCTACAAGACTGAAATGGTACTTTCTGAAAGAGACTTTTTAGTGTAGTGAGTCTTCCCCATCTGTAATTTCACCCCTGGCTCCTTTCTTCTGAGATTAATTTCAACTGATGCGCTTTACAGATACTGTGTATCATATATACACAGTGGAGCATGTTTTGTAATTGAATGTAAAGTCCTTGAGGGCACGGAAGTATGTTTTAGTTTTTCTGTGTATTTGCAGACATCAGCACAATAACTTAACGTGATAAATGGTTCACAAATGCTTCTTGAATCTCAGCACATATCACCTTATCTTCCCATTCCATTATTCAGCTGATCTATGACCCATGAGCATCCACCTTGTTTTCTGTCAAGAAAATAGAGCTCTTTGTAGGGAATATTTCTCTTATCTTTGATATACTTGGAAGATAATGTCCCTGGTAATGGGATCAATGATTCAAAGACCATGATCTTTTTAATGACTGCTTACACAATTCCAAATGGCATTTGGTACTTTTTGATACTTTTCAAGACCTTCAATAACATGTAGGGTTAGCCTTTCCTTTCATAGCTTTCTCAACATGCCTCTTTCCAATTATTTTCATTTTTACCAATTTTGATTTGGATGAAATGAAGTGTCAGTTGGTATGATTAGCATTTCATTTACTATTGATGATCGAGAATACTTTTTCATGTGACTGTTATGCTAATTCTTTTTTAGAATAGCTTTTTTATTTTTCCAATTACATGTAAAGATGGTTTTCAACATTCAATTTTTTAGGATTTTGAGTTCAAAGTTTTTGTTCCTTTATCCTTTTAATCCCTCCCTTCCTGAAGACAGAAATCAATCTGATATATTTTCATTTCATTTTGAACTTATTTCCATATTTCTCATGTTGTGAAAGAGAAATCTGAATGACAAGAAAGAAAAAACACCCAAAATGAAAAATCAAATAATAAAAAAAAGTTGAAAAATAGTATGCTGAGATTTGCATTTAGTCTCCATCATTGTCCCTCTGGATATAGATGGCATTTTCCATTCCAAGTCTATGGAAATTGCCTTATATCATTGAATTACTGAGAGGAGCTAAGTTTATCATAGATGGTCGTCACATAATCTTGCTGTTATCATGTACAATGTTCTTCAGATTCTGCTCTCTTCATTCAGCATTAGTTCATGGAAGCCTTTGCAGACTTTGCTGAAATCAACCTATTCATCATTCCATTATAGAATAATATTCCATTACATTCCTATAAACATACTAAGCCATCCCCCAATGGATAGGCATTTGCTCAATTCCCCTCTCCTTACCACTAAAAATGAGCTGCTACAAACTTTTGTGCTAATGTGAATCCTCCCCATCCCCCTTTAGGAACTTTTGGGGATACACACTCAGGAGTGAGACTTGCTCTGTTGTCATGTTTTGAGTAGAGTTTCAAATTGCTCTGCAGAATGTCTAACTCAATACACAACTTCATCAACAATATATTAGTCTTCCTGTTTTCCCACATCTCCTCAAATATTTATTATCTTTTCCAGTCATTTTAGCCAATCTGGAAAATCTGAAGGAGTACTTTAGAGTTGTTTTTCTTTGCATTTCTGTAAAGAATGATTTGGAATGTTTTTCCTATGACTACTGATGGTTTAATTTTTTATTTGAAAATTTTCTATTTATAAGCTTTGACCATTTATCAAATGAGGAAAGAATTGCATTCTTATAAATTTGACTCTTTTTTTTTTTTATCAGATTCACTGGCTATAAAATTGTTTACCTGCTTTCTGCTCCCCTTCTAATCTTGATTGCTTTGGTTTTGTTTGTGCAAAAACTTTTTAATTTTATGTCATCAAAATTATCCATTTTGCATGTTGTCTAGTTCTTCTTTGGTCATAAATTCTTCCCTTCTCCAAAGAGCTGAGAGGTGGACAACTACTCCTTGTTCTCCTAATTTTCTTATAGGTAACATCCTTTGTCCAAATCATGAACCCATTTTGACCTTATCTTGGTATTGGTTGTTAGATATTGGTTAGTGCCTATATTCTGCCATGCTATTTTTCAATTTCCCCAGCAATCTTTATCAGATAGTGAGTTCTTATCCCAGTAGCTGGAGACTTTGTTTTTCTCCAACACTAGATTACTACATTCATTGATTATTGTATCTTGTGGACCTCACCTATTACACTCAACCAATACCAATTCTTAGCCAATATCAATGGTTTTGATGATCATTGCTTCATAATATGGTTTTAGTCTGGTATGGCTAGGCAGGTTTCTGTTACATTTTTTTCCCCTTAATTCCCTTCATATTCTTGACCTTTTGTTGAATTCAGTTGAATTTTGTTATTTTTTCTACCTTTATAAAGTAATTTTTTAGTGGTGTGATTTATATGGTATTGAATCATTAGATTAATTGAGGGGAGTTGTCATTTTTATCATATTAGCTGGGCCTCTCCATAAGCAATTGTTATTTTTCCATTTGTATAGATCTAATTTAATTTCTGTGAAAAGTATTTTGTAATTATGCTCAAATAATCTCTAGATTTGTCTTGACAAATTAGACCCCTTCTTTCAAAGCTGTATTTCATTCCTAGGTGTCTGTCCTTCCTCACAGTTATATATCATGATATTAGCTATGAAATTTTATCACTTTTGCTTCTGTAATATGTCTGGCATTTATTCCTTTCTGTTCATAGCAAAACAGCTTTACATGGATTGTGTGTGTTGTGTGTGTGCGCTCACCATCATTTCTTGCCTAGCCTATTAAATTAAGATAGTCTTTTTAAAGAAATTAAAACTTTATTCATTTAGTTTTATTTTTTAACTACCACAGTTAGGATTAGTATCCTACCTCTGAGAGATCTCTATATACATCACAAGAAATCATAATTTACAGCAATAGCAGAGAAAAGACAAAAATAGAAGCCCGACTAGCAAAACCAGCTAATGCATTGAAAAATTTTGCAAATAATTAGTATTTGGGAAGTTAGATGGTACGGTGGCTAGAGCATTGGCCTTGAAGTCAGAAGAACCGCAGTTCAAATCCAGACTTAGATAATTGGGTTTTGTTGTTGTTGTTGTTGTTGTTGTTGTTGTTGTTGTTGTTGTTGTTGTTGTTTTTGGTGACCCTAAACAAGTCAGACTGTTTCTGAAAAAGTAAAAAAAAAAAAATAGGAGGCAATTTTAAACTTTCTTGTATCTTTGCACCTTTCAAAGAACTGAACAAAGTGAATCTCCTCTTGCATCCCTTTTTAAAGTCCTGATTTGTGATGAATTGTAGAGATTAAAGAAAAATTCCAGCAGATGAATGGGCAGGATTTTCTTTATATGCTTGTTCCTTTGTTCCATTGGACAAATGTATTTTGAACACATTCTCCAATGGGTTTCAAAAAGGGTTTACCCTCTATAAAGTTGGTAATCCAAAAAGTTAAGATCTAATGCCTCCTTCTTCTTTGACTGAATTTTTAGAAGTTGATTCAAAGTCCATATTGCATTTTTACTTTTATTAAGGCAGTTAGGGTTGACTTGCACAGAATCATCCAATTGAGTGTGTAAAACCAGATTTGAATTTAGATCCTCCTGACTTCAGGGTTAATAGTCTATCCACTGTACCACGTAGATGCCCCCCATGTTGCATGTTTTGAGGTTCAACCTTGGAGAGGAGCTTTTGAGAAAATGATTACCTGCTACAGAAATCTTTCCTGCCTGAAAAATATCATCAGGATATAAATTCATAGTAATCTGAAGTCATAATTTTGGCATTGCTTTTTAAAATATGTATTTTATTTTGTTCTTTCTAAAAATCTTTTTCCCCTTTCAGGAAACAAACTTTACTCCAGAAGAGGCAAACTTTGATGAAAAAAATGACACCAAAAATGAAAACATCAATCAAAGTTCTTTGTTTCTGGCCCCTCTGTGGAAAATTGGGTACAAACATGTCCTCCTAGTGGGATTTCACAATGGTAGAATTTCTTTAGGAGACAAAAAGGGAAAATATCCTGGTGAAGTTATAAAAATTAAAACATACAGTTTCTATATTGTATTCAGTCCTTTACTGGGAATATACCAAACTGAATGTCTGTGGAAACAGATTATATTCAGATAACATTTGTAGTGATTTTTTTGTCACTCCAAAAGTCTTGAGTTGATTTAAAGGCCTGAAAAATTGAGTGTTGGAGGAAATTCTAGATTATCAACCTAAAATAAGGAATTGAAAACAATTGGCATGAGGAAAGGAAAAATTCTGGAAAGTCTTTTGTGAATTATTTATGAGCACAAAAGATCAAACTAGAATAAAAGAGTATTCATTATTTGGGGAACCACCCACAATAGAATATTTATATTTAGAATTAAAAGATACAGTGATGAATGGACAAAATGTTCAAGTGAACACACAAGTGAATGACTGATAAGGAGTTGGGCAATATTATAGAGATATCAATGAATGGAATCCAACATACCTGATTAACTAGTCTGTACCAGTGTCAAAAGTCAGTCAAAAGCCAAGACTTGATATCCAAGTCAGCATTTAGAGTATTTAAAATACTCATTGTTCTGGTTTTGTTATTCCAGAGAAACTGCATTCAAAAAGCAGGAACTGACCAAAACAGCAATTTTGGAAGAGAAAACAGAGAGATTTCTGAATGACATGAAAGAGATGTGTGCTGTGGTGAGAAAATCCAATTCATGCACACTTTTCCCATTTCAATTCTACAAGGATTTATTTTGGGGCCTTTTTGTGTGTATTCTCTTGAAATGTTTATGATGTTAAGGAACAAAAAGAAAGGAAATAAAAGCAATGCCTCCAACTTGGGGTTGCAGATGTTTTTGCAGCAACATGGTAACAAACTCCTATTCCTATGAATTCTGAATTGCAAAATTCTTTTCAAACCTTTGTAAATAGTATTCTTTTCAATTAGCCATAACAGTATATATTCTCCATTATTACAAACCTCTGTTCCTAGTGTCAAGATTTGAAACAGGAGTAAACATGGTATAGAAGTTATTAATTGTATTGTGAAATATGTAGTGTTTATTGATAATATGCAATTCTCAGATTCAAACAAACTTTGACCACTGAACAGTTCTCTGCAATGCAAAGACACATGCATATGTATGTATGTATACACACACACACACACACACATATACATAGCTACACAAGCATATCTGCCTCTATACTTCATGGACAAACAGTTCAGTACAACCTGCGAATAGATTTGCATCTGAGAAAAATATACAACATTTTCAGTTTGTAGCATATGTCCTCTCTACTAAATGGAGCAATCCAGATTTGCTTTCCTGTTTTCTAGGCTAAGGCTAGGATTTTCAATTCAGTAGATAAGAGAATGGTAAACTTGGAGTGCTTTTGTTCATTTACTGTAATTTTAGTTATACATATCTTACCTCACTCAGTCTGCATGAGTTCATAAATCTTTCCCTATGCTGCTCTGCATTCTTCAAATCTGATTTATACTGCACTGCAGTTTGTCCTCCAAAATTAACAATTTCTTCTGTTCTAAATATAAAGGCTTTCTCTTAGTTCTTATCTTGCTTGATCTCTCAGCAAATGTTGACAACAGTGATAATTATCTTATTCTCTTGTAGAGGTTTTCCTCTCAAATTTTCATGACTGTGCTCCCACTTGAAGCTTCTCCTATTTGTTTTTTTTTTTTTCAATCCATGTGAGTTACTTTTTGTGGGATACCCACCCTCTTGCACAGAGATAATGCCAGTCAATGTGAGTGTATCCCTCAAAACTTAGTTTTCTTTCTTCTTAATTTCTTCCTCCATAGTATCCTGTTTGATAATTATATCTACTCCCAAGACTTCAGTGAATTCTTACTCAATCTAAACAATGTTTTTCTTGTCAAGCTCTGTTGTTTCTACCTATACAAAATTTCTCTTCTCTATTCCCTATTCTCAATTCACACTGTTCAATGGATATAGTCTCTCTTTCCCTCATCTCCAGATGATTATAAGAGTCTCTTCATTCTTCAAGTCTCCCTCCACTCCAATTCATTCTACCCTCACCTACCTTAGTGATCTTTTAAAAACACTGGTCTGAGCAGAGTTACTCTTATTCACTAAAACTCAGAGTTTCCTGGGTCAAGTGTTCAATTCTGTCTTTTGCACAAAGACCTATTCCACCTGGCCTCTTTCCACAGTACCAAATTTTCTTGGGATTTGTTCTCCTCTTGGTTCTAAGATACAGATACTTGGAGGCTTCTTTTTTTTTTTTTTTTAATGATTACTTTATAATGACAACATTATTCCTTGCACTCGTTTCTTTTCCGATTTTTTTCCCCCTCCCTCCCTCCACCCCCTCCCCTAGATGGCAAGCAGTCCTTTATATGTTGGATATGTTGCAGTATATCCTAGATACAATATATGTTTGCAGAACCAAACAGTTCTCTTGTTGCATAGGGAGAATTGGATTCAGAAGGTATAAATAACCCGGGAAGAAAAACTAAAATGCAGATAGTTCACATTTGTTTCCCAGTGTTCGTTCTTTGGGTGTAGCTGCTTATGTCCGTCATTTATCAATTGAAACTTAGTTAGGTCTCTTTGTCAAAGAAATCCACTTCCATCAAAATATGTCCTCATACAATATCGTTGTCAAAGTGTATAATGATCTCCTGGTTCTGCTCATTTCACTTAGCATCAGTTCATGTAAGTCTCGCCAGTCCTCTCTGTATTCATCCTGCTAGTCATTTCTTACAGAACAATAATATTCCATAACATTCATATACCACAATTTACCCAGCCATTCTCCAATTGATGGGCATCCATTCATTTTCCAGTTTCTAGCCACTACAAATAGGGCTGCTACAAACAATTTGGCACATACAGGTCCCTTTCCCTTCTTTAGTATTTCTTTGGGATATAAGCCCAATAGAAACACTGCTGGATCAAAGGGTATGCACAATTTGATAATTTTTGGGGCATAATTCCAGATTGCTCTACCTGGAGGCTTCTTGGTCTTTTTTTTTTTTTAACTTTCCTGTTTTTAACTACAAGCAAAGAATTTTTATACCATTTTTATGATATAGTTGGCCATGTAATAATAAAGGGTCTTTGTGTATTCATATTTTTTTAAGAAAATAAATTTCCATTGAAAATACTTAATCTTTCAATTATTGAATCTTAGGGCTTTACCCACCCACAATTTTTGTAGCTCCATACCACTCTACCACTTTGGACACAGCTGGAATTCCTTTCCAGGTACCATTTCTCTGCTCCCCTATCTTTTATGCTATTGACCACTTCCTGGTCTTCCCAGTTGTACACTTCTCTTCATGGGATTATGGTCCATCTCTGCTCAATAGGATTGGTGTCTTCCAGCTTTCTGTCCCAGTAATGTCTTCTTGACTGTTGATTTCATCAACTCTCTGTGTGAATAATTTTGTCCCTACAAAAAACTTCCAAATCATTAGGAGCTAAGCATAACATTTCTCATGAGTTTCAGACCCAGTCAATCAACATCTATCTCATCCCCAATACAACCAAAATGACCTCTCCACAATTTAGTGTTCTACTTCACTTTGCTCAAGTTCCATTGAGAACATTCCCTTTTGCCCAGCTCTTTACATTCAGAATGATCTCTTGACCCCATCACCTTTCCTCACATATCATATCTATATATCATCATGTAGGCTTTCAGATCTTCTCGCTTCTACCTCTTTATCTCTGGCATTTGTTCCTTTCTCTCTACCCAAGGTGATACTATTTAAGCTACTTCAGGATGCTTTGACTTCTTGCCTAGACTACTGAAATCACTTATTTTAGATAAAAGAAAAACTATCAAAAGCTTTTGTTTGTCAAAATCACTGCACATTCTCTTACTGTCCCTCCTCTTTCTCAGAGATGTACACACACTTTACAAGAAATATTTTTAAAAAATGATTGAGAAGAAGAAAAGAAAAAATAAACAAAACAAGTAAATACACTCAACAAAACATGAAAATGTAAGCAATATTGCTTTACCAATATTGGAAGTCAATCCTTCCTGTGTGGTCTCCTGGAGTCATGCTTACTCTCTAAAGATACAAAATTGTTTGCATTGAGCTGAAGAGATTAAAAAAGAATTCCCGAAGATACATTCAGTAGGATTTCCTTTGTCTCTTTGTATGTTGGCCACTGGTTCCTGCATCTATCTTAGAATGTTTAGCCTTTACAAAGTTGGGAGACTGAAGAATGCTTCGGAATTAATGATTTGTTCTGCCTGGGACTAAATTTGTTGAGTCAGTTACTTCACTTTCGCATATTTTGCAATGGAAGAAGTAACATCTTTTCTTGTGGAGGAAAAGATGTTACTTCTTTGACAAATTATTTTGATCAAAAAGAAATTCATTTTAGAATATAAGTTCAGAATAGGCTCAGCTTATAATAGATTTTCCCCAAAATTTGGTTTTGATCTTCTTTGATGTATATTTCATTGCTCATTTTCTATTGCTTTTTGCACAGAAATATACTGAAGCTAATTTTGCAGAGCATGACCACATTGACATGGAAAGCACAACAAAGGAAAATGGCAGCAAAAAACTAATTAGTTATGATATTGCAACTCTGACACCTATCTTCAAAACTAGGTAAATTCATGTACTTATTGTTAGCTTTAAGAATGGTAAAATCCCATCAAAACAATGTGGCAAAAACTAGTGAAATAAAAAAAAAATAAACATGTATCCCACCTCTTTCCCTTTCATTAAGAATATACCAAAAGGGGTGTCTTATGCAAATGGCTAAAGAGGTGATTTTCAGCTAACATATCTATTTTTTTTTAAAAAGCTGGAAATTCTAAAAATTCTGATAAGTTGATGCTGTCTCAAGAAATTTTAGATAATCAATATTAAAGTATAATTTCAGGAACTAAAAAATTGATAAGCATATGGAAAAGGAAAATTCCTGAAAAACTTTGTCATTACTGTGAGCACACTGCAACTGAGCCAGAATAAAAGTGTACATTATTTTACTAGCCATACACAAGGGGAAAAAAAGATGCTTTGAATTAAGAGCAATGTTCTGCAGAGAAATGATGAATGCAAAGACATAAGATGGAGACACAAGAGAATAATTAATATGTTAATATTATGTAGAATTTAATGAATAGAATCAAATACACTTAGTTCATTCAACTATATCAGTGCAAAAATTGGGATAAAAAAACCTTATTCTTGATATTCAAATCAGCATGCCTCTATGCTTAAAAGGCACAAATGTTTTTTTTTTCCTTTATTTTCCAGAGTCACTGAATTAATAAAACAGAAACTGGCATTAAGAACAGCCTGTCAGTACAGAGCACAGAAGTTCTACAATGAAGTTAAAGAGATAAGGGCCATGGTGAGAGAATTGAATTCATGAGTATTTTTCCCATTATAGTTCCCTAAGGATTTTTTCAGAAGCCATTATCTGCAGTATCCTGAAAATTATAGTGTGTAATGAGGAGGATGCAAGAAAAGCATAAATACAATGTACCCAACTTAGTGATGCTTCTTTTGGCAGGAGCCACTCCATGTTTTCAAGACTTTTAAATCAGGCAATGATTCTTTTCAATTTTATTCTTTTCAATACTGTATTCAATATCTCAATACAATTGAATAATATTCAATGCAATGCTACACTTTTCAGTAGTATAGAGTGTGTGTATAGAATTGTGTGTAATAGTATTGTTTCCAAAATAACTTTTACTTAAAATATATCATTCTTCTTAGCTCCAAAAATTTGAAACACAAGCAATCACTAAGAAACTTATCACATCCATTATTTTGGGAGGAAGTGATTTATAAATTTTATTGACATATTAAGATTCATAACCTAGCCATTTTCAGATTCATACCCAAAATTTCATCATTGACCAATTTACTGGAATACAAAAATCCATGCTCACACAATACATAAATATGTAATATATAAATGCGCATGCTTCATAAGGAAATAGTTTATGTTCTGCCTTGGAAGGGATATTGTGAAAATGACTCTAATCTCCTTCAAATATATTTACTGATTAAAAACATCATCATAAAAAAGACAAAATATTCTCATCTCAAAAATTTGGCTTTTTATTTCTCTCTCCCTGAATATATTTCTTTTCTACAGGAAAACATTGAAATGAAAAACATAACTGAAGAAGAGAGTACTCTTTATGACCATTTAATCATTTTTGCTCTCTGGATGACCAGGTACAATCATCAGCTATGCTTTCAGACTGGTACACTCTTTTAGGAAACAATATGGCAGTATCATGGTTGAGTTTAAAAAAATAGGTATATTGCTCTTTTGTCTCCTGTCATTCTTTTATTAGCAATATACCAAATGGGTGTGTATTACGCAAATGAATCAAAGGGAATTTAACTCAAATGATAATTCTAGTAGTAGTTTGGTTTCTCCAAAAACCAGGAGAAGAGTGAAATAAATGACATTTTGCAATTGAAAAAATTCTAGATGACCCACCTGGAAGAATAAAACAAAATATTGAAATTGATCAGTATAAGGAAAGGAAACTTGTAAAAACAACCAAAAAATACAAGCAGAGCATCCATGAATTTAGTAACCATGCAGGAGAGATCCCTATGCTTTGAATTAAAAGAGAAATATTACACAGAGAGTAAGGAATGAATAAAATGGTAAAGTGAACTCACAAGGATTCATTGATAAGAAGTTGTCAATATTATATAGATTTTGTTGAACGGAAGCCAGTAGGCTTAATTCTAGTCTTTCAGGAAAAGTATTCTCCATACTGAAAACACAGAATCTGTTTGGTTTTTGTTTTCCAGAGAAGCTAATTATACAAAAGAGATCCAGGAATTCCAAATATTTTTGGAAGAGAAAAGCCAATTATTTCTCCGGCAATTACAAAAAATATGTAGTATGGTAAGAGACTTCAATTCATGGGTACTTTCCCCATTTCTATTCCACAGGATTTATTCATCTTTAGTTTTGTGCACTTTCTCCTATAAATTGTCTAATGCAGTGAGGAATATGTAGAAAAGGCATCAAAACAATATCCCTGACTTGGGGGTTATCAGCAGTTTTGTTGGGGAACTGCCAAACATAAAAAGAGATTTCTGTAGAGAGGCAAAACTGCTTGTTTGTTCCTAGGAATTCTAAAGGGGGAAAGATTTCCCCCCACTTTTTCCCCCTTTTACATTGTCATGTTATTCCTGTCAAGTAGCAACGATGGTATGGATTAACATTTGTCCCCAAATGACTATTATGTAGTGAGTGAAATTCTGAGAGATCAATATGGGTGTGATTAATTGATTTATTGATGAGAATAGCAAATAAGCAACAAGTGAGATACCTTCAATCCAGGTGTCTTGCTTCTGAAAGTGCAGCATAATGACCTCTCCTGACAAGCAAAAGGCAACTCTGAATAATGGGCATTTAATGAGGAGGTAGTCTTAGAATTCTTTATTCTTTCCAACTATTTCTTCATTGGAGGAAGAGAGTAAGGAGACAAATCTAGACAAAGGAAACCATCTTGAGCAGGACTGCCCTGGTCTAGTTTCCCTTTTGTAGACCAGATTACCCCTCACACTGGTTAGAAACCTAGGGTCCAGGGCTCACCCTTCAATAGTGTGTACAAGGTCTAACTGACTTTTATGCTCACAGGGTAAGGTGAGAGGCTCAGTCATGGGATCTATCATATTCCTTAGAAAGTTCCTGGGATCCTTTCTCTATTTGAGACAAATGAAAAAGTGGAGATTTTGACAGAAAAGGAAATCTGACCAAAAATGAAATGAGAGCCTTGGAATGCAGTTTTTTAATTTTCCTTATTCCCCACATGCATTCCCTAAAAAGCACAGTCTCCTCAATGAGTCGTTGATAGGAAAATTATCAAGTCTCAGCAGTGGTTCATCATGATGGATAGGATACAAAAGATTTGCAGTTACCAAGCACTTTCTCACAGGGTTTTAACCATGAAGCTTCAGTGCTTTATCCTGATGGGAAGATTGTGAAGGGAGGAAGAGAGGACTGGCTGATTGCATTGCCTAAACTCATTGATCTTTGCTTGTAACTTCCCATCTTGTTAGTTATCAAATCTTGTTACTTTTCCTTCTTTTGCATTTACTACTTTCTCTTTAGTCACAGGAAGATTACTTTCCTTTGTTTAGACTCCTATCACTTCTTGCCTGGACCATTGAAAATAACATTGTTTGAAAGAAATTTTTACAGGTTGTTTGTAATTTTTTAAACACAACAAGTTTCTCCTAGTGTGCCACCTCGCTTTCAGAGTTCCCCACACACTTTATTCTAATATAAAAGAGAGAAAAAAACAGAAAAAGAAAATAATTGGGAAAATCAGTGAATGCATTGAATCAATATGAGCCATCTTCTATCACCTTGCATTTCCCCCCTTTGCAAAGGCGTGAGGGTTGGGAGTCTCATCTCACATATCTTTTTTGGATCATGTTTGTTCTTTTATGTTTACAAAATTGTTTTCATTGAGCATGAAATTAAAATTAAAGAAATCCTGTAGGATATTGTTTCTGTGTTTGTAAATTTGACATGTTGTAAGGGCACTGATCTTCTTAGAATGTTGTTTAAGAATGTTAGCCTGACTGTTTAAGAAATATTGACTTTTTCTTGATTGCAACTGCACTCTTTTGAAGTTGATTCATAGTTCATATTGCATATTCACAGATTCTTCCATGAGGGGTGCTAGAAAAGAAAGTTTATTTCCTTCAGAAATCTTTACTGCTTGAATAAAAATTTATCAGAGAACCTCAAGTTAGTCTCAGCTCAAATATGTGAATTTTCATTTCTTTAGAATAAATTTCATTTCTTTTTCTAAAAATGTTTTTCCCTAAGAAAAATATTGAGAATGAAGATATCACCAGAAAAGAAAATTTAATGGACAAGAAACACCCTTATGAAATTTCCACATTTGTTTCTCTTTGGAACAAAAGGTATAGTCATGTAATACTAATGAGAATTCAGAAGGGTGGAATGTTTATGACAATAACTGTGGCAATATCCTTGTGAATTTGCAAAAAAATAAATATATCCAACTTTGTCACTTTGTTATTCATCCCTTTATTATGAAAATACCAAATAGGATTGTATTATGCTAATAAGTAAAAAGGGAGGTTATGTACAAAGAACATTTCTAGTTCTATTCTTTGGTTAATCCCCAACCCTAGCGATGACTAAAAGACCTGACAAGTTAATGAAAGTCTGTCATTTTCTTTCTGAAGTCATTCTAGATCATCCACAAAGAAAAACAAACAGCAATTGAGAGTGATCTCTATAAGGAAAAAAGAAAATTCTAGAAACATCTCTGAATTTGTATGAGCAAAAAATAAACCAAAACTCAGAATAATAGAATAGAGATTAATTTTTACATTTTGGATTAAAAAAGAAATATTATCTAGATAGTGATAAATGAATTTCAAAGGTTAATGGGGATGGACATGATAATAACTGATAGGAAATTGTCGATATTATGATGATGTTAGAAAAGGTTATGCGATATACCTAGTGTACTCAGCTATATCTGTATAAGAATTGGGATAAAAGCCAAGACTCTTGATATCCAAGATAGCATTCTCCCCACTTGAAAAACAACAAAACCAAATGCTGCTTTTATTTTCCAGAGAAAATGAATTCAGAAAACAAGAAATGAGAAGAAAAATCATTTTGAAGGAGACAACAGAGATCTTTTTGAAAGACATTAAAAGAATATATGCCATGGTAAAAGTCTAATTCTGGGGTACTTTTCCCATTTGTATTTCAAAACCATGTCTTCCAGGCCTCTTTGTGTACATGCTCCTGAACATTGTGGAATATAGAGATGAATATGTAGAAAAAAAGAATGAAAATGAAAAAGAATAAATAATCCTCATATTAGGGTTGTTGACAATTGGGGGAGGTGGAGAATCCCAAAACATCAAAATAAATGTTTCTGTAGAGGGACAGTGCCACTCCCTGGTTCCTAGCAATTGTGAATGAGTGAAGTTTTTTTCAGCAAGTGACATTAATATGTATTTATTATTTTTTCCAAAATAACTATTACTTAAAACTTCTAGTCAACATTATGAAAACTTATCACATCAATTATTTTTGAGGAAGAGGTTTTTTTTTTAATAAAGGGAATTAGTATAGCATGTATTTATAAACTGGTCATTGTCTTATCTATCCTTTCATCATTGAACAGTTTTCCATAATACAAAAATAGATGCATAATTATACAAATAAATAAATCTTACACATATACTTCATAAACCATTCAGCAAAAAGTGTTTCCAGAAGTGCAATGATGATTCTGATGAATATAGAACATTTTATATCTGTAGCCCATAGTGACCTTATTAAATAGAAAGAAATGTAGTATGTTTTCTATTTTGTAAGCAAGTGAGATTATTCCAATACTGTTAATATGAGAATAACAGTCTTTCAGTGCTGGGCTGATTGATGGGAATTTTAGTTATAGATCATATTCTCCTAATTTCATTCTGTGTTAGTTGATAAATGTTTATCAGGGCTACTCTAATTTTTTTTTAATTTGTCATGTCCTACAGTACTAAATTATATTCTCCATCCCAAGGTATTCATGATGACTTTTGTTCAAAACCAAAGGCATCCTCTTAGTCCTTTTCTTTCTTGGTTTCTCTGCAAACTTGGACACTGTTGATCCTCCTACTCTATTGGATAGGCTTTCCTCTCTAGGTTTTTGTGATACTGCTCCCATATGTGGCTTCTTCTATATGTTTTATCAGCCCTTAGTAAAATCTAAGTCCTAAGCCATTACTCTCTTCCTCTTTAACTTCTCCTCCTGTAATTTCTTGCTTAGAAATCATAAGACAGGATACCTGGATAATTTTATTTGATAATTCCTTGAAAGATGATGTTCAGGCTCTTTTTTAAAAAGAGCTATCATTTATATTTTTATACATTTATATACATTTTATACATTTATATCCATTGCTATCAAGTAGTCCAACAATCCTTAGATTATCTTTCCTGGATGTATTTTCTGGGTTGGTTGGTTTTCTGATGAGGTATATATTTTACATTTTCTCAAATTTTTCATTTTTATTTTTTCTGACTGATTCTTTGATGTTTTATAAAGGCATTCGCATCCATTTTCCCAATTCCAGTTTTTCACATATGATTTTTTTAAGTTAGCTTTTGTACTTTCTTTTTCATTTACCTAAGTCTACTTATCAGGGTGTTGTTTGCTTCTGTGGAGTGTGTATTTCCTTGCATTTGTCCAATTATATTTTTTTAATGTTTTTTTTAGTCAAATTTTTCCTTCCTATTCCAAAATGTCAAAACTCTCTTTCATATCTCTCATTTCTTAGTTCTTCTGACTCTCTTAATTTGACTTTTAAAACCCTGTTTTGAACCCCTCTCCCCCAAGAAGATTCTTAGGACTTGAGACCAGTTCATATCCCACTTTGAGAAGTTACTCATGTAGGCATTTTGTTCTCTTCTAAGTTGATGTGTTGATCTTTGCTGAGACCTTAGTAGTTTTCTCTGGTAAAGATTCGTTTTTGTTTCTTGCTCATTTTCTTTTTCTTTTTGCTAGTTCTGTGCCTGGAGCATAGAGTATGCAGTCTTAAACTTTTGGTGGGGTTTTGAGTTTTGAGTTGCCTTGAATTTTGGCTTTGAATGTTGGAGCTTCTGGTGTTTATTGGCTTGCTCACTGTGCTGGAGCCCAGTCTAGTCCCATTTGATGCTTTCTGGGGCTGGCAATTGGCCTTTTCTGTGAGGACGTGAAGCTCCATAACTGGTTTACTATCTTACTGTCCTCTTGTGCCCAGTCTGAGAAGTCTCAGATGCTGAGCTGTACAATGGCTTAGACCCTCTTGCTGGCTTGTCCAGACACCCTTTGTAATAGGCTGCAAACTCCCCTTTCATCCCAGTAAGACTGAGCAATCCTAATGCCTTTCCAAGCTATCTTGACCTGGAAATTTTGAGTTTATTTTCCCTTTATGCTCTATTCATCTAGCATGTATAATTTTTGATGTGTTTGGAATTGAATGGGGAGTTTTTGAGACAGAAAAGTATATTTTTGCCTTTTTTTGCATCGAGTTCTACACAGTGATTGTTACCAAATAAATATTTCTTGACTGAATGTAATAATGTCTGAATGTAATAACATCACCTTATATTATATCCAATAATTTGTTCTGTCCATCTCTGATTACTAGAGATCCATTTGGTGTTCCCATATCCCCCTAAAATTAGAATGGTATGTTTGCAGACTCTCTCTGGTATTGGAGTACTTAAAGTATATGTCAGTAGTAATGTGATCAGTGATTCAATAGATGTAATCATTTTTATGATTTTTTAAAATTAATTCCTAATAATTGCTCCAGAATGATGAGAGAACAACATAGAAACTGTTAGAATATCTTCATACATTTCCTCCAGTATACTTATTCCCATTTATTGTCTTTCTTTCCAAATTGATTTGAAGTTAAAACACAGTGAATTTGATTGCCATGTTGTGTACTTTGGGTTAGTGAAAGCCTTTATTTCTTAATTTGAAAATTATTTATGTTGTTAATGGATATTTATCCACTGAATGAGTGAGATAATGTTAAAGACAATAATCTTATAAAATTTTATTAATTCTTTATCTGTTTTTAATGATAGATATTATTTCTGGGAGAATAAATGTGAATACATTTTATACCTAATATTTTTTTTTAATTTTGAGAGCTGTCATAATTATGTACACACAAAAGATTACTAGTGTAGTTAAATTCTAATTTTTTGTGTTTTTTTTCCTTTGCACTATCTTCTATTCCTTGTTTGACTCTGAATTTCCCTACAACATATAACAGAAAGGAAGTTTATTATATGATATTTGGATATTCCTTTTTTATATTAGAGCCTAGATATTTTCCCAGATTTTGTCTTACAAAATGTGCATGATGATACTCTTAACTACCCTAGTAACTACCAACTTAACAGGTTTTTTTAAATTTGTCTGAAGTAAGAGAGTCTTTATCTATTGATTTATATTCTTAGGTGGCTTTGATGATATATTTCTGTGTTCATTTGTTCTTCAAATCTTGGACATCCAGCCTCTTCCCAGCATTAACTTTTTTTAAAAATTCTTTCCCTTTTTTTAGCTACACCCACAGGATTTTTGAGGATCACTTTCAGAAAGAGTTGGCTGAGTAGTAATTAATGAAGGCACTTTGGATTGCTTTTTTATTATTATAGCTTTTTATTGACAACAAATCATGGGTAATTTTTCAACATTGACCCTTGCAAACACTTCTGTTCCAACTTTTCCTCTCCTTCCCTCCATCCCCTCCCCTAGATGGCAGGCAGTCCCATACATGTTAAACATGTCAAAATATATGTTAAATACAATGTATGTGTACATATTTATACAGTTACCTTGTTGCATAAGAAAAAACAGATTTAGAAAAGTAAAAATAATCTGGGAAGAAAAACAAAAATTCAAGCAAACAACAACAGAAAGAGTGTAAATGCTATGTTGTGATCCATACTCATTTCCCAGTGCTCTTTAGCTGGGTATAGCTGGTTTTGTTCATCACTGATCAATTAGAACTTAATTGGATCCTCTCATTGCCAAAGATAGTCACTTCCATCAGAATTGATCATCATATAGTATTGTTGTTGAAGTGTGTATAAAGATCTCCTGGTTTTGCTCATTTCACTAAGCATCAGTTCATGTAAGTCTCTCCAAATCTCTCTGTATTCATCCTGCTGCTCATTTCTTACAGAGCAATAATATTCCATAACATTCATCTACCACAATTCAGCCATTCTCCAATTGATGGGCATCTGTTCAATTTCCAGTTTCTAGCCACTACAAAAAGGGCTGCCACAAACATTTTTGCACATGTGGGTCCCTTTCCCTTCTTTAATATCTTTTTGGAATATAAGCCCAGTAGTAACTCTTCTGGATCAAACTGCACAGTTTGATAACTTTTTGAGTATAGTTCCAAATTGTTCTCCACAATGGTTGGATCCATTTGGTAAAAATGCTTTTTTTTTTCAAAATCCTCCAAATTCTCAACAATCTTATAATTTTTTAAACTTTAGACACTTTCTCAATTTTTATAATTTGTTGACTGTACTCCTTTGGACTCCTTGAAATTTTGCTTCTCCATCTCCCCTTGTCAGGAAATGGTCCTCTTCAGGTGCTTCTCCTACTTAGTTGTATTCTTCTCACTTCCCAATAGTGAATCAATTTCCATCTCTTACTGAATGAGATTGAGTATCCTCCAGCCAGCTTCTCTCTGTGGTAGTCATTCTCTGTTCCCTCTTTCCTGCTGATCTATTCAACTCTCAGTAGAAAAATATTTTACTCTGCAGAAGACTACTTTTTGGAAACATCCAAGGAAAATATATCTCTATGACTTCTCTGGCATTTATTCTTTTTTTTCATGTTTCTTATCCTGGTTTAGAGTAGTATTGCCACTTGCTTCAAAAATATCAAAAATAGCATGTGCTTCTGAAATTAAACATTTTTATTCATAGTTTTAAAAAATAGTTGCTATTTCTCTTAATAGTGTCTCCTCCCTCACAGAGTTAGCCCCACACATTTTAGAAGAAAAAATCATTTAAAAACTGAAAAAAAGAAAAAGTAAAAGGAATCCATTATGCAAACAATCAATACATTGGGAAAAGTCTTCATAATATTCCTACTTCCTCAAATGGTACTCATCTGCTGCAAAGGAATGAGGAGAGGGACACCTTTCTGGCAGCTTCTCTTTGCATCATTCTTTTCTTGAAAGTTTTCTAAATTATCCAAGTTAAGTTGCAGAGATTTAAGAAAAAATTCCTGTTTTAAGGGTCAAAAGGATTTCTTCGCTATTCTTGTCAATCTGAACTAGCTTAGCACTAACTCTTGTCTTCCTTACAATGATGACCCTCTAAAAAGGAGGCAGTCTTCAAGTAGCCTAACGTACTTTTCCACCAATGATGTTTTCTTGCTTGGACTGCACTCTTTCTACTTGTTTCAAAATCCATATTGCACTTGCACAGGTTCTGCTTTGGAAAGGTATTGAGGCAACATTTGTCTACATAAAAGCTTCTTGCAGGAAATTTTTTAAAGCTATCCAAACAAAAAAAGAGTCACTTTGGCTTATTAATTTTATCAATTTGGTTATTTTCCTTAGAAATATAATTCATGTTTCTTTCAAAAATACTTTTTTTCTACAGAAAGAAAACGAAGAGAATGAAGAGGGAAAACCCAGAGAAGAAATAGAGTTGAGTGCCAAAACATCTGCAAATGCAAAGAAGAAAGTGGTGAGCGCAAGGATCTCTAGGAACTATTCTAAAAAGGTAAACATTCCCAAAAAGAAAAATGTTAACAAAAAGGAAAATGTTATTTAGATTTTAAATCATTACTTATTCTTTGCAAGTGATGTTAAGAAATAGGTATGTACTTTTGATTTTAACATCTATTGCTAAAAGTCAGTGTCCATGAGAACTCACTCCTATTGATGGAATGAGCATCTTTAGCTTTGTCAAGAGCTCATAATTGGTAGGCACATGGTGCCCAATTCTTTCTAACCATTTCACTTAAAAAGAAAGCAATTTCATTCAGTCATGAAGTGATCTGACAACATAGAAGTGAAAACTTGAGAGATGGACATCACCTTAGAAATCAGACATTCCAATTCCTAGCATCAAAGTGTCTGCTTTTCTTGGCATGCATTCTCATATGGATTCAGCTTCTTTCATAGCAAAGGCCACATAGGTTATTAAGAATTCATTTTGATATTTTCATTGGAGATGGAAAGAATAGTTGATAATGATCAAGATAGTTCAGATTGTAAAACTTTTTTTGTTTTTAAAAGTAGAAAAAGATCTTTGTGTATAGTTTTGATGGAATTGAGGGATTTGTATTGGTAGAGACAGGGAGATAAGGCATTATGAGATAAAGGCCATGGGTAGAAGCACAGAAGTGGACTTGGATAGGTGAGCTACTAAAATGAACGTATTTAATTGAATTGAAATGGCCACAGCAAAAAATTAAGCTTCATGAATTCAAGGGAGGCAATATAAGAAGGGCATGAAAATTGAATCATTAACATCAAACATCCATGAATATTAATACCAGTAAGTAGATGAATTAAACAAAAATATTAAGGAAGGATTAAGATCCAATAATCATGTGAGACTGGAATTATGATCTTGCTTTCCTGGATGTGATATCTTTGAACAAGTCATGTTGGTTTGGGGGATCATGGCTTTCCTTCATGAGTTGACTAGCCATCCATTTCATGATGTTTTTCAGAATTTTGTAGTGCCTTGAATTATTTGAATTGAAAACAACATGGCTCCTTTGGAAAGTATTAACATCTTTTCCAATTCAGGCTTTCTGGTCATCGTTCTAGATTTCTGAAAGAGTACATGAGAAATTGTTTTATGACCACTAAGACCTAGCCAATCTTCTGTTTATGAATTGGTCATACATTCTCTTTTTTTAGGGAAATGAACAGTAGTTTTTGGCTTGCCAAAGAGTGTCCCAATAGATGTTTCCAGCCTGACTAGCCATGTTGCTATTTGGCATACCTAATACTTTGTTCACTCTCCTTCACTGACTTTTCCCAAGGATCCCCTTTCACTGTCAAATTGTCCCAGCCACCCCTTGCTCTTCCCTTAGAATAACAGAAATCTCCTTTCCCCTGCAAATCTTTTCTTCAAGGAAAATTTCTACCTCTCCAGGATAGCTCCCTGATATTTCTTACAAGTTGGAAGTTATATTCTAATGTTCATTTCTATTTATAAAGTTATGCAATTCTAAATTGATCAAAATGTTTTCTTTTAATTGTTTTTCTTCCTGCCATTTCCTGATTGTTTTCTCTATTCCTGAAAGGGAGAGTTATCATATCTATGAAGTTGTAGAAAAAATAAATTAGAATTGGAAAAAGAAGAAACAGATATTTGTTTTCAAAAATTTATAGGGAGAAGTGGAAAAAATAACAATAAAAAAGGAAGAAAGGGAAGAAAATGATGCAAATAAATGGAATTTAAAACAAGAACCAGACATATTAGAAAATGAAGATTATGCAAATTCTGGTAAGATTAAATGATTCTTTTAGTTCTTATGGAGACTGAGGAATAGTTGGGTTTTTTACAGAAATGTTAAGGGTATGAATCAGAGACATCATTGGGACTGATGGGACAGAGACATTTGAACAGATGACAGCATAAATTGAGAATTGGCAGTTAAGCAGATTGTATCTAACAATAAGATAGATATATATTCATTAACAATTTAGATGACAAGTTGTTCACAATAAAAGAGCTGATAAGAAAAGTATGAAAGGACTTTTTTTTTTTTGCATTCATAGCTTGAGATCTTAGAGTGATTTTCAAACTAACGAATAAAAGCCTTCCTTAAGGAAGGCTATGTATTATGCTTGTTTGTTCTCTTTTTCTCTGAGGGTGGATAGCATCATCCTTCTGAAGTCCCATGTTTTTTCCATGTTTAGATATCAACACCATATTCTCTGTTATAAAGGTAGTATGTCTTCGCCTAACAAATGGACAAATAAAAAGCTGAAAATAATATGCTTTGATGCATAGTAACTCTCCATAGTTCTCTCTCTGGATTGATGGCATTTTCCATGCCAAATCTGTTATAATTGCCTTGAATCAATTCATTTTGAGAAGAAATAACTCCATCACTGTTAAAGTCACCAAATGTTACTGTTTACAATATTTTCTTAATTCTGCTCATTTCACATAAATCTCGCCAGTCTTTTCTGAAATCAGCCTATTCATTATTTCTTATACAACAATAATAGGCCATTAAATTTATGTACCATATCTTATTCAATCATTCCCCAACTGATGGGCATCCATTCAATTTCTAGTTACTTGCCAAAAGACAATAAGGGCTGCTACAAACATTTTTGCTCATGTGGGTTCTTTCTCCTCATTTATGATCTCTTTAGGATATAGACCTAATGACACTGCAGGATCAAAGGGTTTGCACAGTTTTATACTTCAGTTTCATTTTTCTTAAATGATAAATCATTATTTAGGTATTTTATTTCTCTCCAGTTAATTTGTACCATTTATATTTTGTAAACATTCATTTCATTTCATTTGTTGGATTGATTGGCACATAGTTGTATAAAATAGCTCTTAATAATTGTCTTAATTTCCTCTTCACTGGTTGCGAGTTCACTCATTTCATTTTTGAATACTGGTAATTTGGTTTTCTTCTTTCCATTTTCCAATGAAATTAACAAAGTCTATTTTGGTTTGTTTTGCTTTTCCATGAAAGGAACTCAATTTTATTTTTTTTTAGTTCAAGAGTTTTCTTTGTTTTCAAGTTTGCAAAACTCTTTCCTTTCTTTTTCTGAATATCTAACTTGGTTTTTAACTGGGGGAGGGTTATTTAATAATTTATTTTTAAAACTATTTTTGTTGCATTCTCAATTAATCCCCTCTTTCTCTATTTAAGCACCTAAATATGTAAAATTTCCCCTAAGAGCTGTTTTGGCTATATCCCATAAGTTTTGCTCTCTTGTCTCATTATTGTCCTTCTCTGGGATGAAATTTTTGATTGTTCATAAATCAACATGTAGGTCTTGCCTGATCTACCCATTCTTTTGCTAAAGCCCTTTAATATCATAATTTTATTGTGTCATGATAAGAAAATTAAAGATTTAACATTTTTTATACCTTTCTTCATTTAATTGTGAAGTTTTAAGCCCTAATATGTAATCAATTTTTGTGTAGGTGCTATGAGCAAGGTAGATTTCTTTCTATCCCAATTAAACTTTCTCCAATGGTGTATTATACCCAATATTTCTATAATTCTATTCACTTCCTTAACTTTTCTGTTGCTTATTTTGTGGTTTGATTCCTTTAATTAGGAGAGAGGAAGGTTAAGATCCCACATTAGGATAGATTTGCTGTCTTTTTCTTCCTGTGACTCACTCAATCTCTCCTCTTAAGATCCTGAATACTATCCCACTTGGTGCATATATGTGTAGTATTGATAATATGTAGTATTGATATTACTTCATTATTGAGGGTGCGCTTTAGCAAGACCTTCCTCATCAATTTAAAATAGATTCATTTTCACTTTTACTTTGAGATCAGGATCACCACTCCTGCTTTTTTTTTTTTAATACTTCATCTGAAGCATAACCTAGCCCACTCTAGGCTTTTACTTTTATTCTGTGTGTGTATCTCTGCTTCAAAAATGATTCTTGTAAGTGATATATTATAGAATTCTGGGTTTTAATGTACACTGCTATCTACTACTTTTTTTGTAGAGTTCATCCCATTCATATTCACTGTTAAGATTAACTCTTTCTTTCCCTTCATCCTATTTTCCCCTTTTATGTTTCTTTCTCTCCTTTCATTCTTTATTTTATTAGCCCCTCTTCTTTTTTTGCCTTTTGCCCTCTCTCCTTCTGCCTTCCTTTGATCAGTATTCTCTTTTCCTTTTCTTTTCTCTCTCCCTTTGCACTTCCTTCTAGGATAATATAAATTTCTTTACCCAAAGAGGGAGTGTGATATTCCCACTTTCATCCAAATCCAATGAGATTAAGCTGCAAATGCAGCTGCTGCTTCCCTATTACTGGAGGCAATTGCTAGTGTCTGCTGGAGATCTAATTTTGACCAGCAAAATAGATCCCTTCATGTGAGAGGATGATAATGATAAAGAGGGATATAAGAACTAGTTGCATTCTCTGACCTCTCACCTCATCCCTTATCAGTGGTGTATATGCCCACAACCCATGAAAAATGTTAAAAAGGGAATCAGCACCACTACACACCTGTCAGATTGGCTAGAATGACAGGGAATGATAATGGGGAATATTGGAGGGGATGTGGGAAAACAGGGACACTGATACATTGTTGGTGGAATTGTGAACACATCCAGCCATTCTGGAGAGCAATTTGGAACTATGCTCAAAAAGTTATCAAACTGTGCATACCCTTTGATCCAGCAGTGTTTCTACTGGGTTTATACCCCAAAGAGATACTAAAGAAAGGAAAGGGACCTGTATGTGCCAAAATGTTTGTGGCAGCCCTGTTTGTAGTGGCTAGAAGCTGGAAAATGAAAGGATGCCCATCAATTGGAGAATGGTTGAGTAAATTGTGGTATATGAATGTTATGGAATATTATTGTTCTGTAAGGAATGACCAGCAGGATGAATACAGAGAGGACTGGAGAGACTTACATGAACTGATGCTAAGTGAAATGAGCAGAACCAGGAGCTCATTATATACCTCAACGATACTGTTTGAGGACATATTCTGATGGAAGTGGATCTCTTCGATAAAGAGAGTTTTAATTGATCAAAGATGGACAGAAGCAGCTACACCCAGAGAAAGAACACTGGGAAATGAATATAAACTGCTTGCATTTTTGTTTTTCTTCCTGGGTTATTTATACCTTCTGAATTTAATTCTCCCTGTGCAACAAGAAAACTGTTTGGTTCTGCACACATATATTGTATCTAGGATATACTGTAACCCATTCAACATGTAAAGGACTCTTGCCATCTGGGGGAAGGGGTGGAGGGAGGGAGGGGAAAAATCAGAACAGAAGTGAATGCAAGGGATAATGCTGTAAAAAATTACCCTGGCATGCGTTCTATCAATAAAAAGTTATTTAAAAAAAAAAAAGGGAATCAGCTTGCAGTTCAATCCACACAGCAGCAAAAATTTGGTTTGACTTGTTAGCCCCACTCATATGACTTTTATTATAATGATCTGTTTTGAATTATCCATGTGGTTGGTGTAGGAGTTAAGAGTGCTAATATGACACAGTCAATACCTACTGTGTTAAGTCTAAGGCTAGTGGGAGACAAAGCAAAGCTTCCACTAATCCTACAAAGGACACAAATAGTCGCATCTGATTCAGTTTGGGGGGAAAAAAAGCTTTCTCTCATCATCCTGCAATACTGTTGCCCTCTGGAGACTTGAAAAAGGGATAACTATAGAATAAATAACTGATGAGGTTAGGGCATATAAAAACAATTTAAGGACCTAGGGAGGAAGAGTTTGAAGGATAAATTTGACATTTAGAAAACAATTCTCAGTGGACAACAGTAAAACCAGGCATAATCTAAAAATAAAGGTAGGCATGTGTTACAGAATAGAGTAAACTTTTCTTTTTGTTCAGAGCCCTCTAATTTACAAGAGGACTAAATTCATTTCATTCTCAATTCACAAGCAACATCAGCATCAGTAAAGGCTGATTCTTCTCCCAACACAATACATTTTCCACTCCTTAATTTCTTTTTTATATGACTCATCACTTCAAAGTCAAGTTATACCTATGTCTTCTGTCTGTCTTCTTACTTCTTTCTTATTGACCTAAGATCTAGTTCTCAAGATTTACAAGTACATTAATGACACCATGGAGGGATGTAAACAACTGAAACTTTCAATTATATTTTGTCTCTCCTCTTTATTTTTGTACACATCTCTTGAACATTCTATTATTCTGTTCTAGTCTTTTCATGAGAGATAATTAAAAGTCCCCATATTACACTGAATATATATCTTTTCCCCTAAAACTTTCTGACCCAAGTTTGGTTGCGTGCATGTGTGTATGCTTGCTTGTCTTTAGTGTCTTATAGATTAACGCTAGATTTGCCACACAGAAAAAACGACATGGGATAGCCTTTGGTCTGGTTATTCCATTACAAGCCTCATGTTTATTTAACTTATGGAGTCCTCATTAAGTTCCTGGGATCAAAACCCAAAAGCCATAATTTCCTTCTAAACTTCTATTCTGATCATTGTCCAGCCAAGGGCTTGCCACCAAAAAGCACCGGGGAATGCCACATGAAGATGTATAATCTAGGTGACTTAGAACTCGAGTCAATGAAAGGAATTCCCTATTGGCAGCTGATCATATATTCTGCCCCAGGGCAAGGGATCACATGGATAATTTTTGGCCCTGTTGTTGCCCAGATTTGCAACCACATATACCATTTAATTCTTTCTCATGTCATATTATTAGCTCTTCCTCATTTTTACTTACTATTCCAGTAACTAGATTCTGCCCTAATAGCTCTTTCTGAAGATATACCTATTCTATATTAGGAATAGATATTTCCAGGAAGAGGAGTAGGGAATAATGCTTTTACTTTTAATGATTTTAAGCCAACTTCATTGGAGATACATAATTGCTAGTATAGCAAATGAAGAAAGATTTGTAGAATATCTATTCTAGCTATTGGAGATAACTTTTTCCATAAGATTCATTCTAAAATTAGGTTTCTCTTCTGTGCTGTGCTGTTGTTGAATTGCTTGAGACCATTCAAGTTAATATGGGTTTGGAAGCCCAAGAAGAAATCATGGATGTGGATAAGGAATTATATAATGTCATAATTCTTCCTTTGTTAAACCTTGGAAAATTATGGAAAACAGGGCCTTAATAAGTTGAGGTTCTCTGAAATGACTTTTTTAGCCTAATTAGTTTGTAATATCCTTAAATACTATATCATTTTGCCAGAGGAGGTAGCAAAAATTCTCTTGAAAAAATCATAGGGCTATTACGAGATGAAACTGGAGATGAAACATTTTGTTCAAATCTGCTGTCATTTTTATAATAGAAATGAATGAAGTATAGAATGCTTAATTACAACAGCTAACTAGGTATGGAGCACAGTCTCCAGGAATCCAGACTAATATAGTGCTCTTAATACTATATTATCAAATAAGCCACTATTATAAACATGATTATCCAATATTCACAACTCCTGTACCGGTTGCTATGGGTTGCGGCTAATAAATGGGGCAGTTTTTAGAATTTTGTAGACCAAATTATTCTTATTTCTAGAGAATAACATTGAGAAAGCAGCAACTTCAGAAGAGTCCCTTCAGAGGAAGTTTACAGGACGGATTCCTTCTTTTTATCGGTAAGATCAATTTTGTATACTTATACAAAATAGAATTCAATTAATGGTTTGATGTCTGCTTGGTTTGAACTCTTTAGCTACCATCTTTCCTTTTTCTCTTTATTTCTGAGTGCTTTTAGCTATGTTCAGTGATTTTCATGTATTCCAATTGTCCTCAACTCGTAGAGCAATAGGAGTTCTGAATATGGGCACTCAGAGGACCTGGGTTCAAATGCTTACTCACCAACTTTTACCACTTTCACATAGTCAAGAGACTGTGATGTTCTCTTAGCTTAATTTCTGCCTGTTACTTAAATATCAGGAAATAGGACTAGAATGACACTCAACCTGTCAAACTATAATCTTACTAGCTCTTAGCAGGTGATAGAGCTAGGGCAAGTGTAAACACTCTTCTGGTTGTGTGTTGAAGGGAAACTGCTTGGGACATTTTTTACAATGCTACCTAAGTTAGGATCCATATGTAACAATTAACTATAGTTGGAAAAAATTTTCTATTCATGTCAAAAAACAAAATAACTCTTTAATTATTCACAAATATTGAGACACACAGAGAGACATGCAGAAGTATATTTTTTATATTTTATTTTTACCAATTACATCTAAAATTCTTTTAAAAACTGAATTCCAAATTCTCTCTCTTCTTTCCCCCTTACCCACTTCCCACTGAAAAGGTACATGTGAAGTAATGAAAAACATTTCTATAAAAGTCATGTTGGGAAAGAGTATATAGAATCTTTCTCCTCCCCCAAAAAATACCCTCAAGAAAAATAAAGTAAAAAAGTAGTACACTTCAATATGTTTCCACACACAGTCAGTTCTTTCTCTGAGTTGAGAGAACATTTTTCAGCTTCCTACTAGTTTTGGATTTTTATGTTACTGATAAAAGCAAAATTACATTGTAATTACTTTGTACATGTTGCATGTGTTTATGGAGAACTTTCCAGGTTTTTACACATTTGAGAAATGAGGCCTTCATCAGAGGAATTTGCTCCAAACAATTACTATGACTATTTTTCACCTTTTTTTTTTCTCAGTGTCCTTTCATTTTGTCTTCTCCAAAATGTTTTTCTTGTGATCACCCGCATACCTCAATATACTTTCTCTTCTACCACCTTTCTTCCATTTTGCTCTTCCCTTCCTCTCTTATTGTACTACTGCAAAATAAACTATACCCATATTAAGGGTGGGTGTTATTTCCTTTTTAAGATAATCATGATGGGAGTAAGGTGCACTCACTCACCCTCCCTTCCACGCTAAAAGGTTTTTTCTTGCCTCTTTTGTGGCCAATAATTCATGCTTCTTTTTCTCACAAAATATTGCTCCATAAATTTTCATTTTATTATTCTGAAATATTATCCCTTCATATTTAACTCACCTCTGTGTCCTCCATTTATACATTTACATATACTCCTTCTAACTACTGTAATGATTCTAAAGTTCTTGTGTTACAAGTAGACTGTTGCCATGTAGGAGTGCAGACAGATTAACCTGTGCTATGACTCTTTTGATTTACTTTCCTCATTATACCCTTATACTTTTCCTGAGTGTCCTGTATTTGAAAGCCACATTTTTTTAGATTTGAATTGGTCTGTAACAGTCTATTATTATTATTATAGCTTTTTATTTACAAGATATATGCATGGGTAAATTTTCAGCATTGACAATTGCAAAACCTTTTGTTCCAATCTTTCCCCTCCTTTTCCCCCACCTCCTCCCCAAGATGGCAGGTAGACCAATACATGTTAAATATGTTAAAATATATATTAAATACAAAATAAATATACATGTCCATACAATAATTTTGTATGTACAAGAAGAACCAGACTTTGAAATAACGTATAACTAACCTGTGAAGGAAATCAAAAATGCAGGCAGATAAAAATAAAGGGATTGGGAATTCTATGTAGTGGTTCACACTCATTTCCCAGAGTTCTTTCACTGGGTGTAGCTGGTTCAATTCATTACTGCTCTGTTGGGACTGATTTGGTTCATCTCATTGTTGAAGAGGGCCATGTCCATCAGAATTGATCATCATATAGTATTGTTGTTGAAGCATATAATGATCTCCTGGTCCTGCTCATTTCACTCAGCATCACTTCATATAAGTCTCTCCAGGCCTTTCTGAAATCATCCTGCTGGTCATTTCTTACCAAACAATAATATTCCATAATATTCATATACCACAATTTATTCAGCCATTCTCCAATTGATGGGCATCCACTCAGTTTCCAGTTTCTGGCCATTACAAACAGGGCTGCCACAAACATTTTTGCACATACAGATCCCTTTCCCTTCTTTAAGATCTCTTTGGGATATAAACCCAGTTCCAAATTGCTCTCGAAAGCCAACTTTTTATTCAGCTTTAGTTTTTTGTTGCAAGTCTACTATTTCTTTGAATCTTCT
Source organism: Antechinus flavipes (assembly GCF_016432865.1). Lineage (NCBI taxonomy): Eukaryota > Metazoa > Chordata > Mammalia > Dasyuromorphia > Dasyuridae > Antechinus > Antechinus flavipes. The sequence goes on from NC_067400.1 coordinate 225,893,104, forward strand.
TCTTCTTTTCCTTTGAGGGATTATACTACTCTATTTTTTCTGGGTAGATAATTGGTTTTCATACTAGCTCCATTGCTTTCTGAATATTATATTCTAAACCCTCCATTTCTTTAAGTTCAAAGATGCTAGTCTTATGCTGTTATCCTGGCTGTGATTCTACTATATTTAAATTGTTTCTTTCTGGATGATTGCAATATTTTTTCCTTATCCTGGGAATTCTGGAATCTGGCTATAACATTCCAGGGGTTTTTCATTTTGGCAGCTCTTTTAGAAAGTTATCAGTGGATTCTTTCAAATTTTATTTTACCCCATGGTCCTAGAAAATCAGAAAAGTTTTCCTTCATAAATTCTTGAAAGATAAAGTCTAGGCTATTTTTTGAATCATGGTGGTTTATAAATATTCTCGCCTAGATGTATCTTCCAGATCAGGTTTTTCTAGAGATTTTCTAGAGAATCATTGGACCTTGTTTCCCCATTTTTGATGCTCTTTGTTTGTTTGTATAGTTTCCTGATGTCACATAAAGCCATTAGCTTCCACATGCTCATTTTCAATTTTTAAGGAATTATTTCCCCATTTTATTTAGTTTTTTAAAGGCATTATGAGCTTTTTGCATTACACTTTTATCACACTCATTTCTCTTCCCAATTTTTACTCTACCTCTCTTACTTGATTTTCAAAATCTATTTTGAGTTCTTACATGGCCTAAGACAAATTCTTTTTTTGGAAGCTGTGAATAGAAGTGCTTTGATTTTATACATATCATCTGAATGCTTCTTTTCATCTTTATTGTCTTCATACTAATTTTTCTATGGTCACGGTCTTGTTCTGGTGTTTGCTGATTGTCCCAGGCCATCACTTGGTTTTGGGCTCTTTTCAAAAGTAGGACTCTGTTTCCAGGGTTCAGGGTGCAATACTAGAAGCTTCAGGGGTTTCAACACCTTTTTTTCTGAAATCCTCCTACATACGTTTACTGTAAGGCAGCATTGCACTTCAGATCTAGTTTTGGGCAAAGCAAGAGAATCATGCTTCAGTCCTACCAGTGAGCTATTCAGCCCCTTACCTATGGGAACTCCAAAAAGTCACCAATGTTGCTGCAGCCACACATTCTGCTGTTGCTGTTTTTGATTCAGTGGCTCTCAAAGCTCCTGGTTTGCTGGAGCTGCTCTCATACCTAAGTCTAATAGACCTTCCTGGCAGACCATTCAGACCTTTCCTGATGTCCAGGGATGGAGAAGTCTAGATTGTTACATTCCTTGGCTCACTTAGAGCCCTCCCCTAAACTTGCCAATGCTGGGTCTATGCACACTATATTGGTCTTGACCAATGTCACAATTGTGCTCCTGTCCCCCCTCAGAGTGACAGACCCCTCCTGCCACCTTCTAAGCTCTCTTTGGCTGAAAAATTGTTTCACTGCATCTCTCTGGGGATTCTAATGCTCAAAAATATTTTAGAGGGATTATTTAAAAATATTTGAATCCTGTGGGCAATGCTTTGGGGGAGTCTCTGCCTTTGGTCAATCAACAGGGGCTCTGCCTCCACACACATTTGCAGCATGTAAAGTTATTCGGTTCTAAAATATAATCTGACTCGATTTCTGCCAGGCCTCCTTAAATGTTTATTAACATTGCTCTTCTTTCTTCACCTTGGATTTCAGATTCTTTGGGAAGAGAATCAGAAAGAGGACAAAAGAGACAACAAAGACTCCAAAGGTAAACTTTTGTCTTGGCAAATTTGTTCTGTAGCTTCAATTACAAAGATCAAGGGTGATGTCAGATGTGGGAGTTGGAGCAAAGGACTTCTTGGATCCATGTCAGGTCTAATATTTTAGGCTTTTGGGACAGTATGGCATGGAAAACTTGTTCTGTATTTGTGTGACATTAATCAACCCTTTGAGGCATAATTGTTTTTCTCCCCAATGGCTCCTGTTGTTTTTGCAACAAGGATATTCTTCCCTGGATGAAGGAGAATGAAGTGAGTTGGATCAGTAACACTAGAAAATTGCAAGTATAGTTTGTGGCCTCTCCCAGTTTTGTCATTCAAGGTCTTGTCATGTCCACTGCTTGCAAGTGGGGACTCTTGGTCATTTTTCTCATATCTCCAGCTCCCTGCAGAGCCCCTGACCCATTACAGGTACTTCCTTAATGCTTGCTCCTGGATTTAGGTTTTTAAATACTGGCTCTCTTTCTTGACTTTGCAGTTGCCAAGTAATTACAGTTTGTGTGGTGCATCTCAGGCACAGATTTCAGAGGAAATGGGGGACAAAAATACTGAGTTGGAATAAAACTTTTCTCAAAGTCCTTTCCTAATATGCTCACGTAGAGTTTACAGATTGCATGACATCCTTAGGTCTTAATTAGAATCCACCCTTCTTGACTTGGACATTTAAATGGAAACATTATTGGCCAGTACAGAGATACACACTATCTTGGCATCTTGTCAAAAAAGTAAAAAGGCAAACTGCCAAACCTACAGTCATCAATGTTCCTTGCCTCACCATCTCTGCACTCAAGCAGCTTGTGTTGATTTCTCCTAGCCCATTTCACTCTCCAAGCAGCACAGCTAGGCTCGGTTTCCCTTATCAGCAAAGGTTCTCTCAGCTTTCTTCAGACACTGGGACTCCTCATACTGCCTGGATGGTGAAGATTCTACTTTTCAGGCCAGTTAGTCCAGTGCTGCTCCCCTTCTTGTTTGAGGGAAACTACATAGCAAGTATTTGTGTTGCACACTGGACCAACCTGATTTCTTTCTTGGGATTTTCTTTAATTATTCTGGGGATAGCCCAACTCTTGTTTATTTGTATTACTCAACATTAACCATAAAGTACTATTTTATTTTTATTGCAAAGGAAATCTGGGGAGCTTGGAATTTTTTAACTGTCTCTGCCATCTTCCCAGAATTCTCTCCAGTAACTTTTCAATAATGAGGGTGTGCTTTAATACCTTAAATTTAGGTATAATCCCAATTTTCAATCATTGGGAGCATGTGTATCTTATTTGATCTCGATTTTCAAAGTATTATTTTGTTTATATAAGTCAGTTTAGCTGCATCATTAGAAAGAAAACTAACAAGTTTAACTCAACTTTCACCTTAAATTGCAATTTATCAATTATGGGAATATCCAGCCTGCTCTTTAAAAATGCAGGTGGGGAAAAGCTTAAGGTAGAAATATAAAAGTAGTTATCCTAAAATATCTGTGTGAGTCCATACATTTTTGCAAAGTAAAAAACTCTTGGAAACATTTGCACATTTGTCATTTAGTCCTATGGAAAGAGCTTTGTGGTTGCTGCAAAATTTCTCAACATATAGGACCAAGGTAAGATATGTTACCAACATTCAAAAAATGTTTATAAATTATGAGAATAGTATTTTTTAACATAATTCATTTGGATGATTTGTTCCTCCTTAATTATTAGGCAAGGTTACAAGCAGCAGTGATGTGGTAGGACTGAAGTGACAAATAATCCATTTCTATGAAATAAATACACACTATATATACCTATGTCTACATGCATATATACATATGCATATGTGTTTTATATTTAATTAACGGAAATGCAGATCTAATTTCTCTTCATCTCACTGCATCCCTGCTTGCTTACAAGAGCTGTCTGCAAGCTTATATGTAAGAGTGATTTTCCTATATAAGTGGATCGTCTATATATATACATAAATACAAATATACATACATAAATATACCTATATGCATGTTTGTTTAAAGAAAATGGAATTCTGTCAACAACAACATTCTTAATTCTACAAATATATAATCAACAAATCCCTGTTACAAACATATATTGTCAATCTAAACAAGTTGCCCCTTATAGCATGACCAAAGTAAATTATTTATACTCATCTCAGTTGATGAGTATCTATCATCTTATTGTTTCATCTTGAGCCCTCTAAAATTATATTAGATCACTGTGTTGATCAGAATCCTTCAAAAAGAGTTTTTCCTTTATGCCAAATTGCTTTCTAGAATACCATATTTAAGGTCTACTAACTACTTGAAAATACATGCTATTCCCCAAGCACTCCAGGGTTAATCATTATTATTTCTTGTCAGCTTTGCCAATCAGATGGCTATGTTGGAAAGTTTTTTATTCACTTTTCTTTGGTTATTGATTTAGAACATTTTTCCTATAGCTTTTCACATTTACTTTTTTGTCTTTTGACTCTTATTATTTCAGAATTGCTTTGTACTTCTGTTGTTTTCATCAGGTATATTGGGAAGTCCTCTATTTAAAAATCCCATATTTTCTCTTTTAGGGACTAAGTTACACTCAATTTCATTGAGTAGTTATTATGTGTATGCCTAATATTTTGGCTTCTATATTTTGGTTATAACTTGGAAGATATTTAACAGACCTTTTTTTTTCTGGGTTTATTGAGCATTACTATCACTATCATCCAACATTAGATTAGCATTCTTCCAGACTTCTACTCTTCTATCTGTATTTCAAATGACATGTTAGTGAACCATATTGTGTAGTCTTTTGTGTTAAATGTCTGGCCTGAACTTTTGAACTCTTGAATCCCTTTTATTCTAATTTTCTTGGGAGTATTGTGTATGGTGATATTGAAAGGGAAAATCCACTTTGAGAGAAAAGAAACTGGCTACCATCAGCATCAAGCATTTCCAGATCCCTGAGTGCCTCAGCAATTATGACAAATATCAGGAACCTCAGAAGCTGTTCTCTGTGGATGACAAGACCCTGTTCTGTGTGCCCTGCTTACAATACCAGGAAAACAACACTCATGTGCTATGATCATGTGCTAGAGTTTGGGGGAGGTCTATAGGGTGAGCAACTGGAGCCCTGGCATTGGCAGTGTTATAGCCTGAGTAAAGCAATGCCAGATGCCCAGGGGAGTTCATGACCTGGTAGAATCTCTTTCTTTCTCCCTTTTTGCTTCTATCTTGTTCAGTCTCAAATTAATCTCTGAACCATCCCTTAAAATGACAGCCCTATCACAGCTGAGTCTTAGAAGCTCATACTATCCCAATGGTGAAAACAAGCCAGGCCTCCTTAATTTCTCCGTCCCTATAATTTGCTACAACTCTGTTCATGTTTCTCTTTCAAAAAAAGGAAAAAAAATACTCCCAAAATATCTGAAACTTTTACATATAAACTTAAAAGGTTTTGAGAAACTAATTGGCGAGGAAAAGAAGGTACCTTAGTTGTGACTGTTGTGTGGACAGTCAGTGTGTCCGGTTCTATCTTCCTCAATAACCTTTTGTTTGTCCTTAAATTAATCTTCCCAAGTCAAGGAACTAGATAGGGTCATCATCATGAACTCGCTGAGAAAAATGATGAAACTTGAGAAAGAAAAGGGTTAAGTGACTTCTTTACAACCAAAGAGTAAGATAACTAGAAAACTGGATTAAGTATAGGAAATGAGTGAATCCAAACTCTGTTCTGGATTCTAAATATCTCTCAAATTGTGGCTGGACTTGATCTTGCCATTGCTCAGAGCCCTCTTAACTTCATTAAGGTAGGCAATTCTAAGGAGACTTCTGAATTCTAATGCTACACAAGAAAAATCAGATTAAAAAGGGGGGGAAATGAGAAAGAAAACAAAAGCAAAATCATAGAATGTGATAATTGTTATGGACTTAAAAATCCATCCAATCTGACTCAGAGATGACAGTAATCCCATGTTTAATATGCATTGACATGGAACAATTTATTGTCTGTGTGAAGATCACAACAGGAGGACAACCATCTACCACCAAGAAATATACCTTGACAATGAAGCCTGAATTTGTATCTTTGCAATGTCTACCCATCGTCCTTTTTTCTGTTCTAAAGTCCAAAAAACCAAACATAATTCTTTTTCAAAGTGATAATTCATTAGAAAATTGAACATCACAATTACAATCCTTTCCCTTGACCAAGGTCTTTATTTACCTTAACTAATCATCTCCAGTACCATCAACCAATCCTCATCAATGTATGAGTTTATATTGCAATTAAATATATACACACAGAGAGACAGCTAAATACAAAAAAAAAAATTCCTGAAAATAAACCCATAGGATGGCAAACCAGTCTTTTGTATCTTGCTGCCTTGTTTCTCTTTTTGGACCACTACAGTGAAAAGGAATCTGAACGAGTCTAATTGGAAATTGGTAACAGTGCAGAAAAATGATGTTTTGGGTGCCTTTGGATTGTAGGAAGGTAGAGTCAGATGAAGAGCAACAGCAGGAGGTAGGAATTAGAGAGGAAGTAAGAGGTAGAAGTTTTGGTATTGAAGAGGTGCTGCTCGAAATTAGTCATGGACCCACACTTAACAACGTATACCAAGATAAGATCAAAATGGGTCCATGATCTAGGCATAAAGAACAAGATTATAAATAAATTAGAGGAACATAGGATAGTTTATTTCTCAGAATTGTGGAGGAGAAAGAAATTTGTGAGCAAAGATGAACTAGAGACCATTACTGATCACAAAACAGAAATTTTTGATTATATCAAATTAAAAAGTCTTTGTACAAACAAAACTAATGCAAACAAGATTAGAAGGGAAGCAACAAACTGGGAAAACATCTTCACAGTTAAAGGTTCTGATAAAGGCCTCATTTCTAAAATATATAGAGAACTGACTCAAATTTATAAGAAATCAAGCCATTCTCCAATTGATAAATGGTCAAAGGATATGAACAGACAATTTTCAGAGGATGAAATTGAAACTATTACCACTCATATGAAAGAGTGTTCCAAATCACTATTATCAGAGAAATGCAAATTAAGACAACTCTGAGATACCACTACATACCTGTCAGATTGGCTAAGATGACAGGAAAAAATAAAGATGATTGTTGGAGGGGATGCGGGAAAACTGGGTCACTGATGCATTGTTGGTAGAGTTGTGAATGAATCCAACCATTCTGGAGAGCAATCTGGAATTATGCCCAAAAAGTTATCAAACTGTGCATACCCAATTTTGATCCAGCAGTGTTACTTCTGGGCTTATATCCCAAAGAAATACTAAAGAAGGGAAAGGGACCTGTATGTGCCAAAATGTTTGTGGCAGCCCTGTTTGTAGTGGCTAGAAACTGGAAATTGAATGGATGCCCATCAATTGGAGAATGGTTGGGTAAATTGTGGTATATGAATGTTATGGAATATTATTGTTCTGTAAAAAATGACCAGCAGGATGAATACAGAGAGACTTGGAGAGACTTACATGAACTGATGCTAAGTGAAATGAGCAGAACCATTATAGATCATTATACACTTCAACAACAATACTGTATGAGGATGTATTCTGATGGAAGTGGATTTCTTTGACAAAGAGACCTAACTGAGTTTCAACTGATAAATGATGGACAGAAGCAGCTACACCCAAAGAAAGAACACTGGGAAATGAATGTAAACTATTTGCATTTTTGTTTTTCTTCCCAGGTTATTTTTATCTTCTGAATCCAATTCTCCCTGTGCAACAAGAGAACTTTTTGGTTCTGCAAACATATATTGTATCTAGGATATACTGCAACATATTTAATATATATAGAACTGCTTGCCATCTAGGGGAGGGGGTGGAGGGAGAGAAGGGAAAAATCGGAACAGAAGCAAGTACAAGGGATAATGTTGTAAAAAAAATTACCCTGGCATGGGTTCTGTCAATAAAAAGTTATTATAAAAGAAAAAAAGAAACTTAAAAAAAGAGTTAGGATTGAAGGAGAAGGGAAAAAAAAAGAAGAGGTGCTGCCCAACCGTAGACTGAACATGATTGATAATCCACCAAGGCTGCTAGACTTGTCCAATCATTTGCCCCTTTTGTTCATCTAAAGGCCCTTATTCCTTTGGTCTGGAGCCCCCCAAAGAGAAGTTTAGAGAAGTGGAATATGTGTGATAAATACATTAAAGGAAAAGAGGATTGACCAGAGTCTTATTTTTGAACTTCACCAAGAATCAGACTAGAAGCAATATGAATTTTTCAAAGTTAAAGACTTCCCTTAAGAAGACCACCCTCTTTCTCTCACTACCACTTGAAATCAGTGGCTTCATGTTAGTTATCAGGTTTGTGAATAAGAAATTATTTCTTCATTCCCCTGCCAAGCCCAATTCTTGGACAGAAAGGACAGAAAGAAAGCAAATATCCTACAGGTGAGGCAATACTCTTGGTACCCAAATTGGAACAATCCCCACTTAAATCACACTCTTGCTTTTTTATACAGAGAAAATCAAATAGAAGATAAACTCTTTTAGAAAAGAGACTTCTTGGAAAGACAGTTGAGGAAAACTTCAGATTGAGAGAAATTATTCCCTACTCCATTCCCATCAATATCAATTAGATAGAATTTTATAAAAATTTTGTATATAAGGCCTCAAAATTGTTAGCTGCAGATTCTATATTCACTTGCTAAAGTTTAGGAAGTTAGCTAAAGCCCTCCACTCTTCTATTTTCTTGTTATTGTGACCAAGCCCAGCATGGCAGAGATTATAACTACTTGAAAAGTGCTCAAAATATCTTTGCATCTTAAGGCCAATCTGTTGTTCATTAGGAGCAGATCTTGTGGTCACTTAAGTCACTGACTGTGATGAGTTGTAAAATTTTCTCCTGACCAAATTCAGGAAAAGACTGTCCATCTTTTGTGGAGGAGATATTCCTTGCTTTCTCCAACTTGTGACTTTATTGACATATTACTTATGCTGTAGAATTATTCTATTTTTTTATAGCTTTTCTGGAATGACTGGACATACAGTCCTATAAAATGAGGGTACTAGAAGGGAGGAGGCATCAGATTGTAAGGAAGATCTGAGATCTACTTCATTTGAGGGGACTCATTGACCCTTTAATAAAATGACATTGGCTCAGACCTACATCTCTGTTTCTCTTACTGTAGGTGAGAAAATTTTAATCTCCATAAAAGTCATCAAAGAGCTGTCATTGGCTCAGATTTCTACCTCTGTTTCTCATTTTGTAGGTGGGATAATTTTAATAGCCACAAAAGTAATTAAAGACATTAATATAATGGTGAGAGGGCCAGATTCACGGGTATTTTTCTTTTTTCAATGTTTATTTTTCCATATTACATATAAAAAGTATTTTTAACTTTTTTTTCTTTTCAATTTTGAGTTCCAAATTTCCATCCTCTCTCCCGTTTCCCCTCCATGGGATAGTAAGTGTGTATTAGTTAACATGTTCATCCATACATATATTCCTCTATGGTTCATCTTGTGAAAGAAAATATGAGGCAACAAATAAAGTGAAAAATAGTATGCTTCCATCTGCCTTTAAAGGTGATCTGTTCTTTCTCTGCATGTGCATAGCATTTTTCATCATGGATCCTTTGGAATTGCCTAGGGTAATGGTTTTGCTGAGAATTACTAAGTAATTCATACTTGAACATTATACAGTGTTCTTGTAATTATTTATGATATATTTTGGTTCTGCTCACTACACTTTGATTCACTTCATATAATTCTTTCCATGTTATTTTCGGAGTCTGTTCATCATATCCTATAGCTTGCTAGTATCATCCATTAAAATTACATATTACAATAGGTTCCACCATTCTCCACTGTCATCACCTCAATTACTAATTCTGTACCTCCACAAACAAAACATCTTCAGATATTTTGTTGCAAATATGCCCTTTTTCCTTGTGTTATTGCTAGTTTAAAGGAGATGTGGGTTTATATTCCTATAGACATTGCTTGAAATTGATTTCCAATATATTTGAATCAGGTCATATCTTCACCAACTGTGTGTTCATGTCACAATTTTCCCACATTCCTCCAACAATTATCCAAAATATTTTACTTTCCTTTTTTCTAATTTTTTTGTGTTCTATGGCATGTTTTCACATGACTATGCATGACTTAAATTTATCTGAACACTGTTGATTTATAACCATTGAGTATCAGTTTGGAAATGACTTCTATTTTTATAAATCTGATTCATTTCTCTATATATTTGAGAAATTATGTCCTCTATCTCTTGTTTGGCTTGAATAATAGAAGTATTAGTTCTCAAATTGTGGTTGTCCAGTCTGTTCCCTTCATGTGCCTTTCTTTTTTTCTCTTCTTTTCTTTCTCTCATTATGACTAAAGAGTATTGATGAAAACTGTTTTTGAATATAGCTTGCCTGTGAATATACTGTGCATTGTTCCACTGAAAAACTCCAACAATCATTTAATTGCTGAATCTTATAGCTTTTTTTTCATTTTTCTTCATCACTTCAAGGGAGTGCCTTGCTTCTCCCTACTTTTGAACTCCCATCTCACATACAGATTCTATTCCTCCCCACATTTCTTAATATTTCTCCTTCCTGCTGCCACTGCTGTCTAATTATAGACATTTCATTTCTCTGTGTTGGATCATCTTTTATCTCCCATTCAATGAGATGGGGAGTCTTCTAGCATTCAGTGCCATGCTCTATTCCTGATCTCATGATCTCTTTGGGGGTAAATCTCTCTCCACAAAAGATTGCCAGATCTATAGATATTAGCAAAAGCAGTCTTGAGTTTCAGATTCAATCAACTAACTATTCCATCATTCAGTCAATATGCATTCTGATTCTCTACACATTGCAATGATCTTTCTTCAAGACCTTGTTTTCCACTACACTTTGTTCTTTCTGTTGAGGACACTTCATGGTGTTTAATCACCAGGCTCTCTGTACTCAGAGTCATTTCTGCCTTTTCACTTTCCCTCAGTATACATATATATCATCATATCAATTCTCAAATCATGTCACTTCTTGCTTTGTAACACATCTTGCATTGATGTCTTTTCCCCTACTCTCAAGAACACTAATCATCTTGCTTCAGGAAATTATCACTTCTTGTATAATCTATGAAAATAATTTTATTTTATAGGAAATTAAAATTTTTATGCATGGGTTTTGTGTCTTGATTTCACCACAAATTTGTTTAGTGTTCTTTTTCCTACAAAGAAACCCCCTTACACACACACACACACACACACACACACACACACACACACAATTTAAGTAATAATGATTGAAAACAATAACAGAAAAGAATCACAAATGGAATACAATTATGGCAGTCAATGCTTTGGAAAAATATAAATAAAATTAAAATACAATGTAAAACATAGATACGTATAAAGTATAGATAAAACTGTATTTCTTTGATGCTTGCACTTATACAAAAGGGAAGGAGTTTGTTCTCCCATCTCTTTTTTTTAGCTGGATCTCTCTGTCTCTGTCTCTCTCTCTCTCTCTCTCATTCTCTCCTCTTTTTTTCTCTTTCTTCTTATCTGCCTTCTCTGAAAATCATATTTTGTTTCATGAAAGCCAGGTAGTATCAGAAGTGGAAATTCATATTGAAAGAGAAGAACATAGTCTTAATGAGCCAACTATCACACTAATGAAGTCTTGTAATGAAAACATCGATATCGATGAAACCAAGACGTCCATCGCCGAAGCTCAAGTATCAACAGGCTTTAATATCTCTACGAGAAACTGCCTGGCAGAACTGTTAACTTATAGGTACATTGATTTATGATTAATGGTATTTCTGAACTGTGTAATTTTTTTTATTAAACAAAATGGCAGTATCCTGGAGAACTTCCACAAGTAACACTAGACACTATTTATCTCCATGACATCACTTTATTGGGAATATATCAGTTGGTGTTTAATAAGGAAACAAGTAAAAAAATAAATTATGCTCTAATAAAGTTTCTATTAGTATTCTTTTCTTTGTTCAAAATCTGGAGAAGACTGGGTTATTCAACAAGTTGAGAGTATCTGAAAAAATTCTAGATCACATACTAGAAATTAAAATTGATCAATATGAAGAAAATCTAGAAATATATCTGCATTGTTTTGATTAGAAAAAAACATAAAATCAGAATGTAATATTTTAGATTCGTTTAGAAGCTACCCATAATGAATAAAGATGCATTCAATTCAAAGAAATAGGATACAGATAGTGATAAAGGGAACAAAATATCCAAAAGGACACATAAGAGAATGACTGAGAAGCAGTTGTTAATGTTATTTAGATGTCAATGAATGTAATATGATATGTAGTATTCAACTAGCAGGAGGATAATTGAAATGGAAGCCAAAATGCTTAATACTCAAGTCAGAACAATCCCCTGTTTAAAAATACACTGTTGCTTTTGTTATACAGAGAAAATGAGATGAAACAGGAAAAGCTGGAAAGGAATAGAGCTCTGCAACAGAGAGCTGAAAAATACCGAACATTCATAGAAACATATGCAGAGGTGAGCAGATTTGATCCATGGGTACTTTCCTTTTTTGTGAATGTTTCTTTCCCCCAATTATATGTAAAAACAATTTTAAACTTAGAATTTTTTAAAGTTTTACTTCCAAAATTTTCTTTTTCACCTTTCTCTCCTTCAGGAATTATTAAACAAGTGGTATTAGTTAAACAAGTGCTGCTATACAGAATATCTTTCCATATTGCTTTTGTTGTGAAAGAAAATATTGACTTTAAAAAAAAAAGGAAAAATTAAGGAAAATATAGTGTGCTTTGATTTGGTTTTAAATTCCATCAATTTTTTCTCTGCCAGTGCATGGCATTTTCCATCATGATTCCTTTGGAATTGCCTTGGTTTATTGTATCGCTAAGAACTGCTAAATCCTTCATAGTTGAACATTGTACAATGTTGCTGTTCCTGTATATGATGGTTTGGTTTTGTTCCCTTCACTTTGTATTGGTTCATGTAATTCTATTCCAAGTTTTTTTTTTTTCTGAAATCAGCATGCTTATCATTTCTTATAGCACACTAGCAATCTATCAGAATTAAGTAATACAGCATATTTCATTATTTCCTATCTGATGAGTATCATTTCAGGTTCCAATTCTGCACTCTTATGAAAACATACAAAAATTTTTGTTCAAATGTTTCCTTTACTGTTTTATAAAAAAAAATCTCTTTAAGAGAAAGACCTAGTAGTGATGTTGTTGGATTAAAGAGGATGAAGAGATTTATATTCCTTTATTCTTTTGTAATCTTTGATGATTAAGGGCATATTTTCACATGATCATCTGTGACTTTGAATTCTCCATCTGAAACCTGTCTGTTCATAAGTTTTGAATATTTAGCTACTAGGAAATGACTCCTACTGTTATATATCTGATCCAGTTCTCCATATATTTGAGAAATGAGGCCTTTTTTTTTAAGAGATCCTTGATGGCAAAATTCTCTAATATTGATTGCATTGGATTTGATTGTGCAAAATTTTTGTAATTGATATATTCAAAAGTATAAATTTAAATTTCATAGTGCTTTCTTGTTTCTTTCTTGGTTATAAATTCTTTCTTTATGCATAGGCTAGATCAATAACTCTTCCTTGTGCCCCTAATTTGTTTATGATATCTCCTTTAATGAATCAACCTATCCAATTTGTTCCTTATGTTGCTGTAAAGTTTGACATGGTGGTTCATACCTACTCTCTGCCATAGTTTTTTTTTTTTTAATTTCCCCAGGAGTTTTTGCCTAATACTGAATTCTCCTCTGGAAAACTTAGATATTTGGGGTCATTTAACACTAAAATTCTCTAGTCAATAATTATTCCTGGTAATTATTGACCTAATCTATTCCATTTATCCACGAATTTGTTTCTTAGACAATACTAGATTGTTTTCATCATTACTCTTGAAAATATAATATGAAATGTGGTATAGCTAGGCCATCTCCTTTCACATTTTTTCATTGATATTGAATTTATTGAAATTCATATGGAAAGAGAAGAACATAGTCTTAATAAGCCAAACATCATACTAATGGAGTCTTATAATGAAAACATCATTGAAATTATTGAATTTGAATTGAATTATTGAAATCATATTCCTATTAGAAATATTTTTTTCTAAATGAGCTTTGTTATTAATTTTTCTTGCTGTATAAAATAAAATTTTGGTATTGAACAAGGAAATTTATTGAGTTTGAACTCTCATTTTCATTCAATGAGTTCATCATACAACTGAGCAAGAAATATTTTTCTAAGTCTTTAGATCTGGCTTTGATATTTGTTTTGTAATTTTGTTGTTTATTGTTTCTGCATTTGCCTTAACAAGTAGAATCTTCTGCATTTTATATTTTTTATAGTTATTTTATTTTGTTTTGTTTTGTTTAGATTTTAATAGTATTTTGTTATTTCAAATACATGTAAACAATGTTTCCAACATTCATTTTGGGTAAGCCTTTGTGTTCAATATTTTTTCTTCCTTACTTCCTGACTTCCTTCCTCCCTCTTTAAGACAGGAAGCAATCTGATATAGGTTAAACACATGCAATTCTTTTAAGCATATTTCGATGTTTATCATGGTGTACAAGAAAAATCAGACCAAAGGGAAGAAAATCATGAGAAAGAAATGCAAACAAAGAAAAAAAGATTTAATTCACATTGCATTTTCCATCTTAAGTATGTCAGAATTTCCTTGGATCACAATATTGCTTAGAAGAGCTAGGTGTATCCCAGCTGATCATCACTTAATCTTACTGTTGCTATGTACAATGTTTTCCTGGTTCTTCTCTCTTGACTCAGCATCATTACATGTGTGTTTTTCCTAAAATTGGCCTATTCATCATTTCTTATAGGAAAATTATATTCTTTTACTTCTATGTATGATAACTTTCCCTAAATTAATTAAATGTACTCGTTCCCAACTCTTGTCCAACACAAATAGAGCTGTCACAAATATATTTGCCCATGGGGGTCCTTTTCCTTATTTGATTATCTCTTTGAGATTCAGTGGCACTATGCTATATATATGCTGTTTGACCATAGTTCCCAATTGCTCTCCAAAATGATTAATCCCAGCTCCATTAACAATGGGATTCCCCTCCAACATATGTTGATCACTGTCTTTTCCTGTCATCTTAGCCAATCAAATAGTTAGGAAATGATACCTTGAGGTGTTTTATTTGCATTTCACTAATCAATTGTATATATATATAGTGTTATGTGATATGTATAGTGTTCTTATAAATTTGACTCAGTTTTCTACATATTTTAGAAATTAATCCTTTTTCAGAAACACTGACTGTAAAATTGTTTCATAACTTTCTGCCTCCCTTCCAAATTTTTCTATATTGTTTTTTTCTGTGAAAAAAATTTTTTCTTGGTTTAACGTAATCAAAACAATCCATTTTGCATTCCAGCTTATATTTCATGTGTTTCATATTTTTCATTTTCTTTTTTTATAATTTCTCTAGTTTTCAATAATCGTTTTTGAAAGACTTTTGTTTCTTAATTTTTTCTCTCTCCCTATTACCTCCACCACTTAGACAGCAAACAATCTGATATAGATTAAATATGTGCAATCCTTGAAATATATTTCCATATTTTTCATACAGTATAAGAAAATCAAAACAAACAGAAAAAAATGAAAAAAGCAAAAAAAAAAAATGAAAAAATGAAAATCTTATTTTTTGATCCAACCTAGTATCATTAAGCCCTCTTCCTGTGTATTATTTCCATTATTTTCCTTGATGTTTGTGGAAATTTGTTTGTTTGAAATAAATTTTGTTATTTTTATATGTGTAAACTATTTTATGTAGTATACTTTAAATACTGCTGCTGACAGTCTTTTATTCTCATTTTGAAGACTAATTGTTTATAATATTATTGGACCATTATTTACAAGAGAAGAACTGAAAGATATCAAGGACAAAAGTTTTAATCAGTTTATGGTACATATTAACTTGATCACTAGAGGTTATAACTAAAAAAAAATGCTTTTAATTTCTTCATCTTGAAATTGTTCATATCTTCTCTGCCCATCAGTTTTTTATTTTAGCACAGATCTGAAAACCCTTGTTCTACTAATTTCTTTATATGATCACCCTTTATGTCTAAAACAAGAAGCCATTTGAGTTTTGTTGGACCTTTTCTGGAGGTAGTGACATTTTTGTTGTAGTTTATTTTCTTGATTTAATTGTCCTCTTACTTCTGATCTTTGTTGCTCATAAATATATATGTGTATATATGTATGTGTATACACACACACACACACATACATATATATATGTGAATGGGAGGTTGTATTTATGTAGCTATATATAGGTATATATATTTATAATGTAATTTGTGTGTGTGTGTTGTTTTAGTGGTGATATTTGTCAGTTTATTTTATATTCTGCAGTTTGGTTAAAGCTATTGATTCAAAGAGTTTTTTTGTTGGTTCCCTAGGAAACTCTAAATATACTATCATACCATCTGCCAAAATGATAGTTTTATTTCCTCATTTCCAAGTAAAAAAATTTTGATTGTTCTTACTTTGTAACAATTGATATGGCTAGGCCATTATCTAGGTTTTTTTTTTCTCCAGGTTTTTTCTCCACTAATTTTCTTTTAATTTTGACCTTTTTTTCCCTTTTGAGATGAATTTCATTGTCATTTTTTCCTAGCTCTATCAGATTTTTTGGAGGGGTAGATTAACTATTATGTAATACATTGATGTGTACTAGTTTGGGCAGAATTATCATTTTTATTATATTGGATAAGCCTTCCTATGAGCATTTGATACATTTTTTGTTATCTAGATCTCACTTTATTTGTATGAAAAGTGTTTTTGTAATCTTTTATGGTCTCGACTTGGCAGTTTGACTCCTAAGTATATTATATTCTTTACAGTTATTTTCTCTTTTGCTCTCTTGCTACTGAGTTTTGTTTATAATATAAATAAATGCAGAATCACCATAATAAGGTTAGGATGGTACCAAGCTTTTCACCAAAACTCTCAAAGTATATTTACATATTTACTCTATTCAGAAATTTATGGTGCATTGAATTTATAGAATTGAAAACAAAATAGCTGCTTGGGAAATATTAACATCTTCTCCAGTTCAGTCTTTCCAGTGATTCTCCCAGATTTCACAAAAAGTACTGACATCAGAAATTGTTCTGTGACCATTAGCATTTTCTTCCAGGGAAGAAGCTGGATATTCAATGAAACAGGTGAATTTCATTTATTTCTAATGAAAAAGCCAGAGCTAAACAAAAAAATTTGACCTCCAAATATAGGACTCAAGAGAAGGATAAAAGACAAAAAGAACTCTTGAGAACTATATTTCTGTTGCGAGCATTCATAGGGCACATGTATAATTTGATTTTACTGTTATAATATACTAAAAAGGGGAAGTAGAAGTGGAAAGGGGATTGTATCAGAAAAAGAGAAAAGGGGAGATAAAAAGAGGGAAATTACATCCTATGAAGAGGCAAAGGAAATCTATCATATCTGAGGGAATTAAGGAAGGGGGAGGAACATTGTGTGAATCTTAACTCTCATCAAATTTGGCTCAAAGAGAAAATATTAGACATATTTCATTTACAGAGAAACTTCTCTCACCTCATTAAAAAGTGGGAGAGGAAAAGGGAAAAGGAAAATAGGCTAAATAGAAGGGAAATACAGAAAAAATAAGGAAAAAAAGTAAAAGAAAGGGGGAGGAACTCAAAAGCAGTGGGAGGGATTCTAAAGAGGGAGAGCTATGTGAGGCAAGTGGTACCCATAAGTTTAATACTGGCAAGGGGGGTAAAGGGAGGGGGAGGAAAAGAAAAGTATAATCTGGGGATAATAAGATGTCAGTTTTTAGTAGTTTTAACCATAAATGTGAATGGGATGAACTCTCCCATAAAGCGGAGGCAGATAGCAGACTGGATCCAAAGCCAGAATCCTACAATATGATGTTTACAAGAAACACATTTAAAGCAGGGTAATACATACAGAGTAAAACTAAAAGGCTGGAGCGGAATCTATTATGCTTCAGGTGAAGTAAAAAAAAAAGCAGGGATAGCCATCCTTATCTCAGATCAAGCAAAAACAAAAATTGAACTAATTAAAAGAGATAAGTAAGGAAACTATATCTTGCTAAAGGGTAGCATAGACAATGAAGCAATATTAATACTAAACATATATGCACCAAGTGGTATAGCATCTATATTCCTAAAGAAGAAGTTAAGAGAGTTGCAATAAGATATAGACAGCAAAACTGTAATAGTAGGAGATATCAACCTTGCACTCTTAGAATTAGATAAATCAAACCACAAAATTAATAAGAAGTTAAAGAGGTAAATAGAAAATTAGAAAAGTTGGGTATTATAGATCTTTGGAGAAAACTAAATGGAGACATAAGGAGTATACTTTCTTCTCAGCAGTTCATGGAACCTATACAAAAATATTAGGACATAAAACCCTCAAAATTAAATGCAAAAAGGCAGAAATAATAAATGCATTCTTTTCAGATCATAATGCAATAAAAACTTCATTCAATAAAAAGCTAGGGGACAATAGACCAAGAAAATTTTGGAAATTAAATAAATTCATCCTAAAGAATTAAAGAGTGAAACAGCAAATCATTCATACAATAATTTCACCCAAGAGAATGATAATGAAACATCATACCAAAATTTTTGGGATGCAGCCAAAGTGGTAATAAGGGGAAATTTTATATCTCTTAGAGGCTTGCTTGAGTAAAATAAAGAGAAGAACAATGAATTTGGCTTACAACTTAAAAAGCTAGAAGAAGAGCAAATTAAAAACCCACAATCAAATACTAAACTTGAAATTCTAAAATTAAAAGATGAAATTAATAAAATTGAAAGTAAAAAATTATTGAATTAATAAATAGAACAAAGAGTTGGTTTTCTGAAAAAACCAACAAAATATATAAACCTTTGGTAAATTTGATTAGAAAAAGGAAAGAGGAAAATCAAATTGTTAGTCTTAAAAATGTAAAGGGAGAACTTTTAACCAATGAAGAGGAAATTGGAGCAATAATTAGAAGTTACTTTGACCAACTTTATGCCAATAAATTTGATAACTTAAGTGAAATGGATGACTACCTTCAAAAATATAGGCTGCCCAGATTAACAGAGGAGAAAGCAAATTGCTTAAATAGTCCCATTTTAGAAAAAAGAAATAGAACAAGCTATTAATCAACTCCCTAAGAAAAAATCCCCAGAACCAGATGGATTTTCATGTGAATTCTACCAAACATTTAAAGAACAATTAACTCCAATGTTATATAAACTATTTGAAAAAATACGGAATGAAGGTCTTCTACCAAATTCCTTTTATGACACAGATATGTACTAATACCTAAACCAGTTAGGTTGAAACAAAGAGAGAAAATTATAATCCAATCTCTCTAATGAATATTGATGCAAAAATCTTAAATAAAATATTAGCAAAAAGATTACAGAAAATCATCCGTAGGATAATACACCACAGCCAAGTAAGATTTATACCAGGAATGCAGGGCTGGTTCAATATTAGGAAAACTATTAGCATAATTGACTATATCAATAACCAAATTAACAAAAACCATATGATTAACTCAAGAGATGGAGAAAAAGCATTTGATAAAATCCAACATCCATTCTTATTAAACAACTCTTGAGAGTATAGGAATAAATGGACTTTAACTTAAAATCGTCAGTAGCATCTAGTTAAAACCATCAGTAAGCATCATATGTAATGGGGACAAACTGCAACCATTCCCAATAAGATCAGGAGTGAAACAAGTTGCCCACTTTCACAATTACTATTCAATATTGTATTAGAAATGCTGGTTTTGGCAATAAAGTTAAGAGATTAAAGGAATTAAAGTAGGTAATGAGGAAACCAAATTATCACTCTTTGCAGATGATATGATGCTATATTTAGAGAACTGCAGAGATTCTACTAAAAAGCTTATTAGAAATAATCCACATCTTTAGCAAAGTTTCAGGATACAAAATAAACCCACATAAGTCATCAGCATTCTTATATATCACTAACAAAATCCAACAGTTAGAGATATAAAGAGAAATTCCATTTAAAGTAACTGCCAATAGTATAAAACATTTGGGAATCTATCTGTCAAGGGAAATTCAGGAACTATATGAGAAAAACTACAAAACACTTTCCACACAAAGACAGATCTAACCAATTGGGAAAATATTAACATATTAAGTGCTATTGGATAGATCGAGAGAATATAATAAAGATGACAATACTATCTAAATTAATCTATTAGTGCTATACTAATCAGACTCCCAAAAAAACTATTTTAATGACCTAGAAAAAATAACAACAAAATTCATCTGGAAGAACAAAAGGTCAATACTTTCAAGGGAACTAGTGAAAAAAAAATTAAATAAAGGTGGCCTAGCTGTACCAGATCTAAAACTATATTGTAAAGCAGCAGTCACCAATACCATTTGGTATTGACTTAGAAATAGACTAGTTGATCAGTGGAATAGGTTAGGTTCACAGGACAAAAACAGTAACTGTAATGTGTTTGACAAACCCAAAGACCCCAGTTTTTAGGATAAGAATTCACTGTTTGACAAAAAGTACTGTGAAAATTGGAAATTAGTATGGCAGAATCTAGGCACTGACTCACACTTAACACTGTACACCAAGATAAGGTCAAAATGGGTTCATGATCCAAGCATAAAGAATGAGATTATAAATAAATTAGAAGAACATAGGATAATTTACCTCTCAAAACTGTGGAGGAGGAAGTAATTTGTGACCAAAGAAGAACTAGAGATCATTATTGATCACAAAATAGAAAATTTTGATTATATCAAAGTTAAAAGTTTCTGTACAAATAAAACTAATGCAGACAAGATTAGAAGGGAAGAAATGAATTAGGAAAACATTTTTACAATCAAAGGTTCTGATAAAGCTCTCATTTCCAAAATATATAGACAATTGACTCTAATAAGAAATCAAGCCATTCTCCAGTTGATAAATGGTCAAAGGATATGAACAGACAATTCTCAGAAGAAGAAATTGAAACTATTTCTAGCCATATGAAAAGATGCTCCAAATCAATATTAATTAGAGAAATGCAAATTGTCATCTTTGAGATCCCATGCCACACCTCTCAGATTGGCTAGGATGATAGAAAAAGATAATGCTGAATGTTGGAGGGGATGTGGGAAAGCTGGGACACTGATACATTGTTGGTGGAATTGTGAATGCATCCAGCCATTCTGGAAACAATGTGGAACTCTGCTCAAAAAGTTATCAAACTTTTTATACCCTTTGATCCAGCAGTGTTACTACTGGACCTATATCCCAAAGAGATTTTAAAGATGGGAAAGGGGCATGTATGTGCAAAAATGTTTGTGGCAGCCCTTTTTGTAGTGGTTAGAAACTGGAAATTGAATGGATGCCCATCAATTGGAGAATGGCTGAATAAGTTGTGATATATGAATGTTATGGAATATTATTGTTCTGTAAGAAATGACCAGCAGGATGATTTCAGAAAGGCCTGGAGAGACTTACATGAACTGATGCTAAGTGAAATGAGCTGAACCAGGAGATCATTATATACTTCAACAACAATATTATATGATGATCAGTTCTGATGGATGTGGCTCTCTTCAACAATGAGATGAACCAAATCAGTTCCATTTTTTGAATAATGAAGAGAACTAGCTACACCCAGCAAAAGCACTATGGGAAATGAGTGTGAAGCACAACATACCATTTCCACTCATTCTTTTTTTGTCCGCTTGCATTTTTTATTTCTTTCTCAGGTTATTTTTTACCTTTTTCTAAGTCTGATTTTTCTTGTGCAGCAAAACAACTATATAGATATGTATACATCTATTGAATCTAACACATAACTTAATATATTTAACATGTATTGCTCTACCTGCCATCTAGGGGAAGGGGATGGGGCAAGGAGGGAAAAGTTGGAACAGAAGTGATGCCAAGGGTCAATGCTGAAAAATTACCCATACATACATCTTGTAAATAAAAAGTTATAAGAAAAAGAATAATTCCAACATTTCCATAATTGTTCCCTGAAATATCCCACTAAGGGGAGATCATATGCATTGTTGGTGGAGTTGTGAATGAATCCAACCATTCTGGAGAACAATCTGGAATTATGCCCAAAAAGTTATCAAACTGTGCATACCCTTTGATCCAGCAGTGCTACTACTGGGCTTATAACCCAAAGAAATACTAAAGAAGGGAAAGGGACCTGTATGTGCCAAAATGTTTGTGGCAGCCCTGTTTGTAGTGGCTAGAAGCTGGAAATTGAATGGATGCCCATCAATTGGAGAATGGCTGGGTAAATTGTGGTATATGAATGTTGTGGAATATTATTGTTCTGTAAGAAATGACCAGCAGGATGAATACAGAGAGGCTTGGAGAGACTTACATGAACTGATGCTAAGTGAAATGAGCTGAACCAGGAGATCATTATATACTTCAACAACAATATTGTATGAAGATGTATTCTGATGGAAGTGGATTTCTTTGACAAAGAGACCTAACTCAGTTTCAATTGATCAATGATGGACAGAAGCAGCTACACCCAAAGAAAGAACACTGGGAAATGAATGTAAACTATTTGCATTTTTGTTTTTCTTCCCGGGTTATTTTCACCTTCTGAATCTAATTCTTCCTGTGCAACAAGAGAACTTTTTGGTTCTGCAAACATATATTGTATCTAGGATATACTGCAACATATTTAACCTATATAAGACTGCTTGCCATCTAGGGGAGGGGGTGGAAGGAAGGAAGGGGAAAAGCGGAACAGAAGTGAGTGCAAGGGATAATGTAAAAAATTTACCCTGGCATGAGTTCTGTCAATAAAAAGTTATTATAAAAGAAAAAAAGGGGGGAGATCATATTCTCATATTTATTTTGATTTATAAAGATATTCTATTCTAAAGAAATTCTATTCAATTCTAAAGTAATTAAATGTTTTCTTTTAATTGTTTTCTCCCCTTCCACTTCCTGATTGGGTTCTATGTTCCTGAAAGGAGAGAGTTGGCATGTCTTTCAAACTCTCTCAAGCTCATAAAAGCTAGAGAGACAATTTAATGTAAATAGTTCTTTCCTAAATGAATTGTTGGGTGGTCCTTGAAGATCAGGTAGTACAGAGATTGGTTGTTTATTGTAAACTTCAAAATCTCAGTTCTAAAAATAAGTAGAAAATGTAAATTGGAATAACTGTCAAAGGAAGAAACAAACTTGTCTTTTTCAAAAATCTGTAGGGAACAATGGAAAATATAGCAAAAGAGGAAGAAAATGAAAAAAATCATGGAACAATGAGAAATTTGGACCAAGAACAAGATGTAAGACTAGAGAGCAAAGATGATTCAAATTCTGGTGAGACTACATAATTTTACACGTAACTGATGCAGAGATTGAGGAATACTTAGGTTTCTCAAAAGGGGCTTAAGGGAACGAAACTGAGATGACCTGATAAATTAAAAGTGATGACAGTGTTAACTGAAAATTGACATTTTGATTGAGTCTAGCAATGCGGGTACATATATATTCATCAACAATTTTGATGAGAAGTTGTTCAAAACAAACTTGATGCAAAGAAATATATTTTTAAAAAATTTTGAGTTCTTCTCTTAAGATCTTAGAGTGATTTTCACACTGATGTATAAAGATCCTTCTTAAGCAAACCTTTTTGCTTATTAATCTCTCATAAGTGCGTTTTGTTCATTTCTTACCAAATTTGTGAATTATTTCCTTTCCCTTGCCTTCCAATCCTTTCCACTACTTCCCTTTTGTTTCTTTTCTTCCTTTTTGAATTTCCCTTTTTGCTCTTCTTCTCCTCTTTCCTCATCCTCATTTTCTTCCCATTTCTCTTTCTTATTGCCATCTAACATTTTTTGTTTGTTATCTGTTAAGATAAAGCAGGAGAAATAGATTCTTAAAAAGTCAAATAAAAAGTCAAAGATGATAAGCTAAACTTTAGTCAATAAATTCTTAAGATCTTCTTATTAAAAATATGTAACTGTACTTCCACTTATTTAAAGCCATTAGAAATCAGGGCATTGTTTGAAAGAGTTAGAATGTTGTGAGATTTATATACACCCACTCACACACAAATGTATTCATATATATTCCTATGTGCATATGTGTGTGTACAAAGATATATATACATATATGTATGTATATGTATATGTGTGTGTGTGTGTATGTGATTGATAGACAGATAGATGTCAGAGCTTCTGAGTATAGGCTAAAATACTTCTAGAAACTTTTATGGTTTTGGTACATTTCAAGTTTTTCCCAGTAAATTCTTCCTATTTCTAGTGTCCCCACTAATTCTGAAAGATCTAGGCATTCTATAATTTTTTATTGCTGCTCATAGTCTTGGGGACAGTGCAGTGATTTTTAATATATATCTCCTCAAGGTTTTTTTGTTTGTTTGTTTTGTTTTAAGAGAGTCAAAAGATTTTGCTCTCTGGGGCTATATAACTTTATTTCAATATTTCTCCTTGTCCCATGTACACCAAAACCTCATTTTAAGCTATTTTAACATTGTTTCTAGAATACCATTATATAACTCATATTCCATGCTGCTTCATTCTCTCTCTACATATTTCGAAGTTCTTTGCTTTTTTGTTTTGTTCTCCAACACTGTGACTGTTCCTCCAACACTGAGATTAGATTTTCAAAGTAATTCTAGCCTTTTAATGAGACAAAACATGAATTCTTGTTTCATTCATTCCAGTACATATTTTGCATGTCCTTTTTCTGGATTTGTTTCTTGAGCATTTCTGTCACTAATCATAGAGCTTTAGATTAGCATTTTTCCAAATTTCTACTCTTCAATTCATATTACAGATTATGTATTTGGGACCATAGTGGGTGCACTTTAGGGTGCATTGTCTGATCACAATTTTTGACTTGTTGAGACATTTTTCAGTGTTGTAGGGGGTCTTGAGTATTAGAATATTTGAGGATCCTATAAATAACTCAGGCTTGAAATGTAACCTTTCAAGTATTCTTCTTCAGAGCAATCTATGGATATTAAAATTCTGATCTGGATTCTATAAGTTCTTAACCTAGGTTTGATTGTGTGCAACATACCTGCAAGCTTACCCTTCTTTAGGTTCCCTGTATTAGACGTGCCACTTAGAAAACTCTACATAAGATCATTTCAGGTGAGGTTATTCCATTGCAAACTTCAGATTTATTTGACATATGGAAATCCCATTAAGGATTAATAGGGAACTGAATCCCCAATACACTCTAAGGGCCACAATGCAAAAGCTACTGTTTGCTTCTGAATTTCCTGTCACGTGATTATCCAAACAAGAGCTTGCAACCAAAGAATACCTAGAAATGTGACATACAGGTACATGTTCCCCTCATCAGGTACCTTTGACTATTTGACCAAGAATTCATAGAGTCAATGAAAGGAGTTCCTGACTCAGAACTGTTTCCACATTCTGTCAGAGGGCAGGGCACCACATAGCTTGTTCTCCTCCCTTATTGTTGCCCAAAGTCACAGTCCTACTCTCTTTTAGTGCTTCCTTATTTCTTATTATTAGCTCTTACTTCTTAATCCATTCTCTGCCCTTGCACATCTCTTCTGAAAATGTCTTTTCTTCTCTCTCAGGAATAAATCTTTCCAGGAAGAGCTCTGGGAAGAATGCTTTTAATTTTAATGATATTAAGCTAACTTCATTAGAGATACATAATTGTTAGTATATCAAATGAAGAAAGATATTTAGAATACCTTTTCTAGCTATTGGAGATAATCTTCTCATAAAATTCATTCTAAAATTAGATTTTTCTCCCATGTGGTACTATTGAATTGACTAAGATCTTTTAAGTTAGTTAAGGCTTGTTAAGCTAAGCTTAGAAGAAATCATGAATGTGGATAAGGAAATATCTACCTAGCCTTTCTTGCTTTGTTGGACCTTGCTTGATTGGGCTTCTAAAAAGTATCTTAAACAACATGAAGTTAGAGTTCAGCTGATTGACTTTTATGAACAAGCCATGTTTGGTTTTCTTAAATCCTATTTATTTTTGGTAGATGAAGTGGCAACTATTTCCTGGAAAGAGATCTTGAGGTTAATATTTGATTAAACTGGAGAGGCCATTTGGTTCAAATCTGCCATTTTCTTTACTGAAATCAGTGAAATGCAGAAAGCTTAATTACAACAGTTTGCTAAGCATGGAGTAGAGACTCCAGGAATTCAGACTAATATAGTGCTCTTCATAGTACATCACCATATATGCTACTATTATAAACATGAGTGTCTAATATTCACAACTCAAGTACAGGTTGCTGTGGGCTGTTGCTAATGCATTAATTCTCAGAGGTTTATACACCAAATTATTTTATTTCTAGAAAATGACAATGAGACTGCAACAACTTCAGAGAGGTCACATGAGAAGAAGTTTCCAAGATGGATTCCCTCTTTTTGTGGGTAAAATCAGTTTTTTAGATTGATAAAAAGAAAAAATGGAATAAAATGGTTTGGTTTCTATATGGTTTAAACTGTTTAGCTATCACCTTTCCAACTTTTTTATTCTCAGGATCCTTTTAGCTATGTCCAATGATTCTCATCTATTTCAATAGTTCTCATCTAATGTAGTACAATGTGTTCTGAGAATGGGCACTCAAGAGGACCTGGCTTCAAATTCTTAGTCTCCCACTTTTACCAGTTTGCCCACAATCAAAGGGCTCTGATCTTCACTTCATTTCAATTTGTACCTGTTACTTAATTTTCAAGCAATGGGACTAAAATTTGTACTTGTTACTTTAATATCAGGAAATGGGGCTAGAATGACACTGAACCTGTTGAATTCTGTCTTTAGCAAACACATTTGTGTGTTGGATTCAATCATTAGAAACTATCTGAGGCATTTTTACAGGGTTATACTACTTGGAGTTCAATATGGAACAAATCACTACTATGGAGAAGTAAATTTTCTTTTCCTGTCCAAAAAAACAAAAGAACTTCTTATGCTATGTGTGAAGTCATGAAAAACCTTTCTATAAATGTGATATTGGAAGAGAAGTTATAGAATTTTCCTCCCTGCTTCAAACTCTCAAGAATAATTTAAAAAGGACGTATGTCTGAGTTTGAATAACATTGTCCAGCATACATCCTTCAGAGTATTCTTGTATAATTGTATTGCTGATAAAAGCAAAGACACATTGTGAATACTTTGTAAACAGTACTTTTCACTTTGCATGAGTTCATGGTGACCTTTTCAGATTTTTCTGAGAGCATCCTACTCATCATTTCCTATAGCACAATAGTATTTGATCATAATGATATTATCACATTTGAATCAGACATTGCATAGCTGATGGGCAAGCATTCATTATCTTAATTCTTTCTGCCAAAAAAAGAGCTGCTATAAATATTTTTGACTAATTTTTGTTTTAAAAATCTCTTTGGGCATACATGCTTAGTAATAGTGTTGTTAGCTCAAAAGGGTATACATGATTTTATACCCTTTGGGGGGGCATAAGTCATAACTTTTGATTAATTATCTGTTGAAGAATGGCTCTTATAATTTTTTTAAAGAAATTGACCTAGATGGCTTTTCTATTTGAAAAATGAGGCCTTCTAATTTCCAAAATATATAGAGAATTGACTCTAATTTATAAGAAATCAAGCCATTCTCCAATTGATAAATGGTCAAAAAATATGAACAGACAATTCTCAGATGAAGAAATTGAAACTATTTCTAGTTGCTCCAAGTCATTATTAATCAGAGAAATGCAAATTAAGACAACTCTGAGATACCACTACAAACTTGTTAGACTGGCTAGAATGACAGGGAAAGATAATGCGGAATGTTGGAGGAGATGTGGGAAAACAGGGATACTAATATATTGTTGGTGGAATTGTGAATACATCCAACCATTATGGAGAGCAACTTGGAACTATGCTCAAAAAGTTATCAAACTGTGCATCCCCTTTGATCTAGCAGTGTTACTACTGGGCTTATATCCCAAAAAGATCTTAAAGAAGGGAAAGGGACCTATATGTGAAAGAATGTTGGTGGCAGCCCTCTTTATAGTGGCCAGAAACTGGAAAATGAGTGGATGCCCATCAATTGGAAAATGGCTGAATAAATTGTGGTATATGAATATTATGGAATTGTTCATTATTGTTCATTAAGAAATGACCAACAGGATGATTTCAGAAAGGCCTGGAGAGACTTACACGAACTGATGCTGAATGAAATGAGCAGGACCAGGAGATCATTATATACTTCAACAACAATACTATATAATGATCAATTCTGATGGACCTGGCCATCTTCAGCAATGAGATGAACCAAATCAGTTCCAATGGAACAGTAATGAACTGAACCAGCTACAGCTACACCCAGCGAAAGCGCTCTGGGAGATAACTAAGAATCATTACATTGAATTTCCAATCCCTATATTATTGCCCGCCTGCATTTTTTACTTCCTTCATAGACTAATTGTATACTATTTCAGAGTCCAATTCTTTTTGTACAGCAAAATAACGGCTTGGACATGTATACTTATTTTGTATTTAATTTATCCTTTAATATCTTTAACATGTATTGGTCATCCTGCCATCTGGGGAAGGGGTGGGGGGAAGGAGGGGAAAAATTGGAACAAAAGGTTTGGCAATTGTCGATATTGTAAAATTACCCATGCATATAACTTGCAAATAAAAAGCTATTAAAAATTTAAAAAAGAAAAAGAAAAAGAAAAATGAAGTCTTCATCAGAGACACTTCCTTCAAAACTCTTTTCTTTTTTAAATAGCTATTTTCAAAATATATGCAAACATAGTTTTCATCATTCATCCTTGCAAAACTTTTTTTTATTTTTAAATTTTATTTTATTTAATAATGACTTTGTATTGAGAGAATCCATGCCAGGGTAATTTGTTACAACATTATCCCTTGCACTCGCTTATGTTTTGTTTTTTTCTCCTCCCTTCCTCCACCCCCCCCCCAAGATGGCAAGCAGTCCTATATATGTTAAATATGTTGCAGTATATCCTAGATACAATACATATTTCTTGCAAAACTTTGTGTTCCAATTTTTTCTCTCTCCTTTCCCTCTATCCCTTACCCTAGACAGCAAGTAAACCAAAATATGTTAAATGTACAATCTTTCTATACATATGTCCACAATTATAAAGCCTAACAAGAAAAATCAGATCAAAAGGAAAACAATGAGAAAGAAAACAAAGAACAAGCAAACAACGAAAAAAGTGAAAATATTATATTGATGTTTACTCAGTTCCCACATCATCTTCAAAAGAGTCACATCCATCAGAATTGTCATATAATTTTGTTGTTGTATACAATATATTCTTGGTTCAACTTACTTCCCTTAGCATCAGTCCATGTGAGTTTCTCCTGGCATTACTGAAACCTTTCTGCTTATCATTTCCTTTAGAATAATATTCCATAACATTCATATACCATAATTTAGTCAGTCACTTGTCAATTGATAGGCATACACTTGATTTCCAGTTCCTTGTGCCTGCAAATAGAACTGCTATAAATATTTATCCACAGATGGGTACTTTTTCCTTTGTTATGATCTTTTTGGGATATGGCCCTAGTAGAGACATTGCTGGATCAAAGGGTATTCACAACTCCACTAACTATGTATTAATGTCTCAGTTTTCCCACATTATCCCCGCCAATATTCATTATTCTCTTTTCTTGTCATCTTAGCCAAACTTAAAAGTGTGTAGTGGCAAAACAGAGTTGTCTTAATTTGCATTTCTCTGATGACTAGTAATTTAGAGAATTTTTTTATATAACTAGAAATGGTGTTAATTTCTTCAATTGAAAATTGTTCACTTTTTTGACCATTTATCAATTGGAGATCATTGTAATTTTTAAGTAATGATTTTCTTCCAAGAGCATTTTGTATTGTCTTTTCTTTGTGGTCAATTCTACTTTTAAAGGAGTTCTTCTTTTCAGTGAATTTTTGTATATCTTTTTTCCATTTGGCTAATTCTGCCTTTCAAGACAACCTTATACTTTTCAGAGTTTTGTACATCTTTTTACCATTTGATCTAGTTCTGTTTTTTAAGGATTAATCTGCTTCAGTTTTTTAAAAATTTTGTTCCTTTAACAAATTGTGACCTTTCCCCAGCAATTTTTGGCATCCTCATTTCAAAGAAGTTATTTTTAAGTTAATAGAAATGATTGAAAGTCCAAAAAGGTATTTTGATCAAAACAACTCCCTATATATATATATATGTTAAAGCTTTTTATTTTCAAAACATATGCAGGGATAATTTTCAACACTCACCTACGTAAAGACCTTGTGTTCCAAATTTTTCTCTTCCTTCCTCTCGTGCCCTCCATTAGATTGGAAGTAAGCCAATATATGTTAAACATGTACAACCCTTCTATATGTATTTCCACAATTATCAAGTTGAAAAAGAAATATCAGATCAAAAAAGGAAAAAAAATGAATAAGATAAAAAATGCAAACAAGATAAAAATGCAAACAAACAATAATAAAAAAAATGAAAATACTATGTTGTGGTCCACACAGTTCCCACTGTCTTCTTTTTAGATATATCAATTGTAATTTTTAAGGAATTATTTTCCCATTTGGCCAATTTTTCTTTTAATGAAATTCTTCTCATGACCTTTTTGTATTATCCTTAGCATCCACCCTCATTATTCTTCACAATTTTTCTTCTGTGTTTCTGATTTGATTTTCAAAAGCTATTTTGAGCTTTCTCATGGCCTGAGACAAATTCTCCTTTTTCTTGAAACCTGTGGAAATAAGTATTTGATTTCGTAGTCCCCTCCTGAATCTGTATTTTGATCTTCATCATCTCTGTACTAACTTTTCTATGATCAGGATCTTTTTCTGGTGTATGCTTATTTTCCTAGCCTATCACTCCATTTTTAGCTCTTTGGTAAAGTAGGACTCTGTTTCCAGGGTGGAGGGTGTGATATCACAAACTTCTGGGGTTTGTGCACCTCTTATCTGAAATCCTCCCCACAGACCTCTACTATGAGGTAGTACTGTACCTGACACCTAACTATGGGCAAAGCAACAAAACCCTGCATTACTCCTAGCAGTGAGACACCTGTACTCTCCTTCATAAGAGCTGCTGAGCACCTTATCTGGGTGAACCTGCAGAAGTCAGCTGTGTTGCTGCAGCTACAGTTGCTGCTGTTTTTGATGTTGTTGATTCATTGGCTCTCAACCTCCTGGTTTGCTGGAGCTCCTCTAAAACCCAAGTGTGACAGACCTTCCTGGCTGACTTTCCAGGACTACCCTGCTGTCCAAGGATGGAGAAGTCTGGATTGTTGCCCTTTGTGCTGCTGATTCAAAGGCCGCCAAGGCCTCTCGACTTTCCTAGACTGAGGCTGTACTTTCTTGGCCAATGCCACAATTGTGCTCCTATCCCACCCCAGAGTGACCAACCCCTCCTGCTACCTTCTAATCTCTGTTTGCTTGGAAATTTGTTTCACTGCATCTTTGTGAGGAGTCTAATGCTCAAAAATATTTTTGAGTCATTATTGAAAAGTATTTGGACACTGTGGGGGATGCTTTGGGGAAGTCTCTGCCTTTGGTTAGTCAGTGGGGCTCTGCCTCCACACACATTTGTAGTAAGTAAATTTATTCAATTCTAACACATAATCTGACTTGATTTCTACTAGGCCTCCTTAATTGTTTATTAACATTACTCCTCTTTCTTCACCTTGGATTTCAGAACCCTTGGGAAGAGCATCAGAAAGAAGACAAAAGAGACAAAAAAGGCACCAAAGGTAAACTTTTGTCTTGGCGAATTTGTCCTGTAGCTTTAACTACAAAGGCCAAGGGTAATGTCAGATGTGGGAGTTGGAGCAAAGGCCTTCTTGGTCCACATCAGATCTAACATTTTAGGCCTCTCAAATAGTATGGTATAGAAAAGTTGTTCTATGTTTGTGTGACATTAGTCAACTTTTTGAGATGTAATTGTTTCTGCTTTTCTCAATGTTTCCTGATGCTTTTGCACCAAGGATATTCTTCCCTGGATGAAGGAGAATGAAGTGAATTGGATCAATAACATTAGAAAATGTAATGTATGTTTTGTGGGCTCTCCCAGTTTTGTCATTGAGTTCTTGTCATGCTTTCCTGTGGGCACTCTTAATCTTTTTTCTTGTATCAACAGCTCCCTGCAGAGCCCTGACCCATTACAGGTACTTTCTTAATGCTTGTTTGTTGCTGGATTCAGATTTTTAACTACTGGGTCTCTTTCTTGATTTTGCAGTTGCCAACTAATTACAGCTTGAGTTATGCATCTCAGGCAAAAATTTCAGAGAAGATAGAAGAAAAAAATACTGTGAGTTGGAATTTTAAAAAATAGCAACTACTTTAAAAGTCCTTTCCCAATGTGATCACCTATAGTCCATAGAATTAATGAAATTTCAGGTCTTAATTAGAATCTACTCTTCTTGGTTTGGCAATTTAGTAATCATTATTCTTTAGCACAGAAACATGATCTTGGCATTTCTTAAAAAAAAAAAATTGTGAAGGAAACCAAAAAGTGATGAAACTGTGAAATGTGAGTCTTGAAGCAAAAGATCTTTATGGTCTATTCTGCTTCTGATATTGTATAATTTCCAGATTTTATTATATTCTAATTTTTGAAAATTATATTCTAATTTTTGAAATTATATTCTCATTTTCTTTTACTGGCAGGATCAAGAAAAATTTCCAAAATGTCAACCAGAAACATCATACTATATGATAAAAAGAGTAAGTTTGACAGTTCAAATGCTAAAATAGATATAAATTCTTAGAAGATACTTAACTGGAAAAGTGCATAATTGAATCAATATAAAAAAATTTGTGAAAAACCACTTATGTCCTTAACATAGTCTTTTCAGAGCCACTTCTAGCTATAACATTATAGGGTTCCTCCATAATGAGCCTCTCAAGGAACAGTCTCCTTATTTTGACTTGACAGTTTCCAAAAACTTTCCAGTATCACCTACCAACATTAACAGACTGGACATTGGAAGATATGAATTGAGATATTTCCAGCCTGACTTGCCATGTTATTATTCTCCATACTTCATAATGCATTCATTCTCTTTTAATGACTTTTTCCAAATATCCCCTCTCACTGTCTCACTATCACCTCCCACATGCTGCTCTTCTCCAAGAATGCCAGAGCTCTCATTTTTTCTTCTGCAAAGCTCATCTTTTCTTCAAGAATAATTCCAACATCTCCATGGCTCCCTGAAATATCACATTTAAGGGGGAGCCATATTCTCCTGTTCATTTTTATTTGAAAAGATATTCTATTCTAAAAGAATTTGATTCAATTCTAAAGTAATTAATTGTTTTCTTTTAATTGTTCTCTTCTCTTCCACTTCCTGATTGGGTTCTATGTTCCTGAAAGGCAGAGTTACCATGTCTTTGAAATTCTCTCAACCTTATGGAATCTAGAGAGACAATTTGAATGTAAATAGATCTTCCCTAAATGAATTGTTGGTGAAGAAGGGACCCGGAAACTCTAAAACTCCTTGAAGGAGAGATTCTCCTTGGACCCTAAGTCTGTGGGACCCCACCTGAGGGAAACAAGATAAACACCTTCATTCTGTTATCTAGGTGGTATTAGTTGAGTCAGGAGTTTTAGATTCCAATCCTATTCAATTGAAGATTTTCTGTTCACTTCCAACTCAAACTCTACCCACAAGCCTCATCAGGAGGGGGAGCAGACCTAGGCTTGTAGCCAAAGGCTTCTATTATAAAAATAGCAATTTTAAACCCAATCCTTGCAGAAAAGCTAACATGCCATGCTTGGCATAGCAAGCCTCTGCCGGCTAGGATGATATCCTCTTCCAGTATTAACTTTTTATCCTCATCTATTTCCCTAATGAGACTTTATGCCTCTCTGTTGGGATTTCTCTACTAGAAACTTTACTTCTCTGCCAGGACTTTTCTGCTACTTTACTTCCCTTTTGGGAATTTGCCGCTAAGGAATTCAGCCTTTCTATTCATGCATAGCAAAGGCTGACTTCTCAATGCCTATAATAAACCTCTTTTACCAATCTAGATTTTGGGTTCATAAAATACTTTATGAAAAATCTTTGCACCATCAGAAGCGGGGTTCCCAAAACTCCCTACCCATGTGCTGAATCCCAAGGGAGTGTAGGGGAGTCAAACCACTCCATTTGGTTCCCTGAACCCCAAACCTGCCACTAGATCTTATCATTTAACTCCCTGATGACTAGGAACCCTAATCTCATTTTGGTTTCCTGACCACCCTAAATGTAGACCTCATCAGTTAGGATGGTCATTGAAGAGCAGGTAGTACAGAGATGGGTTGTTTATTGTAAAGTTCAAAATCTCAGTTCTAAAAATAAGTAGAAAATATAACTTTGAATAACTGTCAAAAAAAGGAACAAACTTTTCTCTTTCAAAATATGTAGGGAGCAATGAAAAATCTAACAAAAGAGGGGGAAAATGACAAAAATGATGGTACAACGAGAAATTTGGACCAAGAACAAGACATTAGACTAGAAAGCAAAGATGATTCAAATTCTGGTAAGACTACATGATTTTACACATAACTGATGAAGAGATTGAGGAATACTTAGGTTTCTCAAAAGGGGCTTAAAGGAATCTGAGATGACCTAAGACATTAGAAATGATGACAGTCAATTAAAAATTGACATGTTGATTGAGTCTAGCAATGCGGGTAAATATATATTCTTCAGTTTTCCTGAGAAGTTGTTCAAAATAAACTAACTGGTAAGAAATATATTAAAAGAAATACTTTTTAAAAGTTCTTCCCTTAAAATGTTAGAGTGATTTTCACACTAGTATATAAAGATCTTCCTTAAGCAAGCCTTTTTGGCTATTTATCTCTCATAAGAGCATTTTGTTAAT
Organism: Antechinus flavipes; assembly: GCF_016432865.1. Lineage (NCBI taxonomy): Eukaryota > Metazoa > Chordata > Mammalia > Dasyuromorphia > Dasyuridae > Antechinus > Antechinus flavipes. The sequence goes on from NC_067400.1 coordinate 225,927,694, forward strand.
TTCTTACCAAATTTGTGAATTGTTTTCTTTCCCTTGTCTTCCAATTCTTTCCACCACTTCCCCTTTCTTTCTTTTCTTTTTTTCTTTTTGAATTTCTCTTTTTGCTCCTCTTCTCTTCTTTCCTCATCCTCGTTCTCTTCCCATTTCTCTTTCTTATTGTCATTTAACATTTTTTCCTTGTTATCTGTTGAGAGAAAGCAGGAGAAATAGATTCTTAAAAAAAAAAAAAGTCAAAGATGACAGGCTAAACATCAGTCAATACAATTCTTAAAATCTTATTAAGAATATGGAACTGTACTTCCATTCATTTAAAACCATTAGAAATCAGGGGATTGTTTGAGAGAAGTTAGAATGTGGTGAGCTTTACATACACTCACAGACACACAAATGTGTTCATATAGTCATATGTGCATATATACATATATATGCTATATATGTGTGTGTACAAAGAGACAATATATATATATATATACTTACAACCATACACATGTATACTGAGAGGGATACAGATATATAGATAGACTAATAGACAGGTATTTTTAACCCAGAGCTTTTGAGTATTGACTAAAATGTTTCTAGAAACTTTTATGGTTTTGGTACATTTAAAATTTTTCCCAGTAAATTCTTTTTAGTTCTACTGTTTCCCTAATTTTGAAAGACCTAGGCAGTTGTATAATGTCTTGTAGTAACATGTCAAGGCTATTTTAGTGCTATTCATGGTTTTGTGGGTAGTCCAGTGGTTTTTCAAGTTTCTTTCCTCAATCTTTTTTTTTTTTTTTTTGAGGGCTAGAAGTTTTTGCTCTCTGGGGCTATATAAACTTTATTTCAATATTTCTCCTTATCCCATGGACAGAAGAACCTCACTTTATCTTATTCTAACATTGTTTCTGAAATAGCATTGTATAACTCATATTCCATGCTGCTTCATTCTCTCTCTACATATTTCAAAGCTTTTCTTTGCTTTCTTGTTTTGTTCTCTAGCACCTTGACACTACTTCCAACACTGTGACTTGATTTTCAAAGTAATTCTAGCAATTGAATGAGGTCAAACATGAATTCTTGTGTCATTCATTATAGTACAAGTAGTATAAGTGTCCTTAGTATAAGTATAGTATATTTAGTATGTGTCCTTTTTCCTGGTTTGTTTCTTGAGCATTCCTGTCACTATCATAGAGCTTTAGATTAGCATTCTTCCAGATTTTTACTCTTAAACTCTAATTTCATATGGTGTATTTGGGGCCATAGTGGGATGCACTTTAGGGTGCATTCTCTGGTCACAACTTTTGACCTGTTGAGACTTTTTTCAATATTCTAGGGGGATTTGAGTATTAGGATATTTGAAGATTTTATAAATAACTTAGGCTTGAAACCTTTAACCTTTCAAGTATTCTGCCTCAGAGCAATCTATGGATATTAAAATTCTGATCTGGATTCTACAAGTTCCTGACCCAGGTTTGATTGTGTGCAACATGCTTAGCCTTCTTTAGGTTCCCTATAGACTTATATTAGACTTGCCACTTAGAAAATTCTACGTAAGATTATTTCAGGTGAAGTTATTCCATTACAAACTTCAGGTTTATTTGACATATGGAAATCCCATTAAGGATTAATAGGGACCTGAGTGTCCCCATTACTCTCTAAGGGTCACAATGCAAAAGCTACTGTTTGCTTCTGAATTTCCTGCCATGTGATTATCCAAACAAGGGCTTGCAACCAAAGAATACCTAAAAATGTGACATACAGATACATGTTCCCCTCATCAGGTACCTTTGAATATTTGACCAAGAATTCATAGAGTCAATGAAAGGAGTTCCTGACTCACAACTATTTCCACATTCTGTCAGAGGGCAGGGCACCACATAGCTTGTTCTGCTCCCTTATTGTTGTCCAGTGTCATAGTCCTATCTATCTTTTAGTGCTTCCTTATTTTTTTATTATTAACTTTCCCTGCCCTAGCACATCTCTTCTGAAAATGTCTTTCTTTTCCCTTGGGAATAAATCTTTCCAGGAAGAGCTTCTTCCAACTTCATTAGAGATACATAATTGTTAATAAATCAAATGAAGAAAGACATTTAAAATACCTGTTCTAGCTATTGGAGACAACCTTCTCATAAGATTCATTCTAAAATTAGATTTTTCTCCCATGTGGCACTATTGAATTGACTAAGACCTTTTAAGTTAGTTAAGACTTGTTAAGCTGAGCTTAGAAGAAATCATGAATGTGGATAAGGAAATATCTACCTAGCCTTTCTTACTTTGTTGGGCCTTGCTTGATTGGGCTTCTAAAAAGTACCTTAAACAGCATGAAGTTAGAGTTCAGCTGATTGACTTTTATGACCAAGCCATGTTTGATTTTCTTAAATCCTATATTATTTTTGGTAGAGGAAGTGGCAACTATTTCCTGGAAAGAGATCTTGAGGTTAATATTTGATTAAATTGGAGAAGTCATTTGGTTCAAATCTGCCATCATTTTCCTTACTGAAATCAGTGAGGCACAGAAAGCTTAATTACAACAGTTTGCTAAGCATGGATTAGAGACTCCAGAAATTCAGACTAATACAGTGCTCTTCATAGTACATCACCATATATGCTACTACTATAAATATAAGTGTCTAATATTCACAACTCAAGTACAGGTTGCTGTGGGCTATTGCTAATGCAGTAATTTTCAGAGGTTTAGACACCAAATTATTCTTATTTCTAGAAAATGACAATGAAACTGCAACAACTTCCGACAGATCACATGAAAAGAAGTTTACAGGATGGATTCCCTCTTTTTGTGGGTAAGATCAATTTTGTAGATTAACAACAAGAACAAAATGGTTTAGCCTCTACATGGTTTAAACTGTTAGCTACCATGTTTCCAGCTTTTTTATTCTCAGAGTCCTTTTACCTATGTCCTATGATTCTCTTCTATTTCAGTTGTTCTCATCTAGTGTAAGTACAATGAGTTCTGAGTATGGGCACTGGAGAGGACCTGGGTTTAAATCCCTTGTCTCCCACTTTTACCAGTTTGCCCACAGTTGAAGGGCTCTGATCTTCACTTGGTCTCAATTTGTATTTGTTAATTAAATATCAGGAAATGGGACTAGAATGACACTGAATTTATCAAATTATGTCCTTAGCAGACACATTTATGTGTTGGATTCAATCATCAGAAACTACTTGGGACATTTTTATAGGGCTATCCAACTGTGGGATCAGTATGTAACAAATCACTGTAGTGGAAAAGGAAGTTTTCTATTCATGCCCCCAAAATGAAAAGTTCTTAAGGTATATGTGATGTTACGAAAAACCTTTTTATAAAAGTCATGTTGCGAATGACAATATAGAATTTTCCTCCCTGCTTCAAACACTCAAGAATAATAAAATAAAATTGGACACGTATATTTATATTCAATCATAATCAGTTCTTTCTCATGGTAGTGGTAATATTTTCCAGCCTACATTTTTCAGAATATTCTTGGATCATCGTATTGCTGATAAAAGGAAAGGCACATTGTGAATAATTTGTACTTTTCACTTTGCATAAGTTCATGTAGATCTTTTCAGGTTTTTCTGAAAGTTATAGATCATAGCTTAATCATTTACCTGTTGGAGAATGACTCTTATAATTTTTTTTAATTCACCCAAGTGTTTATCTATTTGAAAAATGAGGCCTTCATCAGAGAATCTTGCTTCAAAACTCTTTTCTTTTTTTAATAGCAGCAATTTATTTCCAAAATATATGCAAACATAGTTTTCAACATTCAAAACCTTGTGCTCGAATTTTTTTCTCCCTCCCTTGCCTCTATTCCTTACCCTATAGACAGCAAGCAATTTAAAATATATTAAATATGTGCAATCATTCTATATATATTATCACAATTATAAGGCCAAATAAGAAAAATCAGATCAGAAAAAAAAACCACTAAAAAAAAAAAAAAAAAAAGCACAACAGACAACGAAAAAGATGAAAATACTATGCGTAGTTGCAGTTCCATTCAGTCCCGACATCCTCTTGAAAAGAGTCACATTCATCATAATTATCACATAATTTTGTTGTTCTTGTGTACAATGTACTCTTGGTTCAACTCACTTCACTTGGCTTCAATTCATGTGAGTTTCTCCTGCAATTACTGAAATCTTCTGCTCATCATTTCCTTTAGAATAATATTTCATGACATTCATATACAATAATTTATTCAGCCACTCCTCAACTTTTAGGCATTCACTCAATTTCTAGCTCCTTGCAATTGCAAATAGAACTGCTACATTTTTCCATGTATGGGTCCTTTTCCCTTTGTTATGATCTTTTTGGGATATGGGCCCAGTAGAGACACTACTGGATCAAAGGGTATTTATGTTTTGATAGACCTTTGGGCTTAGTTCCATACTGAATTCCAGAATGATTGGATCAGTTCACAACTCCACCAACCATGTACTAGTGTGTCAGTTTTCCCACATCCCCTACAATATTATGTTTTGTTGTTATCTTAGCCAATCTGAGAAGTGTGTAGTGGCATCACAAAGTTGTCTTATTGCATTTCTCTGATCACTAGTTATTTAGAGAATTTTTTTCATACAACTAGAATGGTGTTAATTTCTTCATTTCTAAATTGTCTTTTCATTTGTTTGACCATTCTTAATTGGAGCCCGTGTAATTTTTAAGTAATGATTTTCTTCCAAAATAATTTGTATTGCCATTTGTTAGTGTTCAATTCTACTTTTAAAGGAATTCTTCTTTTCAGTGAATTTCTGTTTTATCTTTTTTTTTCCATTTGGCTAATTCTGCCTTTCAAGCCAACCTGCTACTTTTTAGAGTTTTATACATTTTTTTTTTTTACCATTTGACCTGTTCTGTTTTTAAGGAGTTATTTGCTTCACCTTTTTTTCTTCCTTCTTTAACAAATTGTGGGCTCCTTTTTGCCATTTTTGGCATCCTCATTTCAAGAAAACTGTTAAGTCAATAGAAATGGTTGAAATCCAAAAAGCTATTTTGATTAAAATAACTCCCTATCTCAATATTTACAGCAAAATTATCTGTCTCAAAAGTTCTATGTAATTTTCTTTCTTGTCATTTATATTTCTCACAATATATCTTCTTTATTAAAGCTTTTTATTTTCAAAACATTTGCAAGGATAATTTTCAATACTCACCCATGTAAAGACCTTATGTTCCAATTTTTTCCCTCCCTTCCCCCATGTCCTCCATTAGATGAAAAGTAATCCAATATATGTTAAACATGTACAGCTCTTCTATACATATTTCCACAATTAATTGAGTTGAAAAAGAAAAAAACATCAAAAAAGAAGAAAATGAATAAGATAATAAAATTCAAGCAAATAATAATAAAAGAGTAAAAATACTATGTTGTGGTCCAACACAGTTCCCACAGTCCTCTTTCTGGATGTATCAGTTGTAATTTTTAAGGAATTATTTTCCCATTTGGCCAATTTTTCATTTAATGGCATTTTTCTCTTCCTGACCTTTTTGTATTATCCCTCGCATCACTCTCCTTTTCTTCCCAATTTTTCCTCTACATCTCTTATTTGATTTTCAAAAGCTATTTTGAGCTCTTTCCCAGGCTGAGGCTGTACTGTCTTAGCCAGTGCCACATCCTGTCCCACCCAGAGTGGCCGACCCTCCTGCTACTTTCTAAGCTCTGTTTGCTTGGAAAATTGTTTCACTGCATCTTTGTGGAGAGGCTAATGCTCAAAAATATTTTTGAGTCATTATTGAAAAGTATTTGGACACTGTGGAGGATGCTTTGGGGAAGTCTCTGCCTTTGGTTAGTCAGAGGGGCTCTGCCTCCACACACATTTGTAGTAAGTAAATTTATTCAATTCTAACACATAATCTGACTTGATTTCTACTAGGCCTCCTTAACTGTTTAACAACATTGCTCCTCTTTCTTCACCTTGGATTTCAGAACTCTTGGGAAGAGAATCAGAAAGAGGACAAAAGAGACAAAAAAGACACCAAAGGTAAACTTTTGTCTTGGCGAATTTGTCCTGTAGCTTTAACTACAAAGGCCAAGGGTAATGTCAGATGTGGGAGTTGGAGCAAAGGACTTCTTGGGTCTACATCAGATCTAACATTTTAGGCCTCTCAAATAGTATGGTATAGAAAAGCTGTTCTATGTTTGTGTGACATTAGTCAACTTTTTGCGGTGTTATTGTTTCTTCTTTTCTCAATGTTTCCTGTTGCTTTTGCACCAAGGATATTCTTCCCTGGAGAATGAAGTGAATTGGATCAATAACATTAGAAAATTTAATTTTTTTTTGGCCTCTCCCAAGTTTTGTCATTGAGTTCTTGTCATGCTTTCCTGTGATCACTCTCAATCTTTGTTCTTGTATCAACAGCTCCCTGCAGAGTCCCTAATCCATTACAGGTACTTCTTTGATACTTGTTTGTTGCTGGATTTAGGCTTTTAACTACTGGGTATCTATCTTGACTTTGCAGTTGCCATCTAATTGCAGCTTCTGTGGTACATCTCAGGCACAAATTTCAGAGGAGATGGACAAAAATACTGTGAGTTGGAATTAAAAAGTATATAGCAATTATTTTAAAAGGCCTTTCCCAATATGATCACTTAATAGTCCACAGAATTCATGAAATTTCAGGTCTTAATTAGAATCTACTCTTCTTGGTTTGGCAGTTTAGTGATCTTTATTGTCTAGCATAGAAACACTATGTTGGCATTTCTTTAAAGAATGAAATTGCAAAGGAAACCAGACAATGAAAGAGTACTGTAGAATGAAGCAAAAGATCTTTATGGTCTATTCTGCGTCTGATATTTTATAATTTCCAGATTTTATTATATTCTAATTTTTGAAATTATATTCTCATTTTCTTTTACTGGCAGGATCAAGAAAATTTTCCAAAATGTCAACCAGAAACATCACACTATATAATAGAAAGAGTTTGACAGTTCAAAAGCTAAAACAGATAAAAAATCTTAGAAGATACTAGGCTGAAAAAAAAATTGCATGATTGAATCAATATGAAAGTTTGTGAAATACCACTTAAATCATTAATGTATTTCTTGTAAGAGCCACATCTGGCTATAACATTATAGAGGTCCTCCATGATGAGCCTCTTAGGGCATAGTCTCCTTCTTTTGACTTGGTAGTTTCCAGAAACTTTCCAGTATTACCTACCAACAATAATAGATTGGAGTTTAGAAGATGTGAATAATTGGTTCTATTCCTTTGGGATAGAATATCATTCCAATCAATTACCTCTTGATAGCTGGACACTCTTCATGGACACCAAGAAATTATTGAAGATAAGCTTCAAGGGAATTTCTTGTTAATACCATTAAATTATAAGAGGCTTCCAGCAATTTAGGTTACAAAAAGTTTTGGATGGAAAAATATATCTAAATAAGCAGACAATACAATATCTATGTGTGTATGTGTGTGTGTTTACAGAAAGATATAAAAATATTTATAACTATCAATATAAAAATGTTTATATCTAACTACTGTATAACAAGCCCTACTTCCCCAAGCTTATATCTTCTCCTCTCTCACAGAACCCCTCCAAAGTCAACGAGTCCCAATAATTCCATTTCTTTTTTAAAAAATCAAAATTTAAAGTTTTTTCTTTGATCTTCATAATGATCTATCAATATCTAATCCTAGTGTTTACTTCACTGATGAGTAATGATGCATGGTGCTATCTTTTTTTAATCACATTATGACAATTGAGACAAAAAATGGCATTCAGAACTTCAGTTCAGAAGAACAACTTCAGTGTTGAATGAAACCAGAAGTTTTAAAAGCTTGAATATAGATAAGCTATTTCCAGAATTGGTCTTTATTAGATAGCCTCAAAGTTCCAGGCAGTGGACCATATCTTAAACATATTGATCAAACTGATTAGAAAATTTGCTATTTAAGAATGAAAAAATATATTTAGATTTTTTTCAATAGCAATTTCCTTTGGATTTGTTCTTTTAGGAAATATATCTCACAAATAAGAAATGATATTTCCAAGTTTAAGTCATCATATAAGGAATCTTCACAATCTTCTTATATTTTCAGGAGTTTTTGATTTAGCTTTTTGGAGAGCTACAGAATTGTAAAAATATCTTCCCTTTTTACATCTCTACATAGCTAATCCTCTATCTATCCTGCTATTTAAAATAGAGCCTATAATTGGTGGGTAGGAAATGATCTAGAGAGAGGGCACTGTTAATTGGGAAGGGCACTGTTAATAATGTTAATAATAATAATTCTAATAAGGGTAAATTTTGAGTGGGTATCAACAAAATGTAAATATAGTGACTCAAAGAACAGCATTGCTCTTCATTTTTTCCTATGATTTACCATAGGAGCTTTATCATAATTTGGTTCATGATAATAGATTTTTCTCAAACTGGAAAGGCTGTATTTAAAGAGTTCCAAAGATTATGCCATTTCCCCTTGCTACTGAAAGTGCCCTTTAGAAAGGAGTTGGGAAATTTGATTTTAAGCCATTTATTCAGTATGTGAGTGAACATCCATAAAAGATCAAAACTGATTGTCACATAGGGCTTCTTGGTTAAGTCTCCTGACTTTGCCACCTGTTATATAGGGCAGGTTAACCTTTTCAAATTATTATCACATAAAATAAGGGAAATCCGGAGTATTCCATTTCTTAATATGAAATTCCATTTCTTAAATATGAATAGCACTTAATTCACATCGAGGGTTGTAATTAGGTGTTTTCAAAAGTTTCACTTGATTCTTTACTATTGGTTAATTGCAAAAACTAATTCTGTAGAAGAGAAATGATTAGTGATTTCTGTAATCATTTTGATCCTGTAGCTTTAAAAAAAAATGAGAGCTTTTCCATGCCATAAATGAGTAAGTCTATCCTACATGTACACATTTTCTTCTCCTAGTAATTCATCTTTCCAATTAATTGTCATTATTGTTGTACATCCCATCAAAAGTTCCCTGATAGTTGTTAACCTAGGATATTCTTCCTGATGGAAATGTTGACTCCATCCAAATATGATGATAAAGAAATTTTAATTCTTGAAATTTAAGAAATTGTTTCTGACTGAAATTGAAAAGAACTCTTTCAAAGCATTTAGATGTCAAAAATAGAAATATTTTTCTTTCTTTTTCAGAAGAAGATGCAAAAGGAGATTAAAAAGCTCAAAGGAGAGGCAGAAAGAGACAATGAAAATTAGAAGAGTTTTGCATACAGCAGTTCTAGAACATCCTGTTTTAATAGGAATATTCAAATTTTTTGTGATTAAATTATTTAGTTTCCAATAAATTTGTGATATATTTTTCCCACAGCTCTTTAGTGTACCTTTTATTTTATTGTATTTTGATCTGAAAATGATGCAGTTCATATTTCTGATTTTGGGGGTTTTATGCCCTAATATATGGTCAGTTTTTATATAGGTGTCAGGTAATACTGAGAAAACTGTTGTGATAGTTTAGAAAAAAATATCCAACAACTTGACAACTCCTTATAAAATATATTTAGTGAAATGAAAAACTATTCAGAAGTAAGCAACTTCTAAAACATAAATGTGATTAAATGGATAAAGAAAACTCCATAAAAATATATTTGGCAAAATAGAAAAAAAAATATACCACTTCACAACTCTCAACTTTACTGAGAAAACAGGAAAAGGTAGTGATGAATGTTGAAGGGAATGTGAGAAAACTGGGACACTAATGCATCATTGGTAGGTTTGTGAAAAGAATCATTCTGGAGAGTAATTTTTAAAAAATGCCCAAAGGGAAATTATGCAAGCCCTTGGATCCAGTAGTGAATCTACTGGGTTTGTATGCTAAAGAGGTCATCAAAGAGGGAAAAGGAAACATGTGCAAAAATGTTTGTAACAGCCTTTTTTGTAGTGGCAAGAACTTGGACATTGAGTATATGCTCCTCAATTGAGGAAAAATTGAATAAGCTATGGTATATGAGTGTAATGGAATATTATTGTTCTGTAAGAAATGATGATGGAGGAGGGATGATTCTGGGAAGATGGCAGAGTAGGTAAATTTCAAATTCTCCAGATTTCCTGGATCTACAAAGAGAACAACTTTTTACTTCAAGATGGACATAGACTGGTGAAAAATTAAGACGACTTGAGGCAGAACAGGGTTTCTCTAAGTAGGATAAATCTGAAAAAAGATCCCTGACCAGAATTAACCAGTATGAGGAGCAAATAGTTCATAGCTAGCTCCAGAGAATGTTCAAGTGGGGAGCCCTGGGGCTAGTTGCCTGAGCTGAGGCTGGAGCCTCAGCAGGAACCACAGAAATTTTCATTTACTAGATGACTAGTAAAGTTTAACTTGAAGTACATGCATAATGAGGGAACTTCAAATGATAAAGAACACCAGGCCCAGCTTGTGAGGCTGCAAGGACAAGCTCCAAGGTGGGAAGAAACCAGCACACCTGTGAGTGCAGGTGCTGGATGCAGGCACTTGAAGCTCTTAATTTGGGGTTCTAGGTTAGACAGTAGAGCTCAAGTTAAGCAAATAGAGGTGCTTAGGCTGATAACTATTTAAACAATTATTTAAACAAGAATAAACTTGCAAAGAATAACTCCACCATTGTAATGTACTATGGGGAACAGGGAAGACCAGGATTCATCTTCAGAAAACAACAGTGAAATAAAAAAAAAAGTTTCAACCCAAAGAGGAATATAAAATGGCTCCAAGCCCAAAGAGAATTTACAAAAAGAACTCAAAGAATTTAAAAATTTAATGAGAAACATTGAGGAAAATAATAAAAACTAAAAAGAAAAAAGAAAAAAATAATGAAAAAGTTAAACTAGAAAAGGAGATAGAATCTCAACACATAAAAATAACTTGGGTAAGGAGAATCCAGCAAGTGTATGAGAGATCAAGAAGCAACCAAACAGATTTTAGAGAATGATAAAAGTAGGTCAGAATGTGAAACACCTTATGAGAGAGTATTACACCTAGAGAACAGATCAACAAGAGAAACTGAACTACCTAAAAGTTGTGACCAAAAAAATAACTTTAACACAATTATTCAAGAAATAATCCAAGAAAACTGTCCTGCAGTGATAGTGATGAGAGCAGAGTAGCGAAGGAGAGATGTGGCAGGAATGGGTGAGAGTTACCTTGTTCTCCAAGGCATGGGTTCGCACTCAAGGAAATTCACTTATTCAAAGGCTTTAAAAAAAAAAAAAAAAAAGGCTTTTATTGTTAGACACCAAAATAAAGGCTTTCTTGGTGGGCAATATGATTCTCAAGAGAGAAGTGATTTTGCAAAGAGACATTTTCTGAAGGCCTATTTTATACAGGAATATAAGAAGAGATAAGACCATTTGAAGTTGTATATGAAAAGAGACTTTCTCTGGAGATTCATCTTCCTGTTTCCAGAAGATGTGAGATCATTTGAGTTTGTATATGAAAAGAGACATTCTCTGGAGACTCATCTTGTTTCCAGAGGATGTGAGACCATTTGAGTTTGTATATGAAAAGAGGCATTCTCTGAAGACTCATCCTGTCTCCAGAGGATGTAAGACCATTTGACTTTGTAAAACTTTTTGTTGGTGATTTTACTAACTTTACAAGGCTGTCTAGAGTCAGAGTTTTACTCTGATCAAAAACGTGAGGAGAAAGTAGAAAAAAAAAAAAAGCACCAATCACAACCTCAAAGAGATCCTTTCTGGAAAACACAGGGATATTGTCAAATTTCAAAACCTGCAGATCAAAGAAAATTTTTCAAGGAAAAAAAAAACATTCAAATGTCTTGATGCTACCAGTAGAATCATGCAGAATTTATTATTAGCCACAATAAAATACTGCTGGCCCTGTAATATCTACGTACTATCAAAAGAATTGCTATTGTGGCTAAATATATATCTAGCAAAAATATATCGAAAAAAATGGACATTCAACAAACTTCCAGTTTTTCAGGACTTTCAACCAAAACTAAACTTAATAATTTAACACATAAGAACCAATATCTAAAGAAGCAATTGCAAAGAAAACATGGACAATATTTTTTAAACAAGAGAAATGTATATACCACATGTTTATGATTGACATTAAAAATAAGTAGTTTAAAAGAAAGATTGGAGCAGAATTAAAGTAAATACGATAATTATAGAATGAGGTGCAGAGGAAGAATATACACAGATACTAGAAAGAGGAGGAGGGTTTGTAGTTTTGAAAACCTACACTGGAAATGGGTTCAATAGACAACAATCCATATTTCCCAGAAAGGGCATATCATGCTTCAAAATCTATAAAGAAAAAAGGCGGAGGGATGGAAAGACAGGGAAGCATGGGTTCAAGAAGAAAAGGGAGAGAGATCAATGGGTGGGGAGAGGTTAAATAATAGCAAAGCAAGTTAAGGAATAGAATTAAAGCATTAGCAGGGTTGGGAAAGATATGTGTAGGAGTAAGTGGGTGTGTATATGCATGTGTTTTTGTATGTATAGAGCTACATATGCATATACAAATATGTCCTTGATTATAGCATGCTTGGGGAAAACAGTTGGGATGAAAAGGAGGAAAAAAAAGCATTAAGGTGCACAGCAGTTAACAAAACAACTTACAAGGAAGTAAATGATGGTCACTCATGAGTATAATTCTATTATATATACTTTTTTGAACTGGAAATTTTTTGTTATATGTTTTGTACCATCCCTGATATTCTGCTGAATACATGATAATGTAATTTATTTTCTATTCCTTTCTGTTTTTCTCTTATTCTGTATTTTTTTTAAAAAAATTTTAAAAAGAAATGAGCAGGCTGATTTCAGAAAGGCCTGGAAAGATTTAAATGAAGTGATGCAGAGTGAAATGAGCAGAAAGAACATTGTGTATAGTAACAACACTATGTGATGATCAACTGTGATGGACTTGGTGTTTTTCAACAATGAGGGGATTCAAGGCAATTCAATAGATTTGTGATGGTTATGGAAAGTGCCATCCACATCCAGAGACATGCCCCTTTTCTGTGGGGCAGAAAGCCAGTTCTGTAGGATCTGAGTCCCAGATAAGATAGTGATTCTGACTCTTCCTGAAAATCTACTAGGAAACAATGAAAAGATCTAAGATCATAGTTTCTAGGACAAGGTCTTGGGAACTCTGAAGAGCACTCTGCACTGCTTCCTGAACCCCAAAGCCAACAAAGAACAGATAACACTATCTTTAAGGTTTTCAAAAACCCTACCATATATGTTGCCATCCAGGTGATGATGGCCCCATTTTTCTGATTGCATCACTGATATTTTGATGGATTTGAGAGATGGCTGTACTACACATATCAAAGAAGATAAGGTTTTTCTCGAGCCATCCTCCCTCTCGATTGGGTGCTTGTGATCTGAAGAACTGACTTCTGAAGGTGCTACTGAGAGAGGTGATAGCTCTACTTCAAATTACTCCAGTTCCAGAGAAGTCTGGGTATGGACATTGGAGTAGGGAGCTCAGAGCTATTTCTTTCCTGCCCCTTATTCCAGTAGAGAAAATCTCTGACCAGAAATGAGCAGTCTTAGAGAAATTAGGTGATACACAGAAATATAGGATCAGAAGGTGAAGAGAGCGGGTCTGTGCATGAAAAATTTGAGGGAACTTATTTTTTCTTTATAATTATCTTCTCTGTTAAGAACCATGCCTAAGTGAAGGGGCAGGCCATTTCTCCTAGAGCCTCCACAGCTGTGAATCATAACACTTGAAGGAGTTGCAAAGTACTTTTTACTAACACAGATGTGCCTTGTGGATTGGGAATGAAATAAATTGGAGGCAAGAGGGAAGAGGAAAGAGGTCAGAGAACAGCCACTGCCTCAGTCTCCTTGTATCATCATCGTCCTCTCACATGAAGAGATCCATTCTATAGGTCTGAATTAGACCCATCAGGTGGCTCCCATATCAGAATGCTTCTCTATTTTTGATATTATAAGAGATGTCCCCTTTCTTGGATCTGGTGATGTTTATATCATACCTCTGGCATGTGAATAAGTGAAGTACTCTTGGAAGTAGCATATAATTGTAAGGTATATATTCCTTTTTTCATGCTAGTAATGATAGACATTAGAAATATTTGTAGTTATCGCAAGGAATCTGACAAGCAGTAACTTGCTCTTCCCTTCCTTAGGAAATTAAAGAAAAAAAAAAAGAGAGAAAGACATTGTGGGAAGAAAATGTCTGCTTACAATCTAGATATCTCTCCCAACTTCTTTCCATCTGTCTATCTGACTGCTTTATGTCTCTCTAGAATATTATATTTCTGCCTTCTCATTCTGTTAACCTTTAGGATAGTGCACTATTAAGGGTACATACTAATAAGATTAAAACATTTTGCTTACATATTAAATATATCATAATGACATTCTGCTCAAAATTAAGTTTCTCCAGAAGAAGATTCAGAATCCATAAGCAGTACTTTCACTGTCCCCCCCTACCCCAGAAAAAGGGAACAGAAGAATTCATAAGGGTAATAAGGATCCAAGGTGGTATGGAGTCACACAGAAGTAGGATAACCATCCCTTAGTTGTGGCCAAGAAGAATGAGCATGATTCTTAGTCAAGACATAGCAATACTTCAATACATCATAATGAATCAGATTCATGGAACTCTGCTAAAAAAGTATAACCTAAAATTTGTTCCTATCTAAACAGTAAAGAGAAGGAAAAAGATTTACAAAAAAAAAAAAAAATCTCAAGATCAGAAACTCCCTCAGCTTACTAGGTTGAACATTGAACATAGAAAGCAAGTGATCCAACTGTGGCACTGAAGTGGCTGACATGGACAGCAGGTAATGGTAGGTATCAAAAGTTGGGGTTCAGTTCTATGAAGAATTCACAGTGGCCATTCTCTTTATCAAAAGGTAGATTTATTTAGTGAAATGGGTTACAGATAAAATGAAGGGATACAATAGGTACCAGGTAAATATGAAAGAAATTTGGGAGAGCAAAGAGAGGGGTTGTCAGATTTAAAGATGGACTGGACAATTTCCCCTAGTCAAACTTGCCATTTACAGAGAAAGGAAACACTCCATGAGGTGGGAGCCTGCTCTTAGCTGACAGGCTCAATCCTGAAAGGGACTTAGCACCCCCAGATATTTAGATAGCCATAAGGAAGATCAGTGGGGCTATTCAACCACGAGACATGTCACTGTTAGAAGTAATCTCATGACATGAGAGGGGTAAGGGGAAAGTGTCATGAATGACTGACCCAGAGGAGGGCAGGGAACATGGCATGGCCATAGATTTTATAGGAAAAAGGTAACCTCAGGGACATGGGATTTCTGACAGGACTGAGGGAGGAGAGGCTGCCCAGGAGCCCTACAGAGGGTGGGCCTCAGGGGTCTGACATAACTTGGATTTCTGACAGGACGGGCTCCCCAGAGGGTGGGACCATGGAGCTACACTGGTCTCAGTACCCTCTCCCTGCCTGCCTCAGGGATCAACTTTTCATTTGCTCTCTGCCAACACACCCTTCAGTCAGGACCTCATTATTTCCCCTCTCTTTCAATCTGTTAAACCTTTTCAAGAGTGGCTTGGGGTCCCTAAACAGAAGGGCATCTAGCAGATCAAAGCTGGAATATTGGGCCAAATCCTGGGACAATTAAGTAGTATCCAGACACAAGAAGTGAAAGACAGTGATTTGTAGGGATGACATGTTACAGAGATGAACTGAAGCCAAAGTTAAGTGACCTCAGAGGGGTCCAAAATTGCTTACCAGGTCCCAGAAGTAGAGCTTAGCACAAAGTCCATTTGCACTTTACAGGGGGTCCATTCAGATACTGGGTAGCATGTTGCCGGGGTTCATTCACTCCAATAACCAATTTCCCTCCAAAAAATGGGGCCCAAAGTCCTTCAGGGTCTGGGGCAATGACCTCATCTTCTGAAACTACTTCTTGCTGGGAATGAACGTAGTCCTCCAGGATCCCAGTTGGTAGTGGTGCATCAGGGTGATGACTGAAGTGAGCTACCCATGAATTCTGAGTCAGGTTCCTAAAGCTGGTCCCTGCAGCTGTCTAGTGCTGGTCATTTGTACATGAATTGACCCAAACCTAGAGGAAAACAAACCTAATGAGCAGAGGCTAGGGACAGGAGTATTGCAAACAGCAAAGGGTTCCTTTGTGTAGCCAAGGACACATGTGGCAAAGTCTTCAAGAGGACTTGGCTTTGAGCAGAGGGGAGAACAGGTTGAGAGCAGGCTTTGTCCTAGTCTGACCAACAGTTATCTTGTCCTCAGCTGAGACGAGCACTCGGTGGGTAGGGATAGCTTGAGAGAGAATACTGAGAGCAGGGCCCTCATTTTCTATTATTTGTGACATGAAGGCTGGTAACTCTGTAAGGAGGTGGGCAGGCAAAAACAAAGTTTGATATTTTGTAGAAGAGGCTGTGATGTTCTTGTGCTGGCCTGGTTGTTCCACCTGATGAATGTTCTGTGCATCAAGAAGTAAAAACAACCTAAAATGGGAAGATATGGCACCTGCAGAAAAATATACACTTATGGGACTGATATAATAACTTGGCTTTCATTTTGTATACAGTAATGTTAGGGTGGTAAGATCTATGGAGAGCTATGATTATTGCTCTCCTGATCTGAGCTCTGATCCTTGCAGGTAGAGATCATACTCTCTCATAATCACACCTACTCTTCTCCTTGGAAATGTAACCCAAGTATCGGGCCCCAAGTATAGGGCCCCACTCCCTTAACTGCAAGTGTCCATCTCTCTCCTGAAAGTGTAACCCAGAACTGGATAACGGACAATGAAGTTGCCAAATGGCATCTGTTTCAGTGTCTGCTGCCAGCAAAGAGGGACCATGGAATCTCTTTCTGATTAGATGTTTTATTGATCCCCTAGCTCTTTCAAGGAAATGACAATTTTTGGTTCTGCTGCTGCTCACCTTTTGCAGTGTCTGCTACTTGTGGCTTTATGACACCATCCTCTTGGACAGTCACCACTCCTTTTTCATAGACCTCACTTTCGGATTTTTTGTGTTGGCCTGGACTAGAAAAATATCTCAGTTTGGCCTTCTGTTGGATATGCTGGTTGAGAACTCAGTTTGATACTTTGTTAGTTTGAGGAGATAGTTGGGAGAGTTTGGATGGAATGCTCCATCATCTTGGCTCTATCCTTCTTCCTCATTCTTTAAAAAAAACAAACAAAAGTACCTGGTTCCACCCTTCCTAAAAACTCCCTAACCTACATCTACATCCTTCTTTCATTTCATAGCTAAATTCTCGGAGAAAATGATTTGTTGACATTTCTCATCTCCTATTCACTTCTCAACTCACTGTGTTCTGACCAACCACTCAGATGAAACAACTGGTAACCTTTGGTGTCTTAATAGTCACATTCAATGACCTTTTCTAAAGCCTTTTCCTGACCTTTCTGTGATATTTGTCTGTTGGCCACTATTCATCTTAGAACTGTGTCTGAAGTTTTCCAAATATTGTCTGCTCTTGTTTTTCCGCCTTTTATTTTACTGTGCTTTTATTTTACACCTGTTTCACTAGACCATGTAAGAGATATTCCAGTTGTCACTACCTTTTTAGGTGTCTATAGTATATTTTGGAATAATTTTTTGAAATAATTGTAGTGACTGTAGCTCGTGAAGTGTTTCTCCCTGTGAAGTCATTGTGTGTATATGTTGATCTGTGCATGGGTATGTGTGATTTTCTTTATTATAAATGAATATTGGTTCCAGGCAGGCCTAACACAGTATGATGGTTCATAATTTCCTAATTTGTACTCAATATTACAATAAAATAATTTCAAGTTTCCCTTGAAATTCATCTTTCTTAGCTGTGAAAGGATGAAGAATTGCTTTGGTTCTTTCTTAGCTTTTTGGGGAGTGATAGCTGCTAAGGCCTTCTTATCCTTGTGTTTATGTTTAATCATGTTCAGTCATATATGATTCTTTGTAACATTTTGGGGGAATATTCTTGGTAAAGATGTTGGAATGAGTCGGCAATTCCTCCTCTATCTTATTTGACATGTGGAAACTGAGGTAACCTACTTATACCTTCCTGGTTTTAAACTCAAGTCCACTCCCAGTGCTCCCTCCACTGGCCATCTGATTACTTGTACTTAATCTCATTTCCTGACTCAGGTTGATGGCTTTGAGGGAAATGATTCAAGGCCTCCAGGATTTGCTCACTTCCAACATTTGTGACTTCCAGTGACCACTGACTCTGGACACAGTGTTTGTTCATCTAGTCTCAGTAACTTCAATGAAGTTTACATGATTTTTTCCTGCCCTAATTCTCTAATTTAGGACTTTTTGATTATTTTTAAATGAAAGAAAACAACTGTCTTGAGAGGAAAGAAATTGGCATCTCCATATTCCTGAAAGTCTCAGCAAGTAAGATAGTAAGAGCCTCAAAAAGTGTTGTTCATGGATTATAAGACCTATTCTCTGTGTCCTGATATAACACCAAGAACACGAAGCTCACATGCTATATCCCATAGAAGAGGCTGCTGGAGGTTTACAGGATGAGCAACTTGGGACATTGGCTTGGGCAATATTACAGCATGAATAACTGTTGTGTAATGGCTGATCCCCAGGGGAGTTCATGACTTGATAGATCCTCTCTCCATCCATCTCTCTGCTTCCATTTTGCCCATTTTCATATTAGTCAATACTTTTCAGCTATCCCTGTAAATGACTGATTTATTATGGTGGATATAGCTATTAAGTTTTTTGTAACTCAATCTGAAGGCACTCCAGGCCTCCTGAATTTCTCAGTCCCTGTCCTTCAGGGACTCTGTTTATATTTCTTCTACAAAAAAGGGAAAAAACTCCTAAAGAATCTGAAACTTTTATATGTAAACTTAAAAGATGTTGAAAAGCTAATTGGTAAATGAAAGAAGGTACCTTAGTTTGGGGCTTTTGTGTGGACAGCATGTTTGTCTGATTCTCTCCTGTCCAATAATACTTTGCTTGTCCTTTTCTTAAGTTTATATATACTTTGGGGATTTCTATAGGGTTTTCAAAGAAGCCTAGGATCCCTTCTGTGTGCCCTTTTCAGGGTTATCCATTCACGTTTGGTGTATATCTGAAATCCAATTCTTATCTCTGACTCCAATAAGCTATCGGGTACAGCAAGCACAATCCACTAATTCTGTTTCGGCAGACAGACTAAAACATGTTGAGGGTGACCAATATAAATCAAATCCATTAGTGTGTCTACCACAAGCATGGAAAGATCTCACAACCTAGAATAGATGAGACCAATTTGTTCCACAGCTACAAAGTCAGGTGAAGCTAGTCTTGGGAGATCATAGTTCCCGATGAGTCACAGGAGGTTCCAAATTCACCCACTTCAATCTAACCTCATGTAGCCAGTATCCCCAGTGGTCCAGGCTTCTCTTTTGGCATGGATTTTCAATGACTCTACCAGAGATAGGTTGAAGACATTGCTCTACTTTGTGTCATTTAAATGTTACTCAATTCAAATCAAGAAATCAATCAGAACTATCACTCTTAAAAAAGGGAGGGAGACAAAATGAGCAACAACATAAACAAGATTCAAGAAGTATAGCAAAAAGTTTTCCTTGTTCTGAAAGCTGTCAATGTTAGCGTCATTCTGAGGAATTCTCATATGCAAAAAAAAAGAAAAGAAAAGAAAAATATCACTAGTATCATAGGAAGTTCATTGGAAGAAAGAAAGGATTCGTTAAGACACTGATTTAGCCTAATTCATCATGGTTCAAGGGAGCCTTCAAAATCTTTCTGCTCCAAATGAAAACTGGCTGATCTGTGACTTCATAGAGAGAATATAGGAACCAATGTGCCAAGGCAGAAGAGAAAACTTCCAGGAAAAAGAGCTCTTGGCAAAATTGGGTCAGCCTGACTTGCAGAAATTGGGTCTATATTCATTCTCCAGAGTCTAAATCAGAGCAGGACAAACTTGAGACAACTGGGAGCAGAGAGATGATTGAAGATGGGCAGCAAAACTGAGGGCAGACCAAGCAAGTATAAAGAGAGGTAGCTTGGAGGTTAGACACAGAATCCATAAGCCACAATTGATAAATTGGAATGTGTACTTCTGAGCCTGACTGTTGGAAGTTTCCTTTTTCCATGGTGCACTGCCCATGGATGTGACTGATAAGGGAGAAAAGTCAGGGCCCTTCAGAGCATAAGGAGGCAAAACTCCAGTGTTGCAAAATGTGTAGACCTGCCATATCACAGACCTCCAGAGCCCAAAGCCAAGAGGAGCCAGTGGGTAGCTGCTCTGGGGTCTGCTGCTGACCTCATCAAACATCATGGTAATCTTTAGTGAATCCCATAATAACAGAATGAAGAGGTTGCTAAAAGGCTTGCCCCTGAGGAATTCTGTGGCATTTGCCTTTTAAAAGCTGATTTAAAGAGTAGGTTTAGTTTATTAATTTTAACATTTTGCTTTTAATTTTCTATAAAATGTTCTATATTTTTTTATTTTATACTTTTATTTAATTTATTATATTTTAACTTTGTGCAAATGTTCATTTTCTGATGGAAAACACTGCAGTTATAGAAAATAATAGTATCAATTGTCTTGAAAACAAGATCAAAGATTATATAGGTTGACAGCTGTCTGTTCTGTCACTGAAAAGAATAGGATCACTTGTCTGACAAGTATTTTTAAAAACTCAACAAATGATACAAGAGAGTATGTTAGCAAGATGAATACAGAGAGGACTGGCAAGACTTACATGAACTGATGCTAAGTGAAATGAGCAGAACCAGGAGATCATTATATACCTCAACAACGATACTGTATGAGGATGTATTCTGCTGGAAGTGGATTACTTCGATAAAGAGATCTAATTCAGTTTCAATTGATCAAGGATGGACAGAAGCAGCTACACCCAAAGAAAGAACATTGGGAAATGAATATAAACTGCTTGCATATTTGTTTTTCTTCCCGGGTTATTTATACCTTCTGAATCCAATTCTCCCTGTGCAACAAGAGAACTGTTCAGTTCTGCACACATATATTGTTTCTAGGATGTACTGTAACCTATTTAACATGTATAGGACTGCTTGCCATCTAGGGGAGGGGGTGGAGGGAGGGAGAGGAAAAATCGGAACAGAAGTGAGTACAAGGGATAATGCTGTAAAAAATTACCCTGGCATGGGTCTGTCAATAAAAAGTTATTAAAAATAAAAAGAATTTTGTCTATCAAAACCAGATAGAATTGAGGGGGAAGCCTAAACTATTCATAAGGATCCCTGAAGATCACATTTGACTTAAAAAATCATGAATTGACATATTTATGTTCCATTTCATCTATTTTATTTAATATTTCCCAATTGCATTTTAATCTGGTTCAGCCATATTCAAGAGTGATGACAGCTGGTGATATTTTTGACACTTCTAGTTCACATTCACAACTGAAGTAATTGCTAAATTTGAATCAGAGGTTAGTAAAAATAAAGATATAAAAGTTTTCCTAGCCATATTCATAAATGTCCTGAAATCTATCTATAAGACCCATGGAGTATTATGTTATGTCTAGCTCTTGAACTGAGGAATTCTCTTATTGTTCTTGGATAGAATCATATTACAAATATATATGTCATAGGTAAAAAGTTTCTTTACTTAAATTCTGTTTTATTTTGAGACATCTTTTATTTTCCAAATGAAAAAGAACATTTGGAGAAAAAGCAATAGTTTCACAACTGACCTTGTATAACCTGATCTTTGTTCAGTATATTCAACTTTATCATGAGTAAAGAAAGTGCTTTGAACTTTACCACAATCAATATATGTGATGAGTCACCTACTTCCTAAAAATGTATTGAGTAATTTTAAATAGTCTTCTGATATGGCTCCTCATATTACTAAAAATATTTTTTAATTGTTTTTGTCTTTTGAACAAAGTATTTCCATTTTTTTTTTAATTTAAGATCTGTTTACTTATTTTAATGTCTTGTATTACATCCAAAACTTATAAGAAATTCATACAAATCTATCAGAGTAAGAGCCATTTTTCACTTAATAAATGAACAGATCATATTAAACAATTCTCGATATGAGAATAAAAGGATATAAACAATCATATAAAAATGTTTAAAATCTTTAATAGAGAAAAGAAAATAACAACTTTGTGCTTTCACCTATTCTCCCCATCAAATTGGCAAAAGATGGTGAATAAACTATAGTATAAGAATGTTATGGAATATTATTGTTCTGTAAGAAATGACCAGCAAGATCTGAAATCAAGAGAGATTTACATGAATTGATGCCAAGTGGAATGAGAAGAACCAGGAGATCATTATACATGTCAACAAGATTATGTGATGATCAATTCTAGTGGACTTGGCTCTCCAATAATGAGATGACTCAAACCAGTTCCAATTGTTCAGTCATGAAGAGGGCCATTTACACCCAGAGAGAGGACTGTGGAAACTGAGTATGGCTCACAACATAGCTTTTTCACTCTTTTTGTTGTTGTTTGCTTGCATTTTATTTTGCTTCTTTTATTTTTAACTGGTTTGATTGGATTTTTCTTGTGCAGCACAATAATTGCATAAATATGTATTCATATATTGGATTTAACATACATTTCTACTATGTTTAACATGTATTGGACTACTTGCCATCTAGGGGAGGGTGTGGGAGAAGGGGGGAGAATTGGAACCCAAGGTTTTGCAAGGGCTAATGTTGAAGAATTGTCCACGCATATGTTTTGAAAAATTAAAAAAAAAAAATTAATAAAAGAATTGCAAATCAAAACAACCTGAGATTTTACTTCATCCTCTGCAAGATGACAAAAATTACCAAAAAGGAGGGATTGTGGGAAGATAGGCACATTAATGCAATTGATGTAACTATTTTGGAAAGCATTTTAGTATTTAAATGCAAATTGATTAAAATGGTCACATCCTTTGAACCAGAAATTCCATTACTATCCTTATACAACAAGTAAGCTTTTGATAAGAAAGTCTCCATGTACATCAAAATATTCATAGCAGCACTTTTTCTAATAACAAAGAATAGAAAACAATGTAAGTGCTCATCAATTGGAGAATGGTTAAACTAATTGTGGTATATAAATGTAATGGAATATTACTGTGCTTTAAGATATAATGACTGATGATTTCAAAAAGGCCTGGAGAGACTATTACATGAACTGATGCTGAGTGAAATGAGCAGGACCAGGAAATCATTACATACTTCAACAACAATACTATATGATGATCAATTCTGATGGACGTGGCTCTCTTCAACAATGAGATGAACCAAATCAGTTCCATTTGTTCAATAATGAATAGAACCAGCTACACCCAGAGAAAAAACTCTGGGAACTGAGTGTGAACTACTACATAGCATTCCAATCCCTCTGTTTTTGTCCACTTGTATTTTTTTATTTTCTTCACAGGTTAATTGTACATTATTTCAAAAGCCGATTCTTCTTGTACAGCAAAATAACTGCATGGATATGTATACATATATTGTATTTAACATATACTTTAACATAAAAAAGATATAATAGCTGAGTCATATAGAGAAGAATAGATCTAGATGAACTTGAGTCAAGAAGACAATATACACAATGGCATATACAATGTAAATGGAAAGAACAACCATACAGAAAATTATCAAAAGTCAATATTGCAAAATCATCAAGCATGATTCAAAAGAACTATGAGAGAACACCACCAATCTAAGTGTTTGTGGAGGTAAAAGGTCCAAAGCAACTGCTGCACATTGCACATATATTTGGACTCTTTCAATATATCAGTTGTATTTATTTTCTTTCCTCTTTTTTTTGTCATTTAAAAAAAATTCTATTTGTTATGTGAATTAGCTCTCTGTGAGAGGGAGGAAAAAAGATATTGGTTCAAACTATGATGATATAAAAATAAATTTTTTAAAAAGATTTGCACAATTATATACAATGTCATAGGATGACTTGGTTGTTTTCCATTCATATGGTTATTTTTTTCCTATTTTCTTTTATATTATTTATACTCCTACAAATATATATTTGTATTATCTGTTATTATTAAATGTTTATATTATTTATATATTTGAACTTGCTAATGGACAAAAAATAAAACTTATGTCATTCATACTCAAATGAATCTATGATTTCATAAATTTGGGAATTTTCAATAATGATGCAGAGCAGAGTTCATCTGTGCTTAGATATCTTAGATAACCTTTGTATATGTTCTCCTCAATAAGGGCATTAAAACAGCAATTGAGCTAACCACATTGACTTCATCTTATGGCTCAGTTCTGAAGCTAGCTCAATTCCTTTTCTATTCAATTATGAGTATAGTCCAATCTCTGTCTTGTAAGAAAACTATTCATTTGTGGAAATTGTGAGAGGACTTTGTTTGCATTGTTTGAACCTAGTCCTTAATAGCTTGGAAGCTGGACCACTTCCACCTGTTGCTTAAAGATGGTTAATTAAGGATCTAAGTTATGCTGATAAGAAATCTAATCAAATCTTAAGATGAATACAAGGAGTTTTCTCACAATTATACATCTCAAGGAACCCATGTGACTTACCTGAAAACTGGTCCCTTTCTGATCTGTCAGTTGTTGTTACATGTTCTTCTGATTGGATAGATACTTGAGGGTGGAGGAGTAGGACATCTGTGTAATTTCAAGGAATTGCTCCTGTTCACTCTCTTCCAATTTGCAAAATCCCTAGTCTTTCCTCTAATTAGAAACCAGTTTCCCTAATTTTGTTTCCTCATTGTTTTCTTTTAATCATTTGGTCTTAATTCATTGTTTCTAATTCATAAAAAACAACCTCCCCCCTATACTTGGGTTCCAATGTCAAAGCTGAAAAGATTTGATCCTGATTTGTTATGCAATTGGTATGTATTGCTTAATAAATCAACATGCTCAAAATCTCAAACCTTTGTTTTCTCACCCACCACACCAATGTTTTCCCCAGGAATATTACCCAATATCCTGGACATCTGTGCTTTCTCCTCCATTGTGGTGACCAACATGATTCTAAAACACTCCTAATAGAGTATATATTACTTATCTCCTGACACAGAAGTGATAGACTCAGGTCAAGGACTTTCAGGTCAAGATTGTGACATATATTTTTGAACATGGACAATGCAGAAATTAAGTTTGTCTCTACTGTGCCTTTTTGTTATAAAAAAAATTGGATTTTTTTGTTTTGTTTTCTAATGTGGAAGGGACATGGAAGGCAAAGAAAAAATTTTTGTCAATAAAAATAATTCAATTAAAAATTAGTAATAGGAAGTTCAGAAGAGAATAGGGTTTGGAGGGAAAGCCTTTTGGAAATGTTGAGTTTGAGGTGCCTATGGGATATCCAGATGTACAAGAAACAAATGGTGATGGGAAATTCAGAAGAGATAATAGCACTATATGAATATACACATACACACATATACAGTATAATAGAAGTTAAAATCAATTTACAAATTCACAACCATATTAATCATACTACCAAACAGTTATAGCATGAGAAAATAAGATAAAAAAGTTAGGGAAGGAGTGTGGAAAGAGGTTCATAGACTCAGATCTCAAACTATTCTACAAAGCAATAATCATCAAAATTAATTGGAATTGGTTTAAATTTTTTTCAAAGAAACAAAAAATACAACATGAGTATATTAAATACACAAGATACAGGGAGAGAAGTAGAGAACAACATCTTCTTTGAGGCTTTACCTCAGAATTGCTTCTTACAAAGAGAAGAAAGCTAGGTACAATCTGACTTGCTCTCTAGATTTGTAATACTGATTCTAAAGGGTTTAGAGGAAATGTAAGATAGATTACAACCTAAATTCCATAGGAAAAATCATCTCTTGAGGACTGGAAATGTAAATTTGAAATTCTAGAGATATAAACAGACATTCCAAGAAGAAATGGGGAACTATCACCAATATGATTGCCCAGAGAATTTGTTGACCAACTTATAGGTTTAAAAGAAATATCCAGAAGACAGAATCAAAGAAAGAGAACAGAAAATCTCATCATCAGGTAGATTGATACTCAATACTTAAAAAAAAAAAAAAAAAAAAAAAAAAAAAAGCTTTTTTTTTCCCCAAAAAAACACATGCATAGTTTTCAACATTCACCCTTGCAAAACCCAGTGTTCCAATGTTTTTTCTTCCTCTCTTCCCCCATTCTTTCCCCTAAATGGCAAGTAATCCAGTATATGTTAAACATGCACAATTCTTCTATACATATTCTCACAATTATCATGCTGCACAAGAAAAATCAGATCAAAAAGGGGAAAAAATGAGAAAGAAAACAAAATGCAAACAACAAAAAAAAGTGTTGTGATCCACACACACAGTTCCCACCATCTTCTCTCTAGGTGTAGATGGCTTTACAAGACTATTGGAACTGACCTGAATCATCTTGCTTCAACGTCTTTTCAATTCTTCAGTACCTTTTCAACTTCTTCAAGTTGCTTCTCCCTTAGGAATGGAGGGTTGGAGAGTAGAGTAATGAACTTCTCTCAAGGTTTTCCTTTATAGAGATCTCAGAACTTGCAGAACTTTCAGATAACTCTCCATTTTTTTGTCATCAGCTCGGCTTGATTTTGACTCCATGTAACATCATGACCTCTTGTACCCCCTTTTCAGTTTCTATTAGATTGTAAGCTTCTTTGTTTTTTCATATTTGCATCTGCGGGCTTACTACAGTGCTGGGCACCTAATATATACTTAACAAATGTTTATTGAATGAAAGATTTTCAGTGTTTTCTTCCAGAGTAATAAGTCCAATCCCTTTATCACACATCTAAGGTCCTTCAAACTCTCATGCCAATCTATTTCTTCTGCTTTAACTTATTTGATTTTTGTCCATGGCTTCTAAAGTGGATACCCAAACCATTCTCCTATTCTGCACCTCTCCTCACATTACATCCCATATCCCTAGAATTTCTTCCTTCTACTTGCTAAATTGCTTAAAGTATTGCTCAAATGTGATCAAGTCTCAAAGTCCGATACTCCTAATCAATGATAGCATTTCACTCACATTATTGACATTTACTTTCCTGTGTGTCTATGTACAAAATCATTTTATCTTCAGGGCTTTAGTTTCCTCATCTACAAAATGAGACTTTTAACCAGAAGATCATTGTATACTTTAACAACAATAGTATATGAGGATGTATTCTGATGGAAGTGTATATCTTTGACAAAGAGGAGATCTAACTCAATTCCAATCAATCAAGGATGGACAGAAGCAGCTACACCCAGAGAAGGAACACTGGGAAATGAGTGTAAACTGTTTGCATTTTTGTTTTTCATCCCAGGTTATTTTTACCTTCTGAATCCAATTCTCCCTGTACAACAAGAGAACTGTTCAATTCTGCAAACATATATTGTATCTAGGATATACTATAACATATTTAACATGTGTAAGACTGTTTGGCATCTAGGGGAGGGGGTGAAGGGAGGGAAGAGAAAAGTCGGAACAGAAGTGAGTGCAAGAGATAATGTTGTAAAAAATTACCCTGGCATGGGTTCTGTCGATTAAAAGTTATAATAAAAAAAAAAAAAAAAAACGAGGCTTTTAACAACATTATCTCCATATGTTCCTTCAAGTTCTCAAATTTATAAAAGACAGCACAGTCTTTATAGAATTTTTTAATTTATGATAACACATGCAGTTTCTTAATGGGGTCTGGGGTAGAGTGTTTTAAAAGTTTTTAAAAACAAATGTAAAAAAATGTTTTAAATGTAACAGGAGAAAATATTAAATAAATTATTTTTAAAAATAAACTGTGGGTCACGATTCTCCTGTAACTGAAGGTGATTTATTATTAGTAAATGTTTGATTTGTATACCTATTTTATTTATTCGTATACTGGAAGGTTCTGTAAAAATTTCTGTCGAATAGGGGTCATGAGCGGAGAAGTTTAAGAAGCCCTGATCTATAAAATGGGAGAAGGGAGTTGGATTATGCAGCCTCCTTTCCAATTCTAAACCTATCATTTAATAAATTACAGTGTCTTATCTAAATTTTCTATTTCTCCCAGGACTACTGCTGAATAAACTTTTTGTTTACAGTAGAAAAAAAAAGGCCCAGCCAAAGCCCGAGGGCTTTGCAAAAACAAAAATTAAAATTTACATATCACTTTAAGGTTTATAAATATACTTCCAACCCCTTTATTACTCCTATTTTAGACATGACAAGACTGTGTGACTTGCCCCCAGGGTTTCATAGCTATAGTAAAAATGTCTGAGGTAGAATTTGAAGTCAGATCTAGAAGACTGAGTTATGGACTCCTCGTTTTTCAATCATATCTGACTTTTCATGACCCTATATGGGATTTTCTTGGCAAAAATTTGCCATGTCTCTCTCAATATCATTTTACAGATGAGGAAACGGAGGCAACAGGCTTAAGTGACTTCTGGGTCACAGGGCTAGTAATGTCTGAGGTCACATTTAAGCTCAGGAAGATGTCTTTCTGACCCCAGCCCCAGCACTCCGTGTACAATGGCGCCACCTAGCGGTCCCCTGGACCTAGCTACTTGGAAAGCGCAGTTTGAGCAGCCCTGCTCAAAGCCCGGTGGGCTGACAAACTGGTAAACTTCAGAAGCCGCCGGAGAAAAGAGGGAGGCGGGGCTTGTTCCGGGACGTTTATAGGCCGTGCTTTGTGAGCCTCCCGCTCTCGCTCCTCCTCCTCCGGAGCAGAACTGATAGAGCGTGAGCAGTTCTGAGCGCTGCCGTTGCTTCGGCCGGCCCTGAGCCCGGCGACCACCAACGGCAACGGAAGCCGTGTGAGCTGCTGGGCAGGAACCGTGTCAGCGGCAGCGATGGTGCTGTGCCCGGTGATCGGGAAGCTCGTCAGCAAGCGCGTGGTGCTGGCCAGTGCCTCTCCCCGGAGACAGGAGATCCTGAACTGCGCAGTGAGTCTGCTCTCGCGCCCGGCGCGGGGAAGAGAACGGAGCAGGGTATTAAAAATGGAGAGCATAGAAGGGAGGTCCCATGCTGTGAATCCTGTGCTATGGCGGCGCCTTGCGAACTCGGCCTCCTTCCTTCTTCCTAATTCAGCCGCTTGGCCTCCGTCCCCTTAGGAAACTGATCCCTTCAGACCCTCCCTGCTTCCCGAGCTGGAGCACACTACGCATCCACCTCTGCTCTGGGTGGGCTGGGTAAACAGCAGCGCCGCCTGTATCAATGCCCATTCTCCCAACCCCTAGTAAGCCTTTTGCTCCATTTCCAGCTCTAATACAGTCTCCTGCTTGAGATAGAAAATACCCTTTTTTTTTTTTTTTTTTGGTAGACATTACAAGAAAAAAATATTTTACAAACATCTTCAGGATTAATAATAACAATAATAATTAGCATGCATGGAAGGTAGGTATTCTTATCCTCATTTTATAGGTGAGGGAAATTAAGGCCCCCATTGATTAAGTGATTTGCCTAGAGTCACGTACCTAGTTAAGTGCCAAAAACGGGATTTGAACTTTGGTCTCCCCGATTCTAGCTCACCTCACGTTCTATCAGCTGTCCGATTTGGCTGCTTGACAATGGCAAGAAGGAACCATCGGATTTCGTTAGTTTAGTTAGGAGAAAAATCCGATGGCTCTTTCCCCTACTTCTTTCCAACTCATCTTTCCTCCTCCCGACCTCCCATACCTGAGGAAGAGCCTTTATACTGTTAACTAAAAAATACTTGTCTCCTCCCCTGGGGATTGGTGATTCCCCCGGGCATTCTGCTGCACAATTGATCCTTTTTAAGTGTGGTCACGTCACTCCTCTGCTCAGACTTCTTCGATGAGTAAAGTTCAGAGGTTTTTGCATGGGTTTCTAGGCCTTCAATTGGGATGCCAGTTTATTTTTCTATTCTTATCTCGTATTATTCCCCTCCAAACATCGCTGCAACCAAAGTAGAGTTCATTGTCTCGTATTTCCTTTGCTTTGTCCTCCCCTCCTGGCTACACCCTGACCCTCTGTGGTATGCCTAGATGACCTCCTTTTCCCTTTACCAGTTTGATTTTGCTTCTCCTTCTGCCAGTAATGGCCCTTGGTACACAGGAAGGCAACGCTTTTTATTTTGTCTTTCTCTAAAGCATACTAAGGTAATTCTGCATGTTACAGTTACCTTTATGCTTTACTTCTGTATCCCACATTGCCAAACAGCATAGAGTTTTGAGCACAGTTGTTTATTGAATTATGTTGAATTTTAAATTCGCTTTTAAACCCAGACTGAAAGATTCCAAGTGTTTAATTTTAACAGATTAGAGAAGAAAATATAGGAAAGAAGTCAGTGGAAAAATATGGTCTTTATAGAACATATACTCCATATCTATCATAATTCACAAGCATGTATTGAGCAACTGCTATGTGTGGAAGGTTTTGGGTCACCTTTAAAAAATAGAACGTAGTCCCTGTTCTCAAGGACCTTCTGAATTAGGAATTTTTAACTTTGTATGTTTATTATGAACTCTCTATATTATTGTATATTATATGTATATTATAGACTCTCTCCCACAATGATGTTTTTAAATGAATGATTCTTGGGATTATAAAGAAAATTAGACTGAAGTACAATTACGAAATTAAAAAAAAAATTAATTCAATTTTAACCTCAGATTTAAGAACCCACATTATAAACTAATTAGTGGAACGTTAACCACTGTGTCAGGTGAAGGAAAGACCTTAGATATGTGTATATAGTGTATATTCAGTTTGGGCAGTTAAATGGTGTAATGGATAGAGAAGTAACTTTTTAAGATCTTCAAGAGGGAACACCTATTTAATGTTAACTTTAAATATATATTAAATTGTATTGGATGGGCAGGCACCCTTAAAGCCTGAATAATATTGTTGTTTTGTCATTTTTCAGCTGCGTTTGACTTTTCACAACCCCATTTAGGTTTTGTCTGGTTTTTTTGATGAAGATACTGGAGTGGTTTACCTTTTCCTTCTCCAATGTATCTTCACTTTACAAATAAGAAACTGAGGCAAATAAGGTTAAGTGACTTGTCCAGGGTTACACAGCTAATAATTGTGTGGGGCTGGATTTGAACTTAGGGCCTCCTGATTGTTTGTATTTGATGCTAAAAGAGAAACTTTTCCTTTTTTAACATGCTCTTTTATAGAACCTTTGAGAGAGAAAAATGAGATTGGGGAAGACAAGATGATATACTAGAAAGACTTGCATTTATATCTTTATGATATTCCCCAGATATGTATACAAGCAGCTTTTCAGAACTGGCCCATTCTTCTTTAAAAAAGAAAAAGAATACATACTTACATTACCTCTCTCACTAGATTGTGAGAAAAATGGTTTGCCAATCATAACTTGCTCTGTTTCTGTGGCCCTTCCATAGGAAACAAAATGTCTATCTGTAGAGTCAGTGGTCCTGTTGATATTGAGAAAGATATGATCCAGGTCTCTAAAAAGTCCTTGCCAAGCTTGGCAGTGAGTTAAAGTTAGTTGAAATCCAGTCTGAAGTTCAAATAAGATCCCTTCTGCCTCTAGAAAGTCAATCTTATAATAATCTTACAGTCAATCCCCAGTATTTATATAGTACTTATATAGAACTCTTTAAGTATCACATAACTACTGGGTATTATTATAAGAAAGCACTTTACAAATGTCTTATTTTTACAAAACATTTTTCGCATAAATAAAGTTAGATCTAAACAATTAGAAGAATATCAAATACTCATGGATAGGTCAAGCTAATATGATATAAATGACAAAATTCAGTCATTTCAATGTCATACCAATCAAACTGCCAAGAGATATCTTTCTAGAACTAGAAAAAAATAATAACAAAATTTATCTTTAAGAAAAAAAGGTCAAGAATTTCAAGGGAATTAATGGGGGGAAAATGGAAAGAAAGGTGGCCTAGCTGTACTAGATCTAAAAGTCAATTATAAAGCAGCAGTCATCAAAACTTTGGTAACTAATCAAGAAACAGAGTAGTAGATCAATTAGGTACACAAGACACAATAGTCTATGACTATAATAATCTAGTGTTTGATAAACCCAGGGCTCTAGCTTCTGGGATAAGAACTCACTATTTGATAGAATTTTCTGGGAAAACTGGAAAATAGTGTGGCAGAAACAAGGTATTGACCAACATCCGAAACCCTGTACCAAAGTAGAAATGGGTTTATAATTTATACATAAAGGATGGTACTATAAGCAAATTAGGAGAACAGGAGATAGTCTACCTCTCAGATCTGTGGAGAAGAGAGGAATATATGGCCAAAGAGCTAGACAACAGCAAGATTAAACAATGATCAATTCTGATAAACATGACTTTTTTCAACAACAAAGTGATTGAGGCTAGTTCCAAGGGTCTTGTAATGGAGAGAGCCATCTATGCCCAAAGAGAGAACTATGGGGAGTGAGCGTGGACCACAACATAGTGTTTTCACTTTGTTGTTATTGTTTGCTTGCGTTTTGTTTTCTTTCTCATTTTTTCCCTTTTTGATTTGATTTTTCTTGTGCAGAAATGATAAATGCAGAACAATTGCACATGTTTAACATATATTGGATTACTTGTCATCTAAAGGAGGGCATAGGAGGAAAAGAGGGAGAAAAAATTTGGAACACAAGGTTTTGCAAGGGTAAATTTTGAAAATGATGCATATTTTTTGGAAATAAAAAGCTTTAATTTAAAAATCTAAGAGAAAATTATGAAATGCAAAATGGATCATTTTGATTACATTAAATTAAAAAGGATTTGCTTAAACAAAACCAATGTAGCCAAGATTAGAAGAGAAGCAAAATGCTAGGGAAAAAAATTATAGCCAGTGTTTCTGATAAAGTTTTCATTTCTAAATTATGTAGAGAATTAACTCAAATGTCTTATTTTATCCTCACCATTGGGAGCTGGGTATTTTTATTATCACTATTTTACAGATGTGTAAATTGATGCAAATAGAAGTTAATCCAACAAGTCTTTTAGATGTGGCTCATCATACTCTACTCTACCATGTTACCTGTAAGCAAGTCCATTGTTGGACATTGAGGATGCCATTGTAATGAATAAAACAGTTCTTACTCACAAGAGTTTATGTTCCATCAGGGAATTATCATGTGCCTGCTGCTTTTTAGTTCACTTATTTTCTTTGGGTAAAAATATATAAATAAGTCTTGCTGTATTTCTGTCCTAGGGCCTGCGATTTGAGGTAGTGCCATCCAGATTTAAAGAGACTCTAGACAAGACTTCATTTGCAACACCTTATGAGTATGCCATGGAAACAGCAAAACAAAAGGCCCTTGAAGTGGCTAACAGGATGAATGTGGTAAGGTTTTTTGTTTTTTTTGTTTTTTTTTTTTGGGGGGGGGGTTATTTTGCATTATTTTATCATTGTTGCAGTCATTTTCAGTTGTGTCTGATTCTTTGTGACCCCATTTGGAGTTTTCTTAACAAAAATCCTGGAGTAGGTTGCCATTTCCTTCTCCAGTTCATTTTATAGATGAGGAAACTGAGGCACATAGGGTTAAGTAACTTGCTCAGAGTCATACAGCTAGTGTCTATCGGAGGGGTGGATTTGAACTCAAGTCCTCCTGATTTCAGACCAGGTATTCTATCCACTGCATCATTTGATTGCAGAATTTAATACAGGGGGTTCTGTATGATTTCATGTAAATTATTATTTGACCTCTTATTGGATTGCATGGTATTATGTCAATTGAATAAAGATTGCCTTCTTTTGGAAATTCAGTTTTTATGAATATGGGGTGATATTCAGAACAAGTAAGGTATAAGAATTAAAAATGTAAAAATCCTTATTGCTTTTGTTGGCTGATTCTTATGCTAGTGCAGACATATTTCTTCATTCCTTTGTGCCTTCCTACTCATCTTGGGCTTTGGCATCTTTGATAATCCATCTTCCTTCAGAGATGTCATGTGACAGCACCTATATCACAAAGTTTTGTGGGGATAAAGTGAAATGTTTGGAAACTACTTTCTAAGCTTTAAAGCATTATATAAATGCTAGCTAGAAAGGAGCTCATATTCTTTTTTCCTTTGAGAACTCGGGGCTTTTTCTTTCAGGCCACCTACTGAATAGCATTTATTTAATAGTTCTGAATCATTCCTCTTTCCACTCCCCCAAAACCATCCTCTCATTTACCTTTTTCCTTTTCTAGTTTGCTCAATAGATGCTCCCTAATTGGAATAAAGTGGTGGGGAACCCAAAATTTTAATAATAAAGAATAAATTGGTTTGCCACTCTTCAGAGTTGTTCCTCTGATATTATCATACCTTCAGAAGCTAGGGATAGAGCAAAATCATTTTATGTGATACTGGGGTCAGAAAGCAGGTACTTCATTCTGTTTTACTTTAGCCAAAGGTACCGCATCCCTGCTGGAAGAGCCTTTAAAGGAAAGGGGGGCTTTAAAAGAATGAAGCCCAATAGGAAGGGAAAAGACTACTTAATTTTCCTGTGGTACAGAAAATTTGAATTTTGTCACTCTTTTTCCTTGTATTCATTTTTGATCATCTATAAATTATGTGCCTCTTTTAAGATTTGCAAAGTATTTTATAAACATCCCACTTTATCCCTATAACAACTCTGTGAGGTAGGTGATAATATTCTTCTTTTGTTTTGCAGATGAGGAAACTGAGGCAGAAAGGTTTAGTGTTGGCAGGTAGGTAGTACAAGGGATAGAATGATGGACCTGGAGTCAGGAAGACCTGAATCCAGCCTCACAGTGACCACTGTGACCAAGTCATTTAATCTGCATTTGCTCTTAATCTGTATTTCCTTATCTGTAAAATAAGAATGACAACATCTGCCTCAAATGAGGTAATAATTATTAGTTCTGGCACATAGTGAGTGCTGTATAAATGTTAGCTATTACTATTATTACTTCAAATCCAGTCTCAGGAACTTACTAGCAGTGTGTCCCTGGGGAAATTATTTTAAACTCTGTCTGTCATATTTTTTCATCTATAAAATGAGAAAAATAATAGCACAAACTTCCCAGAGTTATTGTGAAAAATCAAATGACATAAAAAGTGCCTCGCACATAGTAAGTGCTATAGAAATCAGATATTATTATTATTATTAAGTGACTTATCCAGGGTCACACAGCTAGTGAATATTTGAGATAGTATTTGGGCTTCTTGACAATAGACCCCAAACTCTATTCACTATACCACCTGCTTTTTTAATGTAGGCTATATTTCTATTATTTGTTTTCTTTAAAAGGCTATGGTATATGTTTGAGTCTGGTTTTTGATGTGATTATTGTTATCTTCTTATTAATATTATCCCAATTTATTATTTTTTTCAGTTATTAACTATTTCCAACTAATTTCTATATTGCAATGTTACCTTTGTATTGGTGATGATTTCATGCTTTCTAAATTCATTGACAGTCTTTTTTTGAGGGGATGGGGTAAGTAATAGAGACTTTTAAAAAACATTAATCTCAAAAAATATTTTAATTTTGACAGAAAGACTTTAGACCTCCAGACGTTGTTATAGGAGCAGACACTATTGTGGTAAGCTTTGTACTATTTGTCTTTAGGTGTTTTGTTTTCCTTACCATTTGTCTTTCTTCTTTCCCTTGATTCCGTGTAATTATTTCTCATTAACCTCATGCTGGCATTATGCATATGTCCTACTAAATGCTCTCTATATGTACTGGATTTGTGTTTTCATTTTGGGAAATTGCTTTCTAACTGTGCTCTTTTAAAATAAGAACTTGAAAGGAATTCAAACACCAAAAAAGTAAAATATAAAAGTGTAAGTTTATAACACCAAGGCATTCCCTCCACCACTATTGAGGAAAATACCCTAAGCATATGACAAAAGGAAGTTTGACAGAAGTATTCTGGGATTGTTAGACTAAATAATAAAATTATGGAGCTAAAAAAGAGCCTCAAAATTCAATACAGTTCTCTTCTTCTGGTAGACAATATATATAGAAGTGCCCATTTTATTTAGTTTTTTAAGTTCAGAATATATTACTATAATTGTTAATCATATAATAAATGTATTAATAGTTCATTATTACTGAGATAGCTAGATGGCACAGTGCATAGAAAGCAGGGACTGGAATCAGAAAGACTCATCTTAGTGAGCTTAAATTTGATCTCAGATACTTCTTAGCAGTGTGCCCTTATGAAGTCACTACACTGGGTTTATCTCAGTTTTCTCATCTATAAAATGAGCTGGACAACGAAATGGCAAATCATTCTGCTATTTTTGCCAGAAAAACCCCAACTGGGGTTGCGAAGAGCTAGTTGTAACTGAAAATGACTAACAATAACAATTCAAACTATCAGATTTGTCAAGTTCTAAGAATCTGCCCAAGCTCCTATTATATCTGGCAAAGGAATTTCTTCAAGGAAGCTCCTACTGCCAAAGAAGATTAGCACCTTCTCTATGATTTATGTTTAAGAACATTACCTGGGGCATTGAGAAAGGAAGGAGAAATTACACACAGGCCTTTCTGATTCTGAGAACAATTTTTTACTTACTACCTCATGTGGCCTCTCACAGAATCCAGGAGAGCTTCTGTTTAATACTACTTTTTTATAATAGCTTTTTATTTTTCCAAATACATGTAAAGATAATTTTCATCATTCACCTTTGCAAACCTTGTATTTCAAATTTTTCTCTTTTTTTTTCCCTTCACACCTCCTCTAGACAGCAGGCAATCTGATATAAATAAAACATGTATAATTCTTCTAAAAATATTTCCATATTCACCATACTGCATGAGAAAATTCAGATCAAAAGGGGAAAAAAGCAAGCAAACAAATAACAACAAATAAGAAATAAGAAAAGGTGAAAATACTAATCCTTGATCCATATTCAGTCTCCATAGTTCTCTCTCTGGATGCAAATAGCTCTCTTTTCATCACAAATCTATTGGAATTGCCTTGAATTGGTATAACATTATTAATCCCATTTATGGGTCAGGAAATTAAGGTACCAATTAATTTAATTAATTAAAGTATTTTTTTAGTGCCTGAGAAGTACAGCAGATTACTCAAGATCATATAGCTTAATGGTTAATTACTTAAGGTCACACAGCTAACTAAGCATAGTTATTGGAATTGGAACTCTTGCCCTACTGATTTCTAAGTCTTTCCGATGCCTTTTCAGCTTTGGTTCTGTGATGCAAGAGAAAAGTAAAGCAGTTTAGTTGCTTTGGGGTTATTTGCAGAAGATTATGGTTATAAACTGCCCCTGAAAAAAATCACTTACCTGGCTTTTGTTACAAGCCATATGCTGGCTTTTCACAGTCAGGAATTTGAGTCTGGCTGGGCTCCATTCCAAATGACCCTTGCCCTGACCTAAATCCCCAAACAATACTCTGCCAGGGTAGGCCTGATGCCAGCAACACCCAGTGCTAAGCATAATGCTGTAATAGACACATATATTTCTGTTTCTTTTTTCAAATTGGATGAATTGCACATGAAAGCCTCTAGCAAAATGACGGATATCCTTAACGTGAGTTTTCTCATTTGAAGAAATGAGGCAAGTAACAGTGATTTAGTAATTATTGCCTTTTGTTAACTTGAGTAAAGGCTCTCTCATGGGCCTGCTGGTGAGTGAAACAGATGTTAGAGCAAAGGGCTTAGAGTCAGGAAGTTCAAATCCACAAAAGATAGTGGAAGTCCCTATTGTGAATGACCTATTTGAAGAATTGAGCTTTACAAGGGCAGAAGAGAAATAAGGATAATAGCAGAGATGGAAGGATAAAGTCAGGGTTTTTCCAGGATGGGGGCGACATGGAAAGTTTGTAGTCAGTAGGAAATGAGCCAGTAGTTAGGAAGAGATTGAAAATAAAGGAGAGTCAGAATGACAGAGGGAGCAAACTGTTGGAGGAGACAGGATGTGATGGGATCACTTGAGAATGGGATCAATAGAGGAATTAGCCTTGGTAAGAAGTAAAACCACTTTATATGAGACATATGGAAACAGTTTTAAAAGAATTACACGTGTATATGAATATTATGGAATATTATTGTTCGGTAAGAAATGACCAGCAGGAGGATTTCAGAAAGGCCTGGAGAGACTTATATGAACTGATGCTGAGTGAAATGAGCAGGACCAGGAGATCATACTTCAACAACAATACTATATGATGATCAATTCTGATGGACGTGGCCATCTTCAGCAATGAGATAACCAAATCAGTTCCAATAGAGCAGTAATGAATTTAACCAGCTACACCAAGCGAAAGAACTCTGGAAGATGACTATAAACTACTACATAGAATTCCCAATCCCTCTATTTTTGTCCGCCTGCATTTTGGATTTCCTTCACAGGCTAATTGTATACTATTTCAAAGTCCGATTCTTTTTGTACAGCAAAATAACTGTTTGGACATGTATACTTATATTGTATTTAATTTGTACTTTAACATATTTAACATGTATTGGTCAACCTGCCATGGGCTGGGGGAAGAGGGGGGAGGAAAGGGGGAAGAGGAAAAATTGGAACAAAAGGTTTGGCAATTGTCAATGTTGTAAAATTACCCATGCATATAACTTGTAAATAAAAAGCTAAAATATTAGAAAAAAAAAAAAGGAATTACGCATGTTTACACATGTTGAAAGGGAGTGGCAAAAGATGTAATATGGCCTCTCACAGAACCCAGGAGATCTTCAGTGTAATATTACTTTTTTATAATAGAATTTTTCCAAAAGCATGTAAAGATAATTTTCATCATTCACCTTTGCAAAATCTTGTGTTTCAGATTTTTTTTCTCTCCTAAGTAATGTGGCTTCAATTTTTTCTATAAATATGAGAACAAGAGTCTGAATAGAGAGTAGGAGACTAGGGGAAGCCAGAAGAGGTTTGAAGAAAAGTGAAGAGCTTTAGGAGAGACATTATGGAGAGTAAGATAGTATACTGATAAGGATAGTAGTATTACTTTGCAACAATGAAGACTCAGTTGATATTGTATACATAAATTAGTAGTGGACCTAGTCAGATCTTTTGTGTCTGTTGTATTTCACCTTCTCCAATGTGTAAGTACTTAGCACAGTTTCTTGCACATAGCTCTGTATTATTGCTGTTATTTTGTTGTATAAGAATATTCTTTCTTCCCATACAGATCTCAACCCAGATAACAAAGAATAAACATTTATTAAATGCCTTTTCTGTGCTAATCACTATGCTTGGTTTTAGGGATACAAAGATAAAGTGAAATTAAAATAAATATTACTTCATTTTGTCTTCATGACAAACCTGGGAGATAGGTGACATTATGATCTTCATTGTATAGATGGGGATCATTCAGATAAATGATTTGCTCAGGGTCACATAATAAGTAATCAATGTCAGATTTGAACTCAGACATATCTTACTTTAAATTCAGCACTTTATTTACTATACCATCCAAAAGATTATATCTATGGCTTACTAGATAATCTTTGAAAGCTTCTGTGACTGAAAAATATACCATACTAAAGCTAACTAGGATGAGCCTTTCTAAATTGACCAAAGTGTTTCCTGGGGCACCAATCATGTACTCTGTCCATGGTTCTATCCTCCAAGCTTTTCAAGCTCTGTAAATTATTACAAACTGGCAGAGCTTGCATTCCACTGATACTGCCTTGGAGAACCCTGGGTCTCCTCCATTCTACAGTGAGACATTGGAGGAAGACTCATGTATATCAGGTGCAAATTGAATAGCATGTCATTCTTCAGATTTCTGTTGCCAAGTGTGAAAATGACAGGCTTTTCTTCTTTCATTCTTGCCTTCTCACCTCATTTCTTATTTCAGACAGTGGACGGAATGATTCTGGAGAAGCCAGCTGATAAGCGAGATGCCTATAACATGCTATCAAGGTCAGTGGTAGTGGTGGGAAGCAACTTTAGAAGTTTGAGATTTACCTGTTTTGCATCTTAATTTTAACACCTTAAACTTAATTGTGCAGTAATTTTAATAAAACCTCACACTCAGTTTTTAAAATGTTCTAGTCACTGTGAAAATCGAATTTTGAGTTTTTTATACTCAGTTGTATTGTCATTGTTTTCAGTGATTTTAACCTAATCAGTAGATAGACATCCTCAGTTTCAAAATAGGCTGTGTCCTTTAATCTGGAGTCAAGAGTAGAAAACAAGCAAGGACTTATTAAAGTTAGTAACTCAGAAACTCTAAAATGAGCTGAAAATAGAGTGATATGAATGAAACAAATGAAAATGAAATAATGAAAGAGAAGTTGTAACTGATACATAGAACTGAAAAAAGGAGAATAGAGTAGAGTTGTTAATTGCCATTCTAGTGTTGTTTTAAAAAAAGAGGATGCTCAGATCCTCTGCAACTGTTGCTGGTCTGAATTCAGAGATTGGCCTGGAATGGAACAGGATAATTTATCAGGCCGTCATATTAATTTGTTTTTATTCATTAATTATCTGATTAATTTATTATTAATTAAAAATATTCCCCAAATTATAGTGATAAGAGCTGGCATCCATATAATATCATAAGTTTGCAAAGTATTTTACATGTAGTATCTGAAGTGGGCCTCAGGTGGGTACTACAGTGGTTATCCCTTCTTGAAGTGAAGTGGAAAATTCAAAACCCATTTTTTATATATACTAGCTGATGACCATGGTTAATTCACCTAAACTTTTCAGTTCCTAAGGCAACTCTTGTTTTTTTTTTCCCCTGACGCAATTGGGTTTAAGTGACTTGCTCAGCTTCACACAGCCAGGAAGTGTTAAATATATGAAGCCAGATTTGAATTCAAGTCTTCCTGACTTCAGGGCTATTCACTATACCAACTAGCTGCCCTCTTAAAGGCAATTCTTTAAGATTAAATTATAGATGAGTATCAATCTATAAGGGTAAATGAAGAGAGCTTCTACATTAGTGGTATTCTAAACTGATGAAATTAAAAGTTTAGAATCCACTTCCCTCAAAAAAAAAAAATAGAATGTGAATACTAAAGCTCAGAGGGATTAATAATAGTAGTAATAATAGGGTTTACATATTGCTCTAAATATAGTATTTCCTTTGATTTTTCACTACAGTCCTGTGAGGGAGATATTATTATTAGCCCCCTTTAAAGGTGGGAAAATAGAGATTACATGAATTGCCCAGGATCACATAACTAAAATATCTGAAACAGGATTTTGATTCAGGTCTTCCTGACTCCAAGTCCAGTTTTCTTTTCTTTTTCTTTCTTTTTTTTTTTTTTTGAAACCAATTTAATAGTTTATTAAATGGAGAGATATACTGGGACCAAATGGATCTTGGTCCCAGAGCTGGACGAGACTTATCATCTCAAAGAATCCAGCATTGAGCATTAGACAGCAAGACTCTTTTATAGGATAACAAGAACAATGACATAATGGGGGAAGTACCTGGATGGGGATAACCTAATGGGGGGAGGCACCTAGGATGACACAATGGAGGGAGGTACTGGAGAGGTTACTGATATAGTAATGACATCTAAAATGGATAAACCTTTATCCTGTCAAACATAAAGAAGGAATGATTATAACCTAAACATATAAAACCTTTATCTCAACCATTTTGGAGGGAATGATTATAGCCTGGGGTTTTGGGCAGAGCAACTGAGGTAGACCTTTATCTCATCAAACATTAAGAGGGAAAGGTTATAACCTGAGGCAGAGTAACTAAATAGGATAATTAGGGAAACATCAATAGGGAACTGTGGCACAACATTCCACACTCTCTCTCTTCTAACTATTCAAATCATTGAATTACCTTCCTCTAGGTCTTAGCACCATAATTTTGATCAACCCTATGTGAAAGAAATAGACCAAATAAAAATCAAAATAAAGCTAAAACAATGCAAAAACTTATGGCGAGATCAAGTCTCTCCCTGATAACCCCAGAGTTAATCAGCAATACACAAAGTTCCTTATTTCAATCATGTCAGGTCCTCTGCATTTGGGAAGCATATGGATAGTTCACTGTGAGTTAGGTCTATGGTTATTTGTGCATGACTTGGCCTCTGCTTACAGAGCAGCAGCCAAGTCCAGTTTTCTATGCACTGTTCTACCTATGTGTATTTTGTCCATGATCACATGGTAGTAAGAAAGAGAATAATCCGATTCTAAACAATTGACATGGATTCTTAGACAGAAAATATACCTGGAAAAATTAGTAATAACAATAGCTTATATTTATGTGGCAATTTGAGGTTTGTAGAGCATTTTACAGATGTAATTTACAATAACCTTGTGATGTAAGTGCTGTTTTTAATTCCCATTTTAGAGATAATGAAGCTAAGGCTATAGAGACTTAAAGTTGGGAAAGAGAAAGGAAAGAACAAACATTTGTGTAATGCCTACTATATGCTAAGCTAATTGTTTTAAGTTTGTTTGTTTTATTTAGTAAATATCTCATTTGCTTCTTTCAACAACAATATAAAGTAGGTGTTATCATTATCCCCATTTTATTGTTGGGGAAACTGACAAACAGACTTGTCCAGAGCCACAGAGCTAGTAAGCATCTAAGGCTAAAATTGAATTTAGATCTGATGCTCAATTCACTACACCACCAGTCACTTCTGAAAGTTAAATGACTTGCCTAGAATACACACATATTCCTTGTCTGAAAGTAGTAAGGGACAACATATCACTTATAGAACCTAAAATTTCCTGTGCTTTAATTCTTGGCACATCAAGCAGCAATTAAATCAACATTGTAGAGAAGTTTACCTTGTTCAGAAAAATCAATCTGGTTTTCAGGACAATTATGTCCTCTATTGAAATAAATTTGATATTAGGGTTTGTCACTCTTTTGTGAGTTTGATTATTATTTTGTGTCCTACTCCTTCCCACCCTTATCTCTCAGCTTTGGAAGCCCTAGGTAAACTGGTAAAATTGTCAACAGATGTTCCAAGGCCAGCACCAGACTTTGGAATGCAGTGATCCATCAAAGTCCTGCTAAATAACAAGAGATCTCAGCTATCATCTTGCCCAATTCAAATCCAAACAGGAATTCTTTCTACATCATACCTGGCAAGTCATTATCTAGCTTTTGTGAAAAACATTCAGTGAAAGGGAATCCATTATTTCAGGAAACAGGTCATTCCACTTTTAGGTAGCTGTTATGAGAAGTTTTTCTTTATATAAAGCTTAAATTTGCCTCTTAGTACCTTCCATGCTTTGCTCCTAGCTTTGCTCTCTAGAACTGAGCAGAACACAGTGAATTCTCTTTTATATTATTTTTGAATAATATTTTATTTTTCCCCAATTATATGTAAAAGCAATATTTAACATTTATTTTTTAAATTTTTGAATTCCAAATTCTCTTCTTCCTTTCCCCTCTCAGATAAGCAATTTTACATAGGTTATACATGCGTTGCCATGCAAAACATCTCCATATCAGTTATATTGTGAAAGCAAGCATAGAACAACAATTTTTTTTTAAAAATGCATACATAAAAAAGTGGAAAAATTAGATTATGCTTCAATCTGCATCTAGGCTTCATCATCATTTCTTTTGTTGGAAGTGCTTAGTATTTTCCCTCATGAATCTTGGGATTTATTTGCAACTTTGTACTGCAAAGAATAGCTAAGTTGTTCACAAGTGTTCCTCCTCCAGTATTGGTGTTACTGTGTACAATGTTCTGCTGGTTCTGTTCATCTTACTTTGTATCAGATCATATAAGTTCTTCTAGGTTTTTCTGAAATCATTGAATCCCACATTCTTGAAACTGCCTTTCCTAGTCTTCCTCTTCCAGGTTAGATTATCCCATTTGCTTCAGCTAGTCCTCATATAGCAAGAACTTTAGTGAAATACTCCATCGTTCTGTCTGTCTTCTTCAGGTCTCTGGTACTTGCTGGTACTTTTCAGACTATCAATATCCTTTCAAAAATGTATCACCCAGAATTAAATAGAGTACTATAGGTGTAGCCAGACTTGACAAAGTCAGTATGCTGGGGTATTGCCCTCTCCCTAATCCAGAGGTTCTTCCCAGGACAACAGAGTATTTTATATTACAATATGTTTTTGCATATTAATACTTTCTTTAAAAGAGTCAAGCACTAATATGGTAGCTTTTTGAGAAAAGTAATAGACTGCTGGAGATACCCAAACTTTTCAATTCATATGCTATAACCTGTCCTAACTTAAAATATCACTTAGGGTATAAAATTTCTTAAGCCCCTATCCTTTAGTCTCCATAGCATGACTTGTAATGTTCTTGGTTTCTTTGGGGTCTCTGGGAGCAGCCTTCTTTTCAGTTCAGTAATCACCACTAGAATGGCCATGGGTTAAAGTCCAAATCCTTTATTATCTCTTTGCCTGGGGCCCGGGCCAGCTTTCTTGAGGTCCTCCTGAATGTGTCTTGGTTTCTGTGGGGAAGACAGGAGGACCACCACCAAGATCTCTGTCTTCCCTAGTTCTGATTCTGGCTGAGTTTGTCTGAGCTTATATGCTCTCTTATCATAGGTGTGAATCTTATAGAACTATAATAAGTACTAAGTACATGTACTGAACTACCATTGTCTTTATCAATTCCACTGACTTAATACCTTGTCTTTTTTTTTTTTCTGTGTGTGTGTTTTTTTTGTTTTGTTTTGTTTTGTTTTGCTAAGGCAATTAGGGTTAAGTGACTTGCCCAGGATCACACAGCCAGGAAGTGTTAAGTGTATGAGACCAGATATGAACTCAGGTCCTTCTGATTTTAGGGCTGGTGTTCTACCCATTCCACCACCTAGCTGTCCCCCCCCCCCCCCACTCCCCCATAACATGTCTTAACCATATCTCTGCTGCTATTTGCAAAGGTTTTCTTTTGCCTTCTGTAAAGAGGCTTCAACCAGTGAATTTTATAAATTT
This sequence comes from Antechinus flavipes, assembly GCF_016432865.1. Lineage (NCBI taxonomy): Eukaryota > Metazoa > Chordata > Mammalia > Dasyuromorphia > Dasyuridae > Antechinus > Antechinus flavipes. Next base: position 225,972,338 of record NC_067400.1, read on the forward strand.
TAGAATTGAAGAGTTGAAATCCATAATCAATTAACATTCAATAATTGCTTTACCAATTGATTTATGTCTTAGGACAAGTGACTAGAAGGATAGAGGGGAAAAAATCTAGATACTCTGGGGATGGGGGGAATTAAAATACTAATATATGAAATCTAATTGTAGGGATAGATTTAGTAAGTGTGATTTTTATTGGCTAGACTTCTGCTAGAGAAAAGTTATTGCTTTTTTTTTTAGGGCTCTGGTGTGAAAAATAAGAAATATATGACACCAACTTTATCTTGTAGGTTAAATGGAAAAGTACACAGTGTGTTTACTGGAGTAGCAATCATTCATTGCAGCAGTAAAGGTAATATTTCACTTTTATTTCATTGGTCTCAAGGGCTTGTGACAGTTCTTTCTCCTAGTTCTCCAAATTTTAACAGCTAGCATTTAATAGTGCTTTACACAAAGAAAAGATGGACAGTTTTGAAGACAAGTAGTATTTATTATAAAGGCTTTCTTGAAATAAAAATGTATTGTTTCATATTTTGAATTCTCTCCTATTGCTGTGCACATAGCAATGTTTTTCCCCCCTGCTTTTTTCATTTTCTATTTTGTTTCTTTTTTTAAATTATCTATTAAGTTTTAATTAAATAATTTTTTTTAAATCAATGTGTCTACACAGGAATCATCTGGTAGTTGAGTTCAAACCATGTACTGAAGATGGGGGAAAAAGTACATATAATTCAACATGAATTTAAAAATAAATAATTTTGGTGAAAAAATAATAATAACAATACTTTGAAAATATCTTATTTTACCCTCATCACAACCCTAGGAGTGTCCAAAGCCAGATTTGAACTCAGGTTTTCCTGATTCCAAGTCTTGTGCTCTAGCCACTGTGCTCCCTAGCTGCCATAAGTGTCTGTTTGCATTTCTGTCTCCTTTGCTGAGTTTTCCTCCAGGATTTTACCTACTAATTGTGGGTGTAGCCATGATTATACCCTGGGCCATTTTCTCTTTTCTTTTCTATACTGTCTCACTTAATGATCTCATTAGCTCCCACAAGTTCAGTTATCATCTTTTTTTTTTTTAAACAATTATTCAGCATCTTAATATTTACAAAGAGATATACATATATGTGTGTATACATATACGTATATATATATATATATATATATATATATATGCGTGAATACATGCATAATTATATATAGATGGAGACATGGAAATATATATATACACAGACTTATTGTGTATATACATATTCATTGTATATACATGTGTGTAGGCATAATGCATGTATGTATACACCTTATAGACACACATTTGTATACATACTTATATACACACACATACATGTGTGTATATATCTACATGTGTGTAGGCACAATATATACATGTGTGCATATATTATATCTATACCTATGTGTGTTGTGTATACATGCACATCATCTTAATGAAGATGATTCCAAGTTCTGTTTAATGATCCCTAACTTCTGTGTTGACCTCCAGTTTCATATCACCATCTACCTCTTAGAATCTCAAACTGGATCTCCCATAGAAATCTCAAAACTTAATTGTGTTCAGAACAGAGAGTATTATCTGTGTTCAGAACAGAGATTATTATCTTCCCAACCCCTCTCCTCTAATCTGTTTCCCTATTATTGCTAAGGGGGCAGCAAAGTGGTGCCATAGTGAACAGAGTACTGGGTCCAAAGTCAGTAAGACTCATCTTCCTGAGTTCAAATCTGGCCCCAGACACTTACTAGATATACAACACTGGGCAAGTCAACCCTGTTTGCTTCAGTTTCCTGATCTGTAAAATGAACTGCAGAAGGAAGTGGAAAACCACTCCAGTATCTTTTGCCAAGAAAACCCCCAGTGGGGTCATAAAAGAGTCAGACATGACTAAACAATAAAATTACTGTGAAGAGTACTACCGTCCTCCCAGTCAATCGTGCTTGCAACCTTAATGTCTCATGTCTCTCTTGTGCTTCGCCCACACATATCCAATTCATTGCCAAGTGTTGTCATTTCTATCTTCATAACATCTCTCCTAAGCCACCTCATTTAGAGTATTTCAAAAACCTTCTCATTGGTATTCCTGCCTTAAGTCCCTCCCCACTGCAATCTGTCCTCCACAGTTAACAAAGTGAATTTCCCCAAGTATAGGTCTATGTCAGATCCAACTCAAGAAAATCCATTAGCTCCTCTTTTCCTTCAGGATCAAATACATATAAAATCTGAATTTTAAAACCTGTCTTGCCTTAGTTTTCTTGCCTTATATCTTCTTCCCTTTCACAGATTTAAGAACCACACTCTTATTATTTCTTATGTGGCATTTAACCTGACTCCACCACACTTTTCCCTAGGTTCTGTTCCTAGAATGCTCTCCCTCCTCATTTCTGCTAACTGATTCCTCTGACTTCTTTTCCACTTTCTGCCAGGGTCCTTCCCTCCTTCATCAGAGAGGATTCAAAATATATAACAATAAATTTCCATTTCAAGGAAGCATATATAATAAGAGATTATATTCATAGTGTCCATCTTTTCTTTTGTTTCCTTGTACGTTATTCATTTGTTCTCTATTGCACTTTACTTTATTCTTTTTTTCCCCTTACATCCCACCATACCTTTCTCAAGCAGCTACAATTAAGCACAAATATATTTTTACATATACATAAATACACATATATATCATGTATGTGTGTGTGTGTATATATATATGTTCTCTATATATTCACACCCACCCATGTACATATCTCGACATATATACATACATACCTCTACCTACATATATACATATCCATTCAGACATATATACATACACATTTACTCACATGTAAGGATGTATCTAAAACTATTACATATAATGTAGATTTCTCTCTTGATTGAATCTTTAAGTCTGATTTTGTCTTAGATCAATGACTACTAGCCTTACTTTTTTTTTCCTAATAAATTTTACTCCTGATCATTGTTGTAGTATTTCTGTAAATCTCTCATTTCCTGTCCTTGCTAATTCTTCTACTTTATACTTTATTCTGTAACTTTCTTTGCTACTATTTAACCTCCTCCCAGCCATGGATCCCTCCCTTATCTCCTCCCCCTCTTTCCTCCCCTCTTCATCCCATTGCCATTGATCTACACACTTTATCCTACCACCATAACTCTACATATATCCCTTTATTCCTTGCCCCTTAATCTACACACCTTGTCCCACTATCATAAATCTACAAACCCTTCCATACCACATCTTATCCTGTTTCCTCCTTCCATAGATTTTGGAGGATACTATGTCCCTCATGGTATACATTAAATATTGTCTTTTTTAAATGATTCCTGGTGTTAGTAAGTTCTCAGAACTATGAGTGCTCCTCTAATGCCTCTAATGTCTATTCTTCTTCTGTCCTTCATTTGTATAACATAATTATTATTTTTACCTTTTCCCAAATCTTATTTAGTTCTGTTCCAATCTTTCTTTTGATGCACCTAATTACTTATATCAATCTTAAACATATATATTTCCATATAGAAAAACATAATTTTTCCATGTTAAATTCCTTGAAAGTAAGCTTTGATGTTGACTCTTATATGTTAAATTTTCTTATTAAATTAGGATTTGGTTGACACAACAAAGTCTTGAAAATCTTCAAGTTTGTTAAATGTCCTTTTTTTTTCCATTTGATATTACAGATAATTTTGCTGAATATGATATTTTTCTTTTGATTGCCAGTATATATGATTCCAGGACTTGCAGTCTTTTACTGTAACTGCTGATAAATCCCATATAATTCTAATTGTAGCTCCAGCATATTTGAATTTTTTTTCTTATTTCTTTTCTATAAGTTTCTCCCAAAGGGTCTCTTTGAGACTCTTTCAGGTGGTGATTGGTAGATTTTTGTTTCTATTTCTACTTTCTATTAATCCTCATCTTCTATCACTCCAGGACAATTATTTGGGACTGTTTTTTGCATTATTGTGTCAAGGTTCATTTTTTAGTCACAGCTCTCAGGTAGTGAAATTATTCTTATATTTTCTCTTGATCTATTCTCTAGATCTCATTTTTCTTAAAAGATGTTTCACATCCTGTTCTATTTTTTTCATTCTTTATATTTTGTTTTGTTACTTCTTGGTCTCTTATAGCTTCATTGACTCTCCCTTTTCCAATTCTAAATTTTCAAAGAATTATTTCCTTCTTTAAGACTCTTTATCTCCTTTTGTAACCCATTGACTATTTTCATAATCTTGTTTTTCTTGAATTTTTTTCCCTCAGTATTTCTTATTTGATTTTTTTTTTCTATTTCTTTTTTTTTTTCATAGCTTTTTAATTACAAGTTATATGTATAGGTAATTTTACAACATTGATAATTGCCAAACCTTTTGTTCCAATTTTTCCCTTCCTCCCCACCCCCTCCCCTAGATGGCAGGATGACCAGTAGATGTTAAGTATATTAGAGTATAAATTAGATACATAATTAGTATACATGATCAAACTGTTATTTTGCTGTACAAAAAGAATTGAACTCTGAAATATTGTACAATTAGCCTGTGAAGGAAATCCAAAATGCAGGCAGGCAAAAATATAGAGATTGGGAATTCAATGTAATGGTTCTTAGTCATCTCCCAGAGTTCTTTCACTAGCTGTAACTGGTTCAGTTCATTACTGCTCCATTGAAACTGATTTGGTTCATTTCATTGCTGAAGATGGCCAGGTCCATCAGAATTGATCATCATATAGTATTGTTGTTAAAGTATATAATGGTCCTGCTTGTTTCACTCTGCATCAGTTTGTGTAAGTCTCTCCAGGCCTTTCTGAAATCATCCTGTTGGTCATTTTTTACCAAACAATAATATTCCATAATATTCATATACCACAATTTATTCAGCCATTCTCCAATTGATGGGCATCCATTCAGTTTCCAGTTTCTGGCCATTACAAAGAGGGCTGCCACAAACATTTTGGCACATACAGGTCCCTTTCCCTTCTTTAGTATTTTTTTGGGGTATAAGCCCAGTAGAAGCACTGCTGGATCAAAGGATATGCACAGTTTGATAACTTTTTGAGCATAGTTCCAAATTGCTCTCCAGAATGGTTGGATGTGTTCACAATTCCACCAACAATGTATTAGTGTCAACTTCTGGCCAAGATGGCGGAGAGGAGGCACATAGCTGTGTAAGCTCCACCTTTTCTCTCACTATCCATTTCATTACAAGCCTCTGAATTAATGCTTAACTGAAAAAAAAAAAACCCACAAATAGTTACCAAGAGAAGACATCCTTGACATTCGCCAGGAAAGGTCTGTTTTTGCTCGAGGGCGGGGACGGTTTTAGATCGGACACAGGCTGAGGGCAGGCAGCTGAGAGCATGGGAAGCAGCTCAGAGCTGAGCAGACCAGAGAGGGGGTGGGGTGTGATCTCAGCTGCCTGGGGGAGGGCGGGGGGAGCTTTGCTACAGGATTGGATACTTTGCTCTGGCAGCAAGCCCGCAGCCCAGCAGAGAAGCTAAAAACACCGGGGATGAAGAATACAACCCCAAACAGCTGGAGTTTCTCGGGACCTGGCCACCCCTCCCCCACAGTGTCTCAGCACGTTCTCGGAGTCTCAGAACACAGGCGCAGCACAGTCTGGCTAGTGCCTCGCTGCTGCCCCCACAGTCTGTAGAGGAAGCTCGGTAACACCACTCAGCCCCTCCCCCCAAAAAAGCAGACTCCATTTAGGGTTTTTTTTCTATTTTTTCTTTGCTAGTTTGTCTTTGATTCTTTGACAAAATGAGCAAAAAATTGAAGAGGACTTTAACCCTTGACAGCTTCTATACAGATAGAGAGCAGACTCTAAATCCTGAGGAGACTAAAAACAGACTGTCTCCAAGTGAATCCCCAAAGGAGGAGATCATCTGTTCCTCAGCACAGATGAATCTCATAGAAGAAATTAAAAAGCTCTCACAAGAGAGCTAGAAGAAAAATGGGAAAAGGAGAGGGAGGCTTGGCAAGAGAGGCTGGAGAAGTCATCCCACTCATTTAAAGACAGAGTGGATAAAGAAATAAAATTCTTGAAAAATAGGATTAGTGAACTGGAAACAGAAAATAGCTCTCTAAAAACAAAATAGGCGAAATGGAAAAAAATTGCATAGAACAAAAGAACTCAATTGGACTATTAGAAAAAGATTTTTTAAAAAGTGAGTGAAGAAAATACTTCATTGAAAATCAGAACTGAACAAATGGAACTGAATGACTCGAGGAGACAAGAAGAATCAGTCAAGCAAATCCAAAAAAGTCAAACAATGGAAAAGAATGTGAAATACCTTCTGGGGAAAACAACAGACCTGGAAAACAGATCCAGGAGAGACAATCTGAGAATCATTGGACTCTCAGAAAAGCATGATGGAAAAAAAGAGCCTGGACACTATTTTCCAGGAAATTATCAAAGAGAATTGCCCAGAAGTATAGAAACAGAGGGTAAAATAGACATTGAAAGAATTCATCGATCATCTACTGAAAGAGATCCTAAAATCAAAACACCAAGAAATATAGTGGCCAAATGCCAGAACCCTCAGACGAAGGAAAAAATACTGCAAGCGGCTAGAAAAACCCAATTCAAGTATCGAAGAGCCACGATAAGGATCACCCAGGCTCTAGCAGCATCCACATTAAAGGATCAAAGGGCCTGGAATATGATATTCCGAAAGGCTAAGGAACTTGGTATGCAACCAAAAATAACTTAGCCAGCCAGAATGAGCATCTTTTTCCAGGGAAGAAGATGGACATTCAACAAAGTAAGCAAATTTCACCTATTTTTGATGAAAAAGCCAGAACTTAACAAAAAGTTTGATCTACAAATATAGAACTCAAGAGAAATCTAAAAAGGATGATTTCAAAGAGGACTGGAGAGATTTACATGAACAGATGCTAAGTGAAATGAGCAGAACCAGGAAATCATTATATACAGCAACAAGAAGATTATATGATGATCAATTCTGATGACATGGCTCTCTTTAACAGTGAGATGATTCAAACTAGTTCCAATTGTTCAGTGATGAAGAGAGGCATCTTTACCTAGAGAGAGGACTGTAGGAACTGAGTGTTTTTCAAAACAGCATTTTCACTGTTTGCTTGCTTGCATTTTATTTTGCTTGCCTGTTTTGTATAAATATGTACACATATATTGGATTTAATATATATTTGTACCATGTTTAACATATCCTAGCTGAAGGCATGAGGGAAAGGGAGAGTGAATTGGAACAAGGTTTTGCAAGTGCAAGTGCTAATGTTGAAGAATTGTCCATTCATTTGTTTTCAAAAATAAAAAGCTTAAAAAATAAAGTAATAAAAAAATTAAAGATGAGGATTTTTTTCCCAAGCAAAATACAAAATAAATGTGTTTCTTGTAAACAACATATTGTAGGATTCTGACTTTTGATCCAATCTGCTATCCGCTTCCATTTTATGGGAGAGTTCATCCTATTCAAATTCACAATTAAAATGACTAATTCTGTATTTCCTGCCATCTTATTTACCCTAAGTTATGCTTTTCTCTTTCCTTTCCTCTGTAAGAATCCTTACAAAGTGACGAGTCAGTTGCCTAATTTAGCATGGCACTTAGCAAATTCTCTAGCTCACTAATGTATTTAAGTACTCATTGGCATTCACACTTTTGGGAGATTCACAAGTCAGTATTCAGAATCAGAAACCCACAATCCCACTCTCTTGGAGGAGGAGTCAACCTTTTACACCGAGCATAAAAAGAGCTTCAGTGAATCAGTCAGAGTCAGTTCAGAAGAAGCCCACTCTCAGAGGCGCAGCCAGATTCATTCATCCCATCTCACACCACCGTGGTGGCAGGTTCTCCTACTTGGCTTCTCCACTGAAGATTCAGAATGGAGGAGTGTCAGTTTGGAACATTGCCAGGAGTTAGAGAGAAGCACTCTGGGACAGACACAGGAGCACTCTGGGAGATTAAGAGCCAGAAGCCCTCTCTTGGAGACAAGACAGATTCATTCCAACTTTCACCTTGGTCTGGCTGGATACATTCATAGTTGAGCTAGAGGAGTCAGATTCATTCCATTTTCCACCTTTGTGCTGGCTGGAGGCTAAAGGACAAACCTTTGGATTTGGAGACATTCGGAGGGAGCTCTTGGAACCAAGCAGAGAGATAGGCCTCTAAGGGCTATTTTGGAGGAAGCAATAAAAGATCTGAACGTTTAAAAAAAAAAATGTATTAGTGTCCCTGTTTTCCCATATCCCCTCCAACATTCATCATTTTCTTTTCCTATCATCTTAACCAATCTGACAGGTGTGTGGTATCTCAGAGTTGTCTTAATTTGCATAAAATATTTGATTTTTAAAGTCTTTTTTTGATGTCTTCTATAAATTCTCTTTGGGCAGGAAGCCATTTAATGTTACTCTTGGGATTTTTTTTTTTTTTTACTTCAGTATCCTCCTCTGAAGATGAACTCTGATCTTTCCCTATTCCCATAATAAGTTTCTGTAGTTGAGTTCTTTCTTTGCCAGTTCATTTTCTTTTTTAAATAAGAAATATTAATGTAAGCCCTTCTAATTGTGAGTGTGGGGGTGGTGCCTCTGACTTCACTTAGCTCTTCTCTCTGACCTGGTACTCCAAACCAAAAGCTCCCCATTCCTGCAAGTACTGGCATCCAGCAGCTTCCCTGTCCCACTTCTTTTGTACTCACTTGGTGTGCTAGTTCCTTCTCACCCAGGGCTGCATGTCTGCAGCACAGCTGGGTCTGCCATCCCTAATTAGGTAAGGTTCACTTAATTTTCCAGGACTCAGATCCCCAACTCTACAGGCAGCCCCAGCAGGTAAAAGTTTCTGTGGTTTTAGCTGCAGCTCCAGCCAAACCCAGCTGGTCCCAGATGTTCCCACTGGTGTTTCTGTGAAGCTAGCCTGAAAATGCTTACACTTCACACTGGCTAATCCCTGGGTTGGGTCTTTCTTTGGGTCTTCTGGGGTGTGCCAGGAGAACCCCTGTTCTTCCCCAAGTCTCTTGATTTTTCTCCCGTCTATATTTGCCTTGAAGCACAAATTTGTTCTGTTTATGGGGGAAATCTGGGGAGCTTGATTTTTTTTTTTTTTTTTTTGCTGAGGCAATTGGGGTTAATTGACTTGCCTAGGAAGTGTTAAGTGTCTGAAGCCAGATTTGAACTCAGGTTTTCCTGACTTCAGGGCTAGTGCTGAGCTTGAATTAAACATCAGATATGAGTATTTCTATGTACTGATGCATCTTGATAGAGCATCAGGCCTGGAGTCAGGAAGCCCCCTATTCCTCAGTTTAAATCTGTCCTCAGATACTTTCTGGCTGTGTGACTCTGGGCAAGTGATTTTATCCTGCTTGCCTCTGTTTCCTCACCTATAAAAATGAGATGGAGAAGGAAATAGCAACTACTCCAGTATCTCTTTAGGAAACCCTAAATGGGATCACAAGTGAAATGACAAAACAACAAAATATACACAAAAGAATAGAAAAAGAGGATTTTTTTCTATAATTAAAAATCTCTTATGCACAACTCCCATTTTTTTTTAAGGATACATAGGGGTTAACATGGGAAGAATTGAGTCAGACTAGGAAACCCTTTCTGGGTGTCTTGGATGTGATGCCATGTAGGAGGTAAAACAGATTCTGGAAGTGTCTTTGAACTTCCAAAAGTAACTTTAATTGTAGTATAAGTGTAGTATAATTGAATTGTCTGATTGAGTAACATCTGCATTAGGTCTTACATAGTCAAATGGAAGTAACAAATAGATGTATATACTTGGTAATGTCCATGAGAGAGAGAGAAATCAGGATAAAAACCTAAAAAGTAACAACTCCTTTGCAATGTGAATGCTGGCGATATAGATGGTGAAAGTAAGGTTTGGAATAATTATTTTCAAAATCTAAATCTAAAATCCAAAGTAAACATCAATGCCCAGAGCAAGCATAATTTGGAACTATTCAGCAGTTACAGAGTTACAGAGTTGCATTTTCACATAAATCAAGATATTTTTGTATCTATATCACGTAGATAACTGTTGTTTCATTTGCTGTAATCAGTTTTTATAAGTCAGATGGTAAAAGCAACTGAAGTCTTAAAACATAGAAATGTAATTTTAAACTATCAACAAAACTAGAGGGAAGGTGGGAAGGAAGGATACAATAAATACAACATTAGTTTTATATCTCTCCTAGTCTGTGCATACATATTTTAAATGATGACTTTTCCTTTCTTTTTCTATTTCTATTTATAGTTCCTCTCTCTTACCCAAATTCTTGAAATTTAAAAAAAAAATGGTCATTCAAAACAAAAAAAAAAACAAAAAAAAAAACAAGGAAAAAAAAGTTGGATATTGTTCCATGAAAAATTACAAATGATTTAGCAAAAAACTAATGATGAAGCATATTATCTGCCTCCAGAGAAGGAGCTAATACTTGAATACATATTGGAGCACATTATTTTTCACTTTCATTTTTTTCTGAATTTCTTGAATTAATTTCTTGAATAAAAATTCAAGTCTTCTTGGTACAAGATGACTAATATGGAAATGTTTTACATAATTGCACATATAACCCTGTTAGTTAAGAGAGGGAGGGAGGGAGGAATAGATAGATAGATAGATAGAATTTGGAACTGAAAACTTTACATAAAAATGTTAAGAACATTTTTTTAAAAGAAGTTGGAAATAAGGAAGTTGATATTTATAAACCAATTATTTTCATTATTAGCAGAAATGAACTAGGGTTACAGCATGAGCGATTTCCTTGGCATATGTGTTTCCTGTGATTAGGTGACTTGATTGCATGTCTAGACCCTCAGATAATAAGAAAATGAATCTAAATTCATGCCTTCATCAACCAAATCATTTTCTTACTATCATATGTCTCTTGCACTTTTTTTTTTTTTTTTTTTGCCTTTTGATCCTAAGTAATGCTGTAAGTACTGTGAAAGACAGCTTAGGATAGTCTGTTATCGTTGCCCTTTGTTCTTGAAGAGGACCATGATATCAGAGAGATGATGCTATGACATGCAAATGAATTGGATTTAAGTGAGGAGGGGCTGGGCCAGGACACCTGTCTCATTTTCTCTTCCAGAGCCCTCTGGAGCCAGATATAGTTAAGATGACTAGAGATGGCCCAGGATGCAATGGGAGACCTTGGCTTTTTAAGTTAGTCTTCAATAGTCCTTAGTTTGACTGAAGCTGCACCCATTCAGTGACTAAGGCTCGGTAGCCATCGAGGCAAAGAATCTCCTAGTCCAAAGAGAGAGAGAAAGAACAATTCTGAGACAAAAAGATGTGGGTTCAAGTCCCTCCCCCCCAATATATACTGGCTGTATGATCCCAAGAAAATCAATTGACCTGTTACTGTCCCAGGCAATTGCAAGCCTGTACAGTTCAGAGTGTTGTATCAGTCCACATTATCTGAGTTTCTCTCGTGGGGGCTATCCAATACTACCATCACTGTATCTATATAATCACTACCATCATAAGTAACTGCATTACTCTGAGACATCACTAGATGGCAGTTCTTTACAGGCTGCTTCCAAAATCCAAGGTTGATCTATTGGAAAATGAAAATAAAAGAAAAACAAAAATGTTTTAAATTTTAATTATCAGAGATAACAAGAGCCTAAGAAATTGAGTCATAACCATAGAGCTTGTTCAGACTTTCTAATATTTCCAAATAGCAACTTAATGCTTTCTTCCACCTTCTTGCCTTGCCCTAAAGTACATCCATTTAAAGACTTAATGGAAAGGCTAAACTGTCTCTATTGACTGAATGACAACAAAGATAATATGCTTGGTTGTTCCCTGTGCACTCTAGGTCAGTGTGATCAGTGCTACATTTTCTGTATGGATCAGATATTGGGAGGGGTTGATATGAAATAGTTTAGACAATTAATTGTTGAGTTTCTGTAATATTTTAGCTTCCTAACTTAAAATTCCATTTATGTTTTTGGTTCTATATGAAGTATCTAATGGTACTTTTCTTTTAATGAGACCGTCTTGATGCCAAATAACCAGCAAAGTAAGTTTGGCTGTCACAAGCTTTTAAAAAAAAAAATTTAACTCCATATCTATGAAAGAATATAAGAATTATTATCCCTGTTTTGCTAATGAGGCAACTAGAAAATAAAAGGATTTGACAAGCAAAAGTGTTGGGGATTTTTAACTATTAAATTTAAGCCTAAAAAAAGTTTTTACTCTTGTTTAATTTTATTGATGAAAAAAGTCTTGGCTTATGGTAGAATTTTTGTTTCAGATATGCATCTAGAAACAGAAGTCTTTGAATTCTATGAGGAAACCAAGGTTAAATTTTCTGACCTGTCAGAGGAGCTTTTATGGGAATACATTCATAGTGGAGAACCCATGTAAGTATTTTATAAAAGCTAACGTGCCTCATCCCATTCAGAATCAACCCAGCTCCATTAATTTAACTTTATTTTTGTTTTTAAACTGTTTATTTTCTGTTCCAAATTCTTTCCCACCCATCTACCCCTCTCCTATCTATTGAGAAGGCAAGAAATATGATAACAGGTAATATAAGTTTGAGGCTGGACTTGAAACTGGATGATTTTACTTCAAATATGTTCTTCTATCCTCAGTGCCATGTTATTTCTTTATAGAGATCTTAACTGCATGTTTGTTGAAGCTTGTCAAATTTAGATAAGCAAAAATTAAAATTTTTAAAAGAAAAAAATGGTGTTAGTCATAACAGTGCGACTGATGTAGGATCTTTATCTGTTGTCATTTTGTTCAGATTTTTGACCACAATAATATTTTGAGATTTTTTTAGATTTTTGAAGTCCTTAATCCCTTGCTTTAGTAAATTGAACAAGAAGCTCTTAGGCAATGAATATTTTTGATATGACAATGAAAATTAGCAGAGAAAATGAGAGTAAGAGCAGACAAGAAATTCAGAAAGGCAAAAGAGGATTTAGAGACCTAGTTCTGACTTTGGCAGTAAGATAGCTTTGATTCTTGTAATGACCGCGTATTTAAAATCAGCCGGAGTCAGGAATTCAGGTTAAGGGAAAAATCTTCAATATTTATTGAAGTGAAAAGGTGAATAAAGATTGCGATAGCAAATATAGGCAAGAAAGATTGCGATAGCAATATGGGCAGTTGCGACAGGAAGCCAGATAGCAGAGAGAGAGGTCTGAGCTGAGCCAACCGTGGCAATGGCAATCCCAAAAGTCTCTCCTTCCCCTTCCTTTTCCACTCCCCTGTCTCCACCCACCAAAATTGTCATTTCCTATACAACACATCAGGACTTGCACAAAGAGTGGGCGGGGGCCATTCTTTCTCCAAACTTATATATTAATAGAGTATGGTCCAATTACTATTTAGCCTCATGTGCTTGGGACTTCAGTGCATCAACTCAAGCCTCAGCCCATTACAGATTCTGACAGAGAAACTTTGTTTAAAAACATAATTATACATGGATTAGACACAGAAATGTAATTGCCTCCATTCTTCATTTTATTACACATGTAAAAACACAGTAAAAAATTATGTTAGAGTATTTATTTTTAGAGTAGTTCTTCATTGAAGAATGTTGACTTATAAAGGATAAGCCATTATCACATAATAATTTTCAAAGATGCCTCCATCCACAGCCAGAAAATTTCTATACCAAAACTAAATATCAATCAGGCCTGTATTACCTTTGGAATTAATGTCAATGTTGGCTAAATTTTCCATTCCTTAATATTTGCATTTTTTATATTGTACATATTTGCACATTTATTTGTAAATTGAAATATTTATACAAATATGTGTATATTTGTATATATGAAACCATCCCATTAATGGAAATAATTTATATTCCTCAACTGGTTGTCTTGAAACTAAATTTTTGAACTGGCTTTAGTTTCTTGATCTACAGGGTTATAATTTCTCTCTTAATCTCTGCTTTTACCCTTTTTCTTCTCCTTCTCTTAGGGACAAAGCTGGTGGCTATGGCATACAGGCTCTTGGAGGCATGTTAGTTGAGTATGTTCATGGAGATTTTTTGAATGTGGTAGGATTCCCACTGAACCACTTTTGCAAAAAGTTGGTAGAATTGTATTATCCACCCCCTAAAGATGCCACCCATCATGTAAAGCATGACTCAATCCCTTCAGTAGAAACCTTTGAAGGTCTAAGTGATGAAGAATTTGGCAGTTCAAATTCTGCTCTACAAAATGTGACCTGCAAGCTAGAAGGTGAAAGTGCATCCTCTTCTGAAGCTACTAAAAGCCTAGGAAAGAAGGAAATTGGCCAGCATGAAATGAGAGAGACTGTAGTGAAATGCAGCAAGGACATGGAAAACCTGACTAAATTTCCATCTCCTCTTGTAGAGCTTTTGGATGGCTTTAAAGCTTCAAAGGTATGTAATGCCATGATTTTCCCCCCTCTTCTAATTAATAACTTTGACAAAGTGGAAAGAGAAAATTCCCATCTCAGTAGGTGAAAAGCCATTTTTAACTCATATAAATTAAGTCTTATTTGGGGAAAGCATCTCAAAGCCTCAAGACACTATGTTCAGATCCTTAGAAGTACAACTTTGTCACCCTAAGGTAATGTGTAAACTAAATTATGTGGCAGTGAAAGATGTCAATTTACACATAAGTGTAAATGTTCTTTTCACAAGGTTACACACTCACAGACAAGTTAGTTTTATTATTCATGAACCATGGGCTAATGCTTTTCAGGTGAACCAGGAAAAAAAAAAAAACTCAAAAATAAGCATGCAAATCTAATTTAGATTAATTTGAAATTTCCTAATCAGATTACCAAAAGCAGCTACTCTGCATTTGCCTATCTCTTCCCCTTAATTAATCTTTTTTTAAAAAGGTGGCACATATACCAAGTTGAGGAAAAGAGCAAATTTTCTCCCAAAGTTTCCCTTACTGATTCTCCATAAAGAAAAGTTCAAACTAGGATTTTTAAGGTGAAAATTTTTTAATCTTTCAAAAATTTATAAAAAAGAAAACAATTTGATAACACCATAGACAAGGGAGAAAGCAGAACCTAGCTAGCTGTAAAGTGATCCAAGCAAATTTGCAAGTTGTACCCAGATGAGTGAGTTGTAATGTAAATTAATTAACTATACCCAAAATGATGTAGCAGGATAAATTTCTAATGACTATTTTTGTTTGCTTGACTTGTTTGCTCTCAAACATTTTTTTTTTTTAAATGTGAATTGGATTGAGTTCTACCTTGACCTTAAAACTAAAACCTTATGTCTCAGTTGTCTGATTACTAAAAAGCTATGCCCACAGAAATTCATTGTGGGAGGAAGGGAATGTGTACAAAAGGAGAAAAAGCAGTAGGCTCTTGAGATTACACAACTTGGTGGCTGATAGGTGGTGAGTAAGAAAGCATGGCATTAGCTGGTTATTTTGGGACAGAATTGGGATGCTGAAGAGAGATATGGCTCATCTTAGATGGACTGTATCACTAAATGGGAGTTCTATCAGCTAGGAAGGGTAAGATTAATAGAGTTGTGTAATAGAATTGTGATTATGTTCATGTGGAGATAATTGAGATTTACCAAATTGCCTGAAGGGATGCTTGGGTCAGAGTAAATATCCTATACTACTTGAAATTTTGTTGCACAGAACCTTCCTCAGTTATGGTGCTATTGCTACAAAAGAAGCTAAAATCACACAGTTCTATTTTGGAACACCCTCTTAGAGCTTCTCTTTGGATCCCTCTGGCATCCACCTTCTATAAGCATCTCCTAAAATGAGAGTTCCTAGCCTTTTTTTTTTTTAAGCAGTCTGGTTAAGCCTATAGACTAGAATGTTTTAACATATATAATATAAAATACATAGGATTATAAAGAAAACCAATTATATTGAAACATAATTATCAAAAAAACAATTATCAAATAATTTAAAAGCAAATTAATGAGCTTTCACTTAAGGAACTTTACATAGAGCATTACATTGGTTAACCCCCAAAATTCTCCATTTCATAATGTTAAGTGAGCAAATATCTTCATGTTAACAGTTTTGTTTTCTGAATATCTACAATGCTATTACTAACTACATCCACTTTACCCTTTTCTCCTAGCTGATAGAATTCCCATTTAGTAAAAAGGCCATCTAGGAAGACTTCCTGTATCCATATCTCTCTTCAGTAGTCAATTCCGTCCCCAAATAACCAGTTAACATCATGCCTTCTTACTACTCACCTATTAGTTACCATGTTCACAAATAAAATCTAAGCCAAGAATGAAATAAACTCCATAGAAAAGCTAGACCAACTTTTTTAGAATGACACAGGTAGCTACATTATACATTATTTACTAAAGATGTAGATTCTTTCAAATTTTAGTCAAGTGCTCTCCAATGATCAGAATAATAATTTAGTGTCTGACTTCTTTCTTTTTTCTTCATAGAACTCCTTTACTTCAAACCAATTCTATTTGGTAGTTGGTTATTATTAAAACTCTCATAGCAGTCTTAACTAAAAGGGAAGATGTGTATTCAAGAATGATGAAGGATGTCATTTATAGAATTTAATTCAGTAAAACTCTTTTATAACATTCCAGGGCACAATCAAATGATATCTTTCTACTTCTTTCCCACCCCTAACAAAAACATAACTATTTGCCAGAAATGCCCTGTGTAACTTATAAAATTTATGTAGAAAGTATTAATCCTATCCTCTGACCCAGTGTTTAGACGGGATCCAATTGTATTTGATTTGTATCAAGCATTAATAAACCAGAAATTATTTTTCATATCTATTTAAGTATCTAGGTAATCACAGAAATTGCCTAATCTTGCTAACTTGATTATTAAACAGAAAAAAGAGTATTTGACCCTTTACTGAATTACTTGAAAAAAGCAAAAAAATCTAGTGTCATTCAATTGAACAGATTTTTTGTCTGGTGAAAGCTTCTTCTCACTAAATTACATTCAAAGAAATCCCGTGTGATTGACAACCTGGTGAAGTCTATGGATCCTTTCTCAGAATCTTGTTTTTAAATGCTTAAAATAAAACTCATAGGATTATCAGGGAAAATAATTGTAATGAAATAAAAATATAGTCTTAGAACCTCTACTTTAAATAAAACCCTCTGTATATCTTTTTAAAGACCAATCCTTATGTCTTTTTAATGTGCAGGCAATGTTTGTGGCCTGTAAACTAAAAGTATTTGATCTGCTGAAAGGCAAAGCCATTTTGAAGACTGAAGATATTGCTGACCACGTAAATGCATCTGTATGTGGGACTGAGAGATTACTTGATTCCTGCACAGCACTTGAATTATTAAAGAAAACCAAGCAAGGTAACTTTAGCTATTAGAATGTGCTCCCGGAAAGCTATTCAGGCAGAAATCTATAAAAGCCTACTTCAAAATCTGGAAAGGAAATTGAAAGGTCAAAGATTTTATCTACATATACCTTCTCATGATATTTTTCCTTAAAGGGCATGGATCTATGTATGGAGACAAAAGTTTAAAAAAGAACACTTGAACTTTGAAAGAGGTCTGAAAATTGCTTCAAGCATATTAAGTGAAATATTTCCTAAAAGGTCAGATAGGAAAAAGTATCTGAAAGACTATCTGTAACAATTAGTGTAAATAAGCAAATATCACCTACAAGATTTTCAGATAACAATTATTAAAAGAGGGGACAAAATTTGGTTCACAATTTGTTGTCTGCATTAAATTTATGGTGCATGACCCTAAATATTGGTAGTAATCTGTTAATAATCTATGTTATGTTTTAATGTTTCAAGTAATGCTAATAAAGACCTGTTCTTGAAAAATTTGCTTCAGCTTTTAAGTTCAAGAATGACAAAATCAGCCACATTATTTTTCAGGTTACAGTAACACAGAATTGGCTGATAAGTACTTGGTGTCTGATAGTGAAAATTCACTTCATGGCTATATCATGCATGTGAATGAACATGTTTGGCCACTGTTCACACATCTGGAGTCTGCTGTCAGAGAGGGAACAAATCAGAATCACCGAGCTTTTGGGAAGAAAGCTCAAGACTTATTTCAGGTAATATATTTTAGAGTGGCCACTTTCAAGTGTTATATATTTTTTTACTATAAGCCTTTAGTGATGGAAAAAGACCTAGGATTGTGGAATTTTAAACAATGACCTATTCTTTAAGATTGCTATGGAGTTTCTAGCAGGATTGAAAAAAGCATTAATTTAATTAAGCACATGTATTGAGCATCTATTAAGTATAAGGCCAATTGTGCCAGTTACTAAGGACAAAACTGAGAAAGCGTGTGCACTCAAGGATGGAGATAAAACATGAATCAGTAATTTAGATGTTCTAATACCCATAATCTTGAGGGGATAGTAATGAGATTAAAAAAAATAGATGCAATATAGCCTAAAATTCTAAATTTTTCAGGGCATATTTAAGTCAACCAGCATTTTTCAAGAAGTTTCTTTGTGCCAGGCATTGTACTAAGTTCTGGGAATACAGAGGAAGTTGTAAAAGCAAACCCCTGGCCTCAAGGAGCTCACCTTCTAATGGTGGAGAAAATACGTTAACAATTATGTTACCTTTTAATCTCTATGAAGACCAAGCAAAGCACTGATCACTGAAATACATCAATTACTACAAATCTTCATTTTGATAAATAGTTTTGAAACTAACACCCTCAAAAAAACCTTTTCTACTCTCTGGAAACAAGTAACAGAGTGAATTCCTATGAATTTTAATTAGATTTTTCTTTTTCATTCATGCATTGTAAGAAAGGTGCTAATGAGGAACAAGATGAATAAAAGAAAGGAGTAGGGACTAGAAATAGAGTTTCATGGAAAATCATTGGTTATTTAAAAAAAAAAAATCATAGTGGGGCAGCTAGGTGGCACAATAGATAGAGAGACCATCTCCCCTGGGCTCAGGAGGATCTGAGTTTAAATTTGGCCTAGAGATATACTGCAACATATTTAACATATATAGGACTGCTCGCCATCTTGGAGGGGGTGGAGGGAGGGAGGGGAAAAATCAAAACATAAGCGAGTGCAAGGAATAATGTTGTAAAAAATTACCCTGGCATGGATTCTGTCAATACAAAGTTATTATTAAATAAAATAAAATTAAAATTAAAAAAAATTTTGGCCAGAAACTTATTAGCTGTGTGATCCTGAAGATGGAAAAATAAAAAATAAAAAAAAAATATATATATATATATATAATATATTCATAGGACTAAGTTCTCTTTCTGAGCAGGGTTATTCTTTTTTTTTTTTTTTTACTTTTTAAAACTTTATTTTCTTTTTTTTGGGGGGGGGATTGTGTTTATCTTTTACAACATGACTATTATGCAAATATATTTTGTATGACCTCACATGTATAACATATAAAATTGCTTGCATTCTCTCTCTCTTTTTTTTTTTTTAAATAACTTTTTATTGACAGAACCCGTGCCAGGGTAATTTTTTTACAGCATTATCCCTTGCACTCACTTCTGTTCTGATTTTTCCCCTCCCTCCCTCCACCCCTGATTTTTCCCCTCCCTCCCTCCACCCCCTCCCCCAGATGGCAAGCAGTCCTTTACATGTTGAATAGGTTACAGTATATCCTAGATACAATATATGTGTACAGAACCAAATAGTTCTCTTGTTGCACAGGGACAATTGGATTCAGAAGGTATAAATTACCCGGGAAGAAAAACAAAAATGCAAGCAGTTTATATTCATTTCCCAGTGTCCTTTCTTTGAGTGTAGCCGCTTCTGTCTATCCTTGATCAATTGAAACTGAATTAGCTCTCTTTATTGAAGAGATCCACTTCCATCAGAATACATCCTCAAACAGTACCGTTGTTGAGGTATATAATGATCTCCTGGTTCTGCTCATTTCACTTAGCATCAGTTCATGTAAGTCTCGCCAGTCCTCTCTGTATTCATCCTGCTGGTCATTCCTTACAGAACAATAATATTCCATAACGTTCATATACCACAATTTACTCAACCATTCTCCAATTGATGGGCATCCATTCATTTTCCAGCTTCTAGCCACTACAAATAGGGCTGCCACAAACATTTTGGCACATACAGGTCCCTTTCCCTTCTTTAGTATCTCTTTGGGGTATAAGCCCAATAGAAACACTGCTGGATCAAAGGGTATGCATAGTTTGATAACTTTTTGAGCATAGTTCCAAATTGCTCTCCAGAATGGCTGGATGTGTTCACAATTCCACCAATAATGTATCAGTGTCCCTGTTTTCCCACATCCCCTGCAACATTCTGCATTACCTTTCTCTGTCATTCTAGCCAATCTGACAGGTGTGTAGTGGTATCTCAGAGTTGTCTTAATTTGCATTTCTCTGATTAATAATGATTTGGAGCATATTTTCATATGTCTATAAATAGTTTCAATTTCTTCATCTGAGAATTGTCTGTTCATATCGTTTGACCATTTATCAATTGGAGAATGGTTTGGTTTCTTATAAATTAGAGTCAATTCTCTATATATTTTGGAAATGAGGTCTTCATCAGAACCTTTGACTGTAAAAATGTTTTCCCAGTTTATTGTTTCCCTTCTAATCTTATCTGCATTTGTTTTGTTTGTACAAAAACTTTTCAATTTCATATAATCAAAATTTTCTATTTTGTGGTCAATAATGATCTCTAGTTCTTCTTTGGTCATAAATTCCTCCCTCTTCCACAGGTCTGAGAGGTAAACTATCCTATGTTCTTCCAATTTATTTATAATCTCATTCTTTATGCCTAAGTTATGAACCCATTTTGACCTTATCTTGGTGTTCAGTGTTAAGTGTGGGTCAATGCCTAGTTTCTGCCATACTAATTTCCAATTTTCCCAGCAATTTTTGTCAAATACTGCATTCTTATCCCAAAAACTGGGGTCTTTGGGTTTGTCAAACACTATATTATTAAAGTTATTGGCTGTTTTGTCCTTTGAACCTAACCTATTCCATTGATCAACCTAGTCTATTTCTTAGCCAATACCAGATGGTTTTAGTAACTGCTGCTTTATAATATAATTTTAGATCTGGTACAGGTAGGCCACCTTCATTTGATTTTTTTTTTCATTAATTCCCTTGAAAGTCTTGACCTTTTGTTTTTCCATATGAACTTTGTTGTTATTTTTTCTAGGTCATCAAAGTAGTTTTTTGGGAGTCTGATTGGTATAGTGCTAAATAAATAGATTAGTTTAGGTAGTATTGTCATCTTTATTATATTAGCTTGCCCAATCCAAGAGCATTTAATATTTTTCCAGTTGGTTAGATCAGACTTAATTTGTATGGAAAGTGTTTTGTAGTTTTCTGAGCAGGGTTATTCCTATCCTCCTATGTATCTAGAGAAAAAGCTTCCATGATAAAATAAATTCCTGTTTGACATTTACAATCTGGCTCCAGTCTATCTTTACAATCTGATATTACACCTAATCAGAATCATACTTTCCAGCCAAATTACCCTGTGTAGCATAATATACTTTTTGAACAACACCCCATATCCTGCTTCTGGGACTTTGTACAGGCTATCCCATAAGCCTGGAATGCACTTCTTTCATCTCTGCTTATTAGAACCCCTAGATCTGGCTCAAATGTCACCTCCTAAAAGAAGCCTTTCCTGATTATCCCATTAATTAGTACAGCACCGTCCCACCCCCAAAATTATTTTGTATTTATTTTCTGTTTGCTTGTGTGCATATGTACTTGTACATTTGTCCCTTTGAGGACAGAGGTTATTTGGATTTTATCTTTACATCCCCAGTGTCTAACCCAGTTACTAATATAATGCTGTTCATGTTCATTGAAGCCTGCCTCTATCTTTAATAAATTGTGATCAATTGATTTTCAAGTATCTATCCAGTCCTCCCTATATGCTAAGATGACTAAACATCTAATTAGGCCAGAAGATTGCCATTTTCTCATTAATGTTGTGACAGCCTGGGAACTGTTATGATTTTGTACTTTGCCCCTGGACTCTGGAAGTAGCTGTCACTAATGAATAATTGAGTCATAGCCAAGTTAAATCATAATGCTTTACCTTGAGTCTACAACTTAACCTATAGACTTTGGAATACATAAATAATATCATTTCTGAAGCTCAATGTTCCATAGGCTTAGCTTGTAATTTGTACAAATTTTGGCCCCACCTTTTTCCTCCTTTAAAAGGCCTATTTGTATCGAATTTGAAAAGCCAAAGTCCCATTATTGAACTTTATACACCTGGAAGAATCCCTTCTGATTTATTCTCTCCTTTAGGCCTTAACAACATATAGATAGAGCCAAGAGGAGAGTTAGATAAGCAGTTTAAGAAATTACTAATGTGCAAAAGTGAATCACTGATATGTAGGCAGCTGAGAGAAGGAGGGAGGGAGGAAGATATTGTTAGCAATTGCCTTCCTGTTTCTCTGGAAGAACAGGATTGTATAATTAGAGCCTTATAGGGCTTCAGAGTTCAAATGGTGGTAGCCCCATCATTTTTAGGTGAAGAAACTAAAAGCTATCTTCCACATGTGCCAGTGGTCAAAAAGGGAACCACTTAGAAGTAAATGAATACATATAAATTTTGCAATCCCAGCCATTATTGAGCTTAGGCTGGTGGATCATTTAAGCTTGAGATTTCTAAGTTGCAATAGAGCTAAAGCCAATCAAGATGGCTGCTTGAGTTGGGCAACAATATGGTGAATTTTCAGGAGTGGAAGAACTTGAGTACCAGTTTGCCTAAAGAGGGGTGAACTGACTCAAATTAGGAAAACAGATCAATTTAAGCTTCCCTGCTGATCAATATTGGAATAAAGCCTCTGCACTTCCAGCCTGGATGAGATACAAGAGCCCAGTATAAAAAAGAAAACCAAAAACTTTAAATGATTTGCCAAAAGTTCCCACATGTACTAAATGATAGAGTTAGAATTTGAGTTCAAGTGATTTGAGTACAAATCAAGTAATCTTTACCTTTTTCCAAGTACCCAAATTAACAGTGCACTATGACAACATTTTAATACCTTATAGAAAGTATAAAACTAAATGGCAAATCTTGTTTTTCTCTTTTGATGAACAGTAGGGAATGAATGTCTTGGGAAGCTGGATGGCACAACGGAAGGAGTGCCAGGTCTAGAGTCAGACTTACTTTCCTGAGTTCAAATCTGGCCTCAAACATTTACCAGGTGTGTGATCCTGAGCAGTCACTTAACCCAGCTTATCTCAGTTTCCTCATCTGTAAAATGAGCTAGAGAAAGAAATGGCAAAGCACTCCAGCACCTTGGCCAAGAAAACCTCAAATAAGATCATTAAAAGTCAGACATGACTGAACAACAAGGAAATAGCCTCTGACTTCTTTTTTTTCTGATTCTAGGGCTGATTTTACACTCATTCATTCACTCTCACATAATTCCCTTTTTGACCAAAAGCATAATTTCAGAGATAGCTGACTCAGTTCCAGATGTAATCTGTACCTGTGGAACTGATAAGATATCTGGTTTATGCAGGATTTAAACCTGGACCTTGACCTTCTTAAGGAAGAAATGTTGAATGAGATGCAAATGTGTCGGTCACTCCTCTGAATAGTATCTTTTCTCAGGACATGGTGTTATTTTCAGGACTCCTATTATCACAGCATGGAGACAAAGCTACGTTTTATGAATGCCATGGATAGTGTTATCAAGCTGACTGCGAGGGATGTGGCAACAGCTTTTGACCTGTCAAAATTTCGCTCTGCTTGTGATTTGGGAGGTAAGATAATATTTTACTATGACTTTTTTTTTTTTGCATTTTTTTTTAAAATAACTTTTTATTGATAGAACCTAGGCCAGGATAATTTTTTACAGCATTATCCCTTGCACTCACTTCTGTTCTGATTTTTCCCCTCCCTCCCTCCACCCCCTCCCCCAGATGGCAAGCAGTCCTTTACATGTTGATTAGGTTACAGTATATCCTAGATACAATATATGTGTGCAGAACCAAATAGTTCTCTTGTTGCACAGGGAAAATTGGATTCAGAAGGTATAAATTACCCGGGAAGAAAAACAAAAATGCAAGCAGTTTATAATCATTTCCCAGTGTTCTTTCTTTGAGTGTAGCTGCTTCTGTTTATCCTTGATCAATTGAAACCGAATTAGCTCTCTTTATCGAAGAGATCCACTTCCATCAGAATACATCCTCAAACAGTACCGTTGTTGAGGTATATAATGATCTCCTGGTTCTGCTCATTTCACTTAGCATCAGTTCATGTAAGTCTCGCCAGTCCTCTCTGTATTCATCCTGCTGGTCATTCCTTACAGAACAATAATATTCCATATCATTCATATACCACAATTTACTCAACATTCTGCAATTGATGGACATCCTTTCATTTTCCAGCTTCTAGCCACTACAAACAGGGCTGCCACAAACATTTTGGCACATACAGGTCCCTTTCCCTTCTTTAGTATCTCTTTGGGATATAAGCCCAATAGAAACACTGCTGGATCAAAGGGTATGCACAGTTTGATAACTTTTTTGAGCATAGTTCCAAATTGCTCTCCAGAATGGCTGGATGTGTTCACAATTCCACCAACACTGTATCAGTGTCCCTGTTTTCCCACATCCCCTCCAACATTCCGCATTACCTTTCCCTGTCATTCTAGCCAATCTGACAGGTGTGTAGTGGTATCTCAGAGTTGTCTTAATTTGCATTTCTCTGATTAATAATGATTTGGAGCATATTTTCATATGTCTATAAATAGTTTCAATTTCTTCATCTGAGAATTGTCTGTTCATATCCTTTGACCATTTATCAATTGGAGAATGGTTTGATTTCTTATAAATTCTCTCTATATTTTGGAAATGAGGCCTTTATCAGAACCTTTGATTGTAAAAATGTTTTCCCAGTTTATTGTTTCCCTTCTAATCTTGTTTGCTTTTTTTTTATTTGTACAAAAACTTTTCAATTTGATATAATCAAAATTTTCTATTTTGTGGTCAATAATGATCTCTAGTTTTTCTTTGGTAGAACTAATAAATAAATTCCTCCCTCTTCCACAGGTCTGAGAGGTAAACTATCCTATGTTCTTCCAATTTATTTATAATCTCATTCTTTATGCCTAGGTCATGAACCCATTTTGACCTTATCTTGGTTTTACTATGACTTTTACAAAGAAACTAATGAATTTGTTTTATATATGCATGTCTCATTCCATAATTATTGAGTCTGTGGCAGCTGGGAGGGGCTATTAATAAGTAATATCTCTGATAGTATTTGCAACATTCTTTACCCATAAGCTTGCAGCTCTACCAGGAAGAAAGAAATGCATTTCATTGGCTGTTCTGCTAGATTAGAATTGTCCATTATATTTAATCAGTCTTTCCTAAGGTAGCATAGTAGAACAGAAAATGTATGGATTCAGAAGTAAAGGACATAGATTTAAATTCAGGATCTGATGCTATCTATATGACCTTGAAAGAAAATCATGTAATCTCTTTGGCCCCAGTATCCTCGTAAAATGTAGCTGTAAAATGAAGGAGCAGAATCAGAGACCTCCATCCTTTGTAGCTATAAATCTCTGATCCTAAGTTGCCTTTCAGTGCTGTTTTGACTTATATTGGGATAGCAAGGTGTTACAGAAGATAAAATACCTGCCCTATACTTAATGGCTGGACCAAGTTACTTGACTTCAGTTGCTTCCAAAATAACCACAAAAACAAACCCCAAGGATTTACATTTTTGTTAGTGTCTATGTTGTGTAATAAGCTTCTTCTAGTTCTTCATGTTCATTATTTTCATGGCAACAATATTCCATTCTATACATAGTGTTTTTTTCCAGCACTTTGTTTTCCATCTTATTGCCATAAAGAGGGATACTTTATATATATATATATACATACACATACACATATACATATATATATGTTATAGTACTATAATATGTGATGTCTTTCTGTTTTTAGCATTTCTGGGGTTCATGCCCAGTAGGTATTACTAGGTGATAGCAAGAATAGTTTTTTTTTTTTTTTAATAGCTTTTTATTTACAAGATATATTATGCTTGGGTAATTTTTCAGCATTGACCCTTGCAAAACCTTCTGTTCTAACTTTTCCCCTCCTTCCCCTCATCCCCTCCCCTGGATGGCAGGTAGACCAATACATGTTAGATATGTTAAAATATATGTTAAAGGCTACATATATATATATATATATATATATATATATATACACACACATAGTTATATAGTTATCTTGCTGCACAAGAAAAATCGGATTTAGAAATAAGGTAAAAATAACCTGAGAAGGAAAACAAAAATGCAAGCAGACAGAAACAGAAGGAGTAGAAATGTTATGTTATGGTCCATACTCATTTCCCATAGTTATTTTGCTAGGTGTGATCATCATATAGTATTGTTGTTGAAGTGTTGTTGAAGTGTATAATGATCTCCTGGTTCTGCTCATTTCACTCAGCATCAGTTCATGTAAGTCTCTCTAGGCCTCTGTGAAATCATCCTGCTGATTATTTCTTATAAAAAATAATATTCCATAACATTCATATACCACAATTTATTCAGCCATTCTCCAATTGATGGGCATCAACTCAGTTTTCAGTTTCTAGCCACTACAAAAAGGGCTGCCACAAACATTTTTGCACATACGGGTCCCTTTCCCTTCTTTAAGATCTCTTTGGGATATAAGCCCAGTAATAACACTGCTGGATCAAAGGGTATGCACAGTTTGATAACTTTTTGAGCATAGTTCCAAATTGCTCTCCAGAATGGTTGGATGCATTCACAATTCCACCAACAATGTATCTGTACCAGTTTTCCCACATCCCCTCCAACATTCATCATTATCTTTTCCTGTCATCTTAGCCAATCTGAGAGGTGTATAGTGATGTCTCAGAGTTGTCTTAATTTGCATTTCTCTGATCAATAATGATTTGGAGCATCTTTTCATATGGCTAGAAATAGTTTCCATTTTTTCATCTGAAAATTGCCTGTTCATATCCTTGGAGAATGGCTTGATTATAAGAATAGTTCATTAGCTTTGCTTACAACATTGCAAATTGTTTTCTAAAATAGTTGAATTTATACCTGTCCATGAATGGACCTGTCTTCTCATAGCCATTCCAATGCACATTTCTCTTTTCTATCATTTTAGCCATTTTGATGAGGTAAAATCTTAACACTTCTTTTAATTTTCATTTTTCTTATTAATGTGGAACATATGACTGATGATTTGCAGTTCTTCAATTGATCGTGAGGGAACAACAATCATTTATAATTGTGTGTATATGATACATAATATTTCTTGCTTCAATATTCAGTGGTGATACTATTCTCTTGGGGCTCTTATGCTTATATTGGACTCAAATTTTTCTAGTAGAAAGAGTTTAATACAGTTTTTTGGTCTTTTTTTTTTTTTTTTTCTTATGTGCTTTACTCATTCTACTTTGGGTTTCAGTTTTTCAAAGGAAGACATATAAGTTCTCAGCAACTAGATGGAAAAAATGCTCCAAAACACTATTAATTAGAAATGCACATTAAATCAATTCTGAGTTTCTACCTTATACTCTTTAGACTGGCTAAGATGACAGAAAAGAAAATGACAGTTGTAGGAGGGGCTGAGGGAAAATAGGCATGCTAATATACAGTCAGTTTTGAGATACTAGGGAGAATACCTACTGAAGTATACACTATTCCTGATTGCAAGCCATTTTAAGGCCCCTCTTTCACCCCTGCATATTGCTTGTAAAAATCTCTCTTAAATCCCCCTCTTGCACCCGAGGCAAGTTGAAAAAAGAAGAAAATCTAGGAAAACAACAACAAAAACACCCTCAGCCTTCCTTATGACTTAGATTCCTGCATTTTCTTTTTGCCGCCATCTCCAATCATCCTGGTCTATCTTGCCAATGGACTAAGATGGCTCTGAAGGCGAAAGTGAAATTGGTGACTTGGTACAGTCCTCCCTTACTTAAATCCAATTCATTTATATGTCATGGCATCACCTTCCTGAATTCTTGGTTGTATTTGAGAACCAAAAACAAACAATCTCATAGTATGAGGGAATCTGTATTCTGGTCTACAGAATATTAGTTCTTTCCTTAGAATTCTTTTGATTCCCTTTGAATTATACTTTTAGGGATTCTGTCTCAACAGACCTCAAAGGGCATTTTTTTTTTTTTTTTGGTTATGAATCAGTTACTTGTCTAGTCTTAGAAGCAGGAATTCATTGCTTCCAATGCTTAATCTTTTCCTACTAATAATATTTGTAAGCTTTTCCTGCTGTGTATCTTGTTTATTATTATATTATTATTCCTAACCAATGTTCTGCTCACTTATTTTTTTCCGAAAGAATGTCTAAAGTTTTTATCTTTTGCAGAAAGCCCTTTTTTTCATTAATAAGGTTATATTTAACATGTATAGGACTGCTTGCCATCTGGGGGAGGGGTAGAGGGAGGGAGGGGAAAAATCAGAACAGAAGAGAGTGCAAGGATGTTGTAAAAAAATTACCCTGGCATGGGTTCTGTCAATAAAAAGTTATTTTAAATAATAATAATAATTAAGGTTAATTTGACAGGATGTGTTACTTTGGGGTACAAATTCCAATCTGCTTTGCTTTCAGGATAATTTGTTCTATTTCTTTCATTAATTTATCCTAACCAAGAAGTCCTTCTTGATATTTGAATGTCTCTTTGCAGGCTACCCACAATATTTGTTGCTGACACTGATTGTCAAAATTTCTAGAAAACATTTTGGAACTATATTAATAAGGACACTAAACCATATAAATTATTTGTCTCACAGATATCACTATTAGATATGTGGCATATACACAAAAATATCTATGGTATCCTTTATTGTAGTAGCAAAAAAATTAAATGAAAACTGGGTCTAATCCATCAGGAAATGGCTGAACAAATTGGGAATTGGCTTTTAAATACATTGGGATATTGTTGCAGAATATAATGGAATATTAGTAACACTGTGTTAGAGTTGCAGGGATACTGAGGAGTTGTTACTTCTTCTCATGGTTGTATACCCAGTACTATCAGAGACAGGGCTGTAAGATCCAAGATCAGCTTCTCTTCTCTGCCAAGCAATCTCTCATTCACAACCCAAGAAAAACAACTTGATGTTTCTAATGCCTCTCAAATCCTGCTGAGTTTTAGAAAGAAGAGGGAAATTAGTAGCAAAATGAGTGAATATTATCTGACAGAGCTTACTACATTCAAGAAAAAGCCAAACATAAGTTGCTTTTGTTTTTGAGATTCGTTGTGATGGAGGGGAGACAGCAGTGACTGATGTAGGGGAGATATTAGTGACTCTTTTGATCTAAGAGTGCTTTTGTCTGTCAATAGTTGTAATCTGTCAGTAGTTGTAAAAGTCCTCCGGCCTAGGAATGTAAGTTATCTTGTCTATCATTAATTGTAAAATGTAACAATTCTTCCCTTAGATTTTAGGGAAAATATATTAGTGATCTAACAATCTATAATTTTTTTTTTGTCCTGAGGCAATTGGGGTTAAATGACTTGCCCAGGGTCACATAACTAGGACATGTTGTGTGTCTGAGGTCACATTTGAACTCGGGCCCTCCTGACTTCTGGACTGGTGCTCTATCCACTGCATCACCTAACTGCCCCTTGTTCTCTTAAAACTAGAGAGGACTTCAGAAAAGACTTGAACTTCTGGGACAGAAGTTAGACTTGAGAGAAGTCTAGGCAGGCTCCTTCCAATGTACAAACAACAAGACCTGAGAGCAGTGAGGTCAGCTATAGCCAAAAGCCTCCAGAACTTTAAGTTGAAGACTGTGTAGGAGTTGGACAGATGGGTAAGAGAAAATTGAAAGACTCTGCTCTGACATGGAATGCCCTACCCAGTTGTGCTGACCAGAAGAGGTCCTCAGCTTGAGTGCAACAGCAGAAGGCCTCTGCTGATGGGCCCTTGCAAGAGAGGGAAGGGAGCTGGAGTTTGCAGCCTGCAGAAGGACAGTACAGCTAGTTGCCTAGCTAGGCCTTTCTTTCTTCATTTGTTCTTTGGTTTGCTGTTTGTCTTTCATTATTAAACAGAAACATGACACCCAGAAAGTGATGTCATGACTTGCAAGTGAATTGGATTTAAGTGAGGAAGGACTGTGCAAATTCACCAGCCTCATTCTCCAGCAGAGCCATCTGGGCCCAGTCCTAAGATATAGATCAGCATCAGTGGATTTGACCCTAGGTGAAGTGGGAGACTTTGGCCTTTTTAAACTAAGGTTTCTCCCAAGTCTTAGTTTGAAGCAAAGCTTCAAAGCAAAGTGATTAAGTCTAGATAAGAAATAAGTCAGAGAATGACCTCTTTAACCTAGTCAAAAACAATAACAAAACACCAAAAAAACAATAAACTAAATTAGTGGTGAGAGAGGGGAAGATCCTCAAGGTTTCTGGCCAAAATAGAAAAATTGCTATTTACACTCACTCTGAGCCATCTTGCCCAAAGACCAAAGGAGGTTTGAGCTGGGACTTATTGTTGGCCAATCCATTGGAACCTTGAGTGATTAGGGTTCAAGATTAGGTCCTAAAAAGAAAGAAAAGAAATCTAGCCCATAATAAACCCCAAGATATCTCATAAAGTTATAACAATCAAAATCAAAATTTATATTCCTTTGTGCAGAACATCACAGGTAAAGGTATGGTTCCCTGTGTGGACAGTGGAAGAAGAGGGAGGAAAGGAAGGAGAAGAGAAGGAAAAGCAATCTGTGTTGCCCAATTGGAACTGGTCAGTTGGGTCTCCAGTGGGGCATGTACCACTACTCACCTAAGGGAGACCTTAGCTTAAATAGGTCGAGGTCTTTCCCTCCTTCCTGAGCAATTTCCAGCTGTACTGATCTTTATCTTGCCTTTGGACCCAGATGGCTCTGTTAGAGTGAGGCTAGTGAATTTGCGCAACCTTCCCTCACTTAAATCCAGTTCATCATCTTCCCCTTGGCTCTCTTTGAGAACAAAGGATAAACTAAGTTTTGGCTTAAGGTGGAGAGGTTGGGCTGAGAAGTGGGACAGAGAAACACTGCGCCATTGCGCCATTACCCACACCTTGGGACTAGAACCTGATTACAGTTACGAGCTGCTAAAAATAAAATTAAAATAAAAATTTTAAATGAGTAAACAAAAGAGAGAATCCAATCATGGACAGCTACTATGGGGATAGAGAAGATATGTGTTCATATTCAGAGAACAATAGTGAAGTTTAAAAAAAAAAATAAGCTAATCCTCCCTGAAAAAAAAAAAAACATCAAATGGTCATGAGCCTCAAAAGAGTTCATGGAAGAACTTTAAAAGGATTTCAAAAGTCAAATAAGAGAAATTGAAAAACAATTAGTAAAAAAAAAAAAAGAGAGAGAGAGAGAGAGAGAGAGAGAGCAATACAAGATTAAGAAAATTATCAAAAGAAAAAAGAAATCCAAAAAATTAAGCTAGAGTTGAGCAAGGGGAAATTAATGACATTGTAAGATACAAAAAATAATAAAACCAATTCCAAAGAATGAAAAATAGAATACAATGTGAAACATTGAAAAACAACTGATCTAAGGAACAGATCGAGAAGAGATAATATAAGAATTGTTGTACATAGGTCTTAGAACATTTTATTTCAAAGGAGAGCAAGAGAATTGGGGTTGTGATCAAAAATAACTTAACCAAAAAAGTTGAGTATAATCCTAAGCAACATCATCAAAATGGACATTTAACAAACTGAAAGATTTTCAGTTATTTGTGATTAAAAAAAAAGGCAAAACTCAGTGGAAAAAATGACATATAATAATATCTTGGAGAAATATAAGGTAAGCATTAAAAATGAATTATACTTATTTCAATTATAACTCAATAAGATTAAACTTCTTTTATATGAAAATATCAGTATATGATAGACTGTCATTATTACTTGGGTTGAAAGAAAGGTTGGGGTTTAGGTGAGAATGAAATAGGGGGAAGATTCTAAAAAACAAAATCTGGTAGAAAAAAGTAAAAAAGGAATTATACAAATGAAGTATGAAAGGAAGAACTGATGGGGGAGGAGAAGCAGATGGGGGGTGGAGAATTGGTAGCACTGGAGCTTTTACTCTTATCAGATCTGTGTTAAAGATGTTAAACATATAAATCTAGAAGGTTTTAAGACTTCAGAAACTAGATAATGACTTGTGAGTTATGATACAGATGGCAATTCCTTCTTGCCCTGACTTGGACAAGATGATTGCTGAGAACTCTTGCAACTTATTAGCACCTTGATGGGATTACTACATTCTAAAGTCTAGTGCTAATCTTTGACTATCTGTTGACAATTTTACTAGTTTACTTAGGACTATTAAAGCTGAAGGGGAAGGACACAGATTATTAGCCAAACTCACAAACTCTAATACCAAATGTGTTTCAATAGAGTATGATATAATTGGCCTGAAAATCAGATTGCTTTTCTAAATAGGGAAAGCTTCTCTATGGGTTGATTTAATTGCTCTCCCAAGTTGTAGGCTGCTTCTGCTTGATGTGCCAAGAATTAGAGCAAAGGAAAGCTAAGGGACATGTTGTAGCCTGCGAATTCTCCTACTCAGTTCTCAGACAAGTAATATTTGCGTGGATTCTAGGCAAGTCACTTAATTTATAGAGGCAAGTGGTGATGCAGTAGATTGAGTACCAGGCCTGGAGTTAGGAAGACCTTATTTAAATCTAGTGTCAGACATTTACTAACTTTGTGGCTCTGGGCACATCTGTTTGCCTTAGTTTCCCCATCAGTAAAATGGGGATAATAGTAGCCCCTACTTTACACTATCTCTAAAATGAAGGTATTGCACTAGATCAGAGATTAACTTGGAATCTTTTAACTTTTTTTTTTAATTGCTAACTAAGTATAATTGATTTCTTTTGTAATCTTTTATAACTGGGAATTTGTACAAAATAACTTTGCAATTTATTTTATTAAAATAAATTGTATTTAATTATATATATATTTAAAAATAATTATTCTGAGAAGGCTTCTTTAATTTGTTCAAGAGTTTCATGTCATAAAATTGGTTAAGATGAACTTCAATAGGGGCAGCTAGGTGGTGCAGTGGATGGAGCGCCAGCCCTGAAGTCAGGAGGACCTGAGTTCAAATCTGGCCTCAGACACTTAGCACTTCCTAACTGTGTGACCTTGAGCAAGTCACTTAATCCCAATTGCCGCAGCTAAAAAGCAAAAAAAAAAAAAAAAAAAAAAAAAAAAGATGAACTTCAATATAAACTGCTTGCATTTTTGTTTTTCTTCCCAGGTTATTTATACCTTCTGAATCCAATTCTCCCTGTGCAACAAAAGAACTGTTCGGTTCTGCACACATATATTGTATCTAGGATATACTGTAACCTATTTAACATATAAAGGACTGCTTGCCATCTGAGCGAGGCGGGGTGGAGGGAGGGAGGGGAAAAATCGGAACAGAAGTGAGTGCAAGGGATAATGCTGTAAAAAATTACCCTGGCATGGGTTCTATCAATAAAAAGTTATCAAAAAAAAAGATGAACTTCAAGGGAGTTGTGAATTGATCCAACCATTTTGGAGAACCATTTGAAACTATGCCCAAAGGCCTATCAAACTGTGCATACCCTTTGATCTAGCAGTGTTTCTACTGAGTCTGTATCCTAAAGAGATCATAAAAAAGGGAAAAGGACCCACATGTGCAAAAATTTTTGTTGTGGCAAAGAATTGGAAACAGAGTGGATGCCCATCAGTTGGGGAATAGCTAAGTAAGTTATGGTATATGAATATGATATATGGAATATAAAATATTATTGTTCTATAAGAAATGATCATCAGGTTAATTTCAAAAAGACCTGAAGAGACTTAGATAAACTGATACTAAGTGAAGTGAGTAGAACCAAGAGAACATTGTACATAGCAACAACAAGATTATATGATGATCAACTCTGATGGGCATGGCTCTTTTTAACAATGAGGTAATTCAGGTGAGAACTATTTGCATCCAGAGAGAGGACTATGGGGGCTAAGTGTGAATCACAACTTAGTATTTTCACCTTTTTTGTTGTTTGCTTCCTTTTTTTTCCTTCTCATTTAAAAAAAATTTTTTAATCTTTTTTTGTGCAACATGATATTGAATTTACTTGCTGTCTAGGGGAGGGAAGAAGGGAGGGAAAAAATTTGAAACAAAAGGTTTTGCAAGGATAAATGTTGAAAACTATCTTTGCAAATTTTGAAATATTTTGAAAATAAAAAGCTATTTTTTTTTAATAATAAAAGTCTCCAAGGACCCTTCTAGCTCCAATGGACTATGCTTCTGTTTTCATTAAAGATTTAAAATGGGTAGAAACTAGAATTCTTGAGAAGTCTTCATATTAGTTCATCTATTTCATTTCCCAATAAGTACCTTCCTTTTATCTATGACATCTTGTATCTGATCAATTACTAGCCTGCCCACAAGAAAAAAATTGCCTGTTGTAGTACCAACTAACCTTTTTGGGGCTCTTGGGCTTATTTTAATATTAGCACTTCTAGTGACCCAAATATGATATCAACCTTATGGTGTTTTGTGAGCATCATGTCATCATGAAAAAGGTTGTTTTTAACCTTTAATCTTAAAAACCTAAAAATAGGTTTTTTAACCTATCTTAAGTCACCTAAAATAAAATAGCTCCATTATCTCCTCAGGGGTTTCAAGCTAGGGATCAAATTGAGGACTAGAATAATATGAGATCTCATCTGTGTATTCTTTGTGCCTGAAATTGTTCTCCTGTCAAATGCCTAGAGAATATTTTATTGATGCTTTAAAAAAAAAAGTTACATTCATAGAGTAGTTAGGAGTTACATCTGATCTGTAGGAATCTCTAGTTGATCACCAGTTCCCTTGGGTCACTGGCAATGAGAACAAAAAGTGAGCAATACAGAAATGTATCATTTTTCAATGATATTAGTATTTTAAGTATTCCAGCTCTAACCTGAAAATGCTTTGAATGGTGGTCTGTACACTGTGTTGCTGTTTTCAGCTTTTACAAAGGCTGCTTGTCAAACTGGTCAGAGAGTGATGAATTGTTTTAGCCACAGACTTTTCAATCTGCTAAATTATAGAATGATGGCAATCTGAGTAGGTAGAGGGATTACCCACATTTAGAAAATAACAGGCCTTTGAAGTGTTGAAGTCTGTAATTAGAGAGAATTCTTTTACACTCTTTTATTTTGTATCTTTTATGTCGCCTAAAGGCAAACTTGGCAGTGCTTCAAGCTCTATAAATGCCAAGAAAGTATTTTTGATTCAGAATTCTTTTCTTTCCACAGGCTGTACGGGAGCTTTGGCCCAAGTACTAATACAAGAGTATCCAAATCTAAAAGTGACTGTGTTTGACCTTCCTAATGTCATTGAAAATGTTTCTTGTTTTCAACCTACTGGACAAGACACCAGTCGAATAACTTTCACATCAGGTAATTTTAAATGTAAGACAAAAAGAAAGCCTGAATTTTCAATCACAGGATCTGAGTTCAAATGCTGTCTATCCCACTTATTAATTATGTAACTTTTAGCAAGTTACTTAACCTCAGTGTTCTTCATTTATAAAGGGAATGGAGGGAAGGATGAGATAACTTCTAAGGTCTTTTCTAACTCTACAGCTGTAATTCTAAGATCTGTTATTTTATCAATTGGACAAAATCATGTTTTCTCTCTATGTAGAACAGAGTAAGAAGGTCAGAAGCTTAGAACTTCAAAGGAATATTAGAAACTGATATGGTTATAGAGGAAATTTGAGGACTTTTTATTTAATTTCTAAATTTTCATTTAAAAAATTTCCCAGTAGTTTAAAAAGAAAAATGTTTCAATCTTAAATATTTTTGAGCATCATGTATATTTAAAAAGGCTGCTTGAATATATATTCAGTCATTAAAGAAAATGTCCCCACTGTATCTTCATACTGTGGATCAAATTGAGAACTAGAATAATGTAAAATCTCTTTATGTGTATTCTTGACTCCTGGGATAAATTGAGTTCATAAAGCCCTAGAATCAAGGTGTTCAAAATAAAGGAGACTTTAACTATGAACTGTTTTATCATTATAGACTTACCATAATTCATATAGGACTTGTAGTAAATAGAATATTTCATTGTAATATTTCTTCTGATTCAGCATTGAGAAATCAGTGTTTAGATCTAGATTGATTTGAAATTGAAAGCATAAGATTGCTCTCCCTTCTCTTGTGTGCCTTCTTTCTGGTGGCAATGATTAGAACACAATGATAACCAAATTTTATGACCTTTACAAACAACATATAAACTCATATTTCTCTTAATCAAAACTTGTTCTTGTCTGTAATGCTGGAGAAACTGAGCAATTCAGAGATTAGAGACCAATTTAATAGTTTATTAAATGGAGAGATATACTGGGACCAAATGGATCCATGGTTGGTCCCCGGGCTAGATGAGACTATCGTCTCGAAGAATCCTGCCCTGAGTATTAGACAGCAAGATTTTTTATAGGATAACAAGGACAGTGACATAATGGGGAAGGTACCTGGATGGAGAGGACCTAATAGGGGGAGGCACCTAGGATGA
The DNA here is from genome assembly GCF_016432865.1 of Antechinus flavipes. NCBI lineage: Eukaryota > Metazoa > Chordata > Mammalia > Dasyuromorphia > Dasyuridae > Antechinus > Antechinus flavipes. The sequence continues at coordinate 226,008,771 of NC_067400.1, forward strand.
CACAATGGAGGGAGGTACTGGAGAGGTTACTGATATTCTAATGATGTCTAAAATGAATAGATTTTATTCTGTCAAACATTAAGAAGGAATGGTTATAGTCTAAAGATATAAAACCTTCATCTCATCAAATATTTAGAGGGAAGGGTCATAACTTGAGGCAGAGTAAGTAAATAGGACAATGGAAAAACTGGGTCAGGACATTAAAAGGGAACGGTGGCATAACATACCCTGCCTTCCTGTCATGCACCCATTAACTTCTTTGTGAGAGACAACGTGGCCTAGAAAACTGGATGGAAAACTAAAGCCAGGGAGTTCAATCATGATTCCAGAAAATATATCATGAAGAACACTACTCAGTTCCTGAGGGGATGTACATTTTGGACATGGACAATATGGAAACTTGTTTGCTCATCTGTGCTCACATATGTACAAGGCTTCCATTTTTATTTTCTTCCCCCTCTCCCCCCCCCCCCCAATGTGGTTGAGGAGAAGGAAGTAGAAGAGAGAAAAAAATGCTTGATAATTTTTTTAAATAACATTTAAAGTTCCAGTGCATATTATTTATGTGATCCTGGGCAAGTCACTTTTCTCGGTGTTATAGACTATTGGCATCAAACACAAATATAGGGCCATTAAACTATACCTAAGGATCCTTATAAGTATATATTGACTTAATACAGGGTCATTAAACCATATATATGGATCTTTATAAGTGCATACTGACTTAGAAAGCTACACACTAACATCAATATTTTACCCTATTTTTATTTATTTTGTTAAATATTTCCCAATTACATTTTAATCTGATTCCAGCCATACTGTGGAGTATTTTTGGCTGTATGTGGCCTGTGCGTGTTTGACATCTTTGCTCTAGATCCTAGCTCCTTAAACTGTAGTTTGTGTCCCCATAGGAGGTCATAACTGAATGTAGAGATTGTGAAATTATGATTTGTTATCAGTAAATGTTTGGTTTATATACTTATTTTATATACCTGCATACCTGGAGTCATGTACAAATTTCTAAGGTGAAAAGGGATCACAAGTGGAAAAAGTTTAAGAAGCCCTGCTCAAGACAACTTTTTGAGACTGTAAGTCACTGAGATGATGCTGACCTGCATTGTTAAAAGGAGTCTTCTCATCTAGGGATTGAAATAGTAGTGACAGTGAAATAGTGGTTCCAATCTCAGTCCTCACATCTCTGCATTGTGGACTCAAAGTCTCATAGGCCCTTTCATTAAGAATGTTAATGCCTTCCATTTTCTAGAACATTGTTTTTTGTTTTTGTTTTGTGGAACTAGGTGACTTCTTCAAAGATAACATTCCTGAAGCTGATCTTTACATTCTTTCAAGAGTTCTCCATGACTGGCCAGATGACAAGATTGATGGATTATTAAGTAAAATTTCTTATCGCTGCAAACCAGGTAATGAGTTTTTTGGGTTTGGATTTTTTTTTCCCAAAAGCTGTGAGGGGATTATGCTATAACTATCTTAAAATAATATCCACCTCAGGTACCTTTTTCATAAGTCTCCTCTCCCTCTATCTGAGCCAAAGTCCCTCCTCTCTATCAGGTCGCTTAAATAATAACCATTAAGCTTTCTGTGGCCTTGAATCCATTGATCTCACAGCAATGTACAGGGCATTTGTGAAATTAGTTTAATGATTTTTAAAGTAAATGAAAGATTTCTACTTTTTTTTTTTTTAACTGTACCTGTTTATGACCAAGTTATCGGGTATCTTTTGTACCTATCAATGATAGGGAAGTTACTTCTGTAATCTTGTAATGTAAAATATTTCCCATTACTCACATCAAATATGATTTGATTTATTTTGTATGTGCATTTAAACCTATAGAATGAATGATATGGTAATAAAATTGTTTAATATTATACATTATAATAACGCATTGTAATCTTATAGCAGATTGTTATATACAATTTTATGGCATATAACATATAATGTATCTTATGTGATACAGTATAGATTATGTCTTATGTAATATGTTATAATAAATTGGGATAATATATTCTAATATAACATATAATATATATATTAAATAATAATGTATTAGTGAGTATTATATTATAATGCATTATAATAATATATTAACTATATAATGTTTTTTTTAGAAATTGTTCTTTCCAGAAGTCAGGAGGACCTGAGTTCTCAGACACTTTAACACTTCCTAGGTGTGTGACCCTGGGCAAGTCACTTAACCCCATTGCCTCAGGGAAAAAAAAGAAAGAAAGAAATTGCTCTTTCTCTAATCAGAGCATTTGCTAATAATAAAAGAACCAGACTGGATTTAACTCTCATTTAAAATGGCATGTAAATATTTCTAATACTAAATATATAAATTAATATAGACATATACTAGATAACAATAGCTGATTCTTATAGAGAGCTTAAGGTTTAAAAATGCTTTATATGTTATCTCATTTGATCTTTTCCATGACTCTGGAACACATTTATTGTCTGAAAAGTTATTATTATCCCCATATTACAGGTGAGGAGATTGATGCTGAGACAGTCTAAGTGATTTGCCCAGGATCAGAGGCAGAATTTTAACTCAGATCAGATCTAGTCCTGTTTTCTATTCTCTGCACCATTTGATAGCTTATTTCAAGATATTTTGTTTTTCTAATCATCCATCTACTGGTTGTTCAGTTTTCCTCTGACTATATCAGATTTGTAACAGCCAGCTCTATAGATTTACTTCCCATTTAGTAATATTAGATATTAGTACTTAGAATCTGTATAAGAAAATACAAACAGAGAAAACACTTGCAAGGAGTTTCATGTTATCTTGTCTTTCTAATAATTGTCCATCTTCCTGTTATTTTCCTACCTTGTGAATGGAGAAATTTTGTGCTGTTGACATTTTTTAGTGGAGGGATATTGAGACTAATTTAGCGTACTCATTAGGATTCTGAGCTCTTTCCTAGCATAGTCTTGGTTTTTTTGTTCAGAGGCAATCAACTGCATGTGTGTCAAGAAACCTGTCAATTTAATGAACTGTGTTTTGGCTTATTTTGAAAATACAGGCTGTGCCTTGCTAGTAGCTGAAATTGTACTTGGCGAAGAGAAGATAGATCCTCTAAGAGCTGTGCTGCAGTCCCTTAGTATGACGGAAGGCAAGCAGAGGAGTAACTCGGAATACAAACAGTTATTGGAAAAATATGGATTCACTCAAGTACAGACCAAGATAACAGGAAATTTTTTGGATGCTATTTTGGGATTTAAAAAAACTGCACATACAGCAAATTAAGCAGTTTGGGATTTTGAAGTACAACTATTTTCATAACACTGGCATCATAAATAAAACTTAGTCATCTAGGGAAAAGTCTTGATGCTATCACCTGGACCTTTTCATCTTTCTTCTTAGTTCTCCTGGGCCTAACTAAACCTTTCAAATGCTGCAGTTCTACATGTGATTGGCCATAATGACTGATCGATGGATATATAAATTCTCACATATACCACTAACTGGAAGCATGGAATAGATGCAAAGAAATGGGCTTTTTAAGCCCAGCTATCTTATCTCTTGCAATTCAAAACAGGTACTGGACTCATCTTGGAGACTGCAGAACTGCATCCCTGACCAGACTATAAATGAAGAAGGGTTCTGTTCTTTGGGCACATTTCCAGGCATGCTTATGACAAGTTTTTTTAGAAGGCCTGTTTTTTTTTTTTCCTTGTATTTCTGTATGTTAAGTATTTTGTGTGTATTCATGAAACTTTAGCCCAGTTTATTTTTTTTTTGGGGGGGGGGGGAGTCTGGTCAAATCATTCTATTACCTCTTTACAGTTTATGGAATATAAAGTTATATGCAAATTTTGCCTGATTTTTTCAGAAGTTGTTTTGAATATCACTACAAGTACCTGTTTTTGCATTTGATTAATATGCCATTTTGGAACTTAGAACAGACATGCACTCAATTTCAAGAATGTTTGGTTCTTTTAGCATTTTCAAAGCATTAATGCAGAATATTTCTGACTTCATCTCACCTAGTTCTGTTGAGATAGATAAAATGAACTGAGAAGGTTAACACAGAACTAAATTTTGAATGAGTACATGATTACTACTCTTGATTTTTAGCTGAAGGATAATGACTGGAAGAAAATACAAATAAAGTGCCTTTGTTCCAATAAAACCTTTCATGGCCATCAACACATGTATATTTTGGGGGGTTTTGTGTTTTACCATTTGCCATCTACCACTGAATCATAAAATCATAGTTGAGTATAGCTATGATAACTGATCATTGAACCATCCGATCTAATTCCCTCTTTATTTGAAAGTCTCAAAGAAATTAAGTGACTTGTTCAGTGTTATATAGGAAATGTCAGAAGTAGAATTTGAACTTAGAATGGTAGACTTAAGAGTTCAAGAAAACCTATCTCTTTTATGTCATGGTACTTCTCAGAAGGCCAGTTTCACTCTAGTGGGAGTACAGATCTTCCTAGAAGTATCTATTTCAATTCTATTCTGACTTTTACATTTTCTCTATCCTTGTGCCTCTCAATACATTGGACACTTATCATTGCCTTACCAAGACTTTGCTGTAGTGGCCTCGTTGCAATTCCTAACATTCGATTTTAGATTCTCAACATTTGTCTTGCATTTTCAACATCAGGATCTAGCCTCTTGCTGAATAAAATGGTCTTAAATGACAAGAAGAGAACCAGAAGTGTGTGGCTACAATCCTTGAATACAATTTTATACACCAAGTGTTGAGGAAAAAAGTCATGGGACTTCTATGGTTGTATTTGATACTTTTACTAAACCTATATATTCTTTGTAGATTTAGAAATTTTGAAAATCTTTTATGAAATTTTATTTATCATTCATTTCAACTTGAAGACTTATAAAAATAACATAAAAGTATTCTTTTTATGTTCTTCTGTTAACCTGCTTTGAAAGTTTGTCTTGGATACATTTTGACATCTATATTTCTGCTCCAATTTTTTCCTTTTTAAATGACACTCAAATAAATGTATATCATCTCCGTAACACATTTTTGCCAAAACTATCTTATTTCTCTGAACCGCTGACTTGTTTAACTTGAGGATTTCTATATGATCTCTCTTGTATTTGGATAGAGTTAAGCAGTCTTTTGTGTGCTTCTTTCTTCATGCCCAACAACTAAAGTTTTTGTTTCTTTTTTTAAAAAAAATATTTCAAATTTAATATATTAGTTCCAACATTTCCTTGCTAGTCTGTAACCTATTCTGAACTTCCTTCTACTCTTCTGCATTTTTTTTTTTTTGGAAAGGGAAACAATTAGGGTTAGATGACTTGCCCAATGTCATACAGCCAACATCTGAAGCTAGATTTGAACTTAGGTACTCCTGACTCCAGGACAAAGACTCTATTCACTGTACCACCTATCTGTATCCTCTGCATATTTTTAAATGATGTTGATATTATTTTCTTTCTTCCTTTTTCTTTTTTTTGGGGGGGTTGGGAGTGGGGGTAATCACCATTACTATTCTTCCCTTAGTCCCTTTCTTAAGTACTTAAGTACTACTCTCCATATCATCCTCCAAGCCTAATTACATAGGCATAGTCAAATCTATACATTGACCATGTCTGAAAGTCTTATTCTATACTGCTAGTCTATCAAACCTTTTTAAAGAGGTGATCAACATGATTTATCATCACTCTTTGGAGTCATAAATGATTGTTAGACTGATCATAATTCTTAGACCTTTTATAGTTGTTTTCCCTTACAATATTCTAGTCATTACATGAATTGTTCCACTGATTCTGCTCAGTTAATTTTACCTAACAAATGTCATGCAACAAATATATGGCTTTAAATTGCAATAAGATTTTTGGAACATTCTATGCTTTCCTAGAAATCACCAGTGATCCATTTATTGCTAAATCCAATTTCTCGATCCTAATCAAAACCTATCTGCCACATTAGACACTAGTGATTATCATTTGAAATACTTTCTCCTTGCTGTGTTTTGGGTTTTGTTGTTTTGTTTTGTTTTGTTTTGTTTTTGACATTGATTTGTTGTGTTTCTATTGCTAAAACAAGAGTTTTAGTCTTATTTGCAAGACCATCATTCATGTTCTGCCTCCAGGTATAGATGTACCTTGGGACTGAAACCCCTTCTCTTTTCTTTCTGAGTGATCTCATCAATTATCTAAAATGACTAATCTATATATGCAATTCTCATTGCTGTCCTGAACTTCAGTCCTAAACCTGTGATTTCATTGGGGTAGAGGATCTTTTGGCACAGATATTTCCTCTATTTATTCAGATTGACAACTGGTCTGTAACTTACAACCTCAGAGATTCCTGAGCAACCAAGAGGTAGGTTACTCAATATCACAGTATGTGTCACAGACAAGACTTGAACCTGTGTCTTCATTATTCCAAATTGGCTTCTTTCTCCACTATCCATGTTGTCTTTTATAAACTGTGAATTATAATAGGAAAAGCACAAAGTGGTTATTACAGTCAAAGAACAAACCTTTTAAAATAAGACATCCTCTCAACTATTATGACTTGGTACTTTACATTTTACTCAGCTCTAAAGCTTTTTTGAGCAAGAGCCTAGTACCAATTGCCATATAGGTCTGTTGTCAAAAGACCATTCTAGTTAAATTCAGAGAATATCACTATACTGACTTCAGAGTAATGATGTTTTGAAACATCACAATTTTCCAAAAAAAAAAAAAAAAAAAACACTTAAGAAAGATGGTGGAGGAAGTTTCCATTATTATAGCACCTTAAAATATCATCCAACTACTATAAAATTGTGCTTCATAATTTTCCTCTGTTGCTATAAATGTTGATAGGTATACAGTGTTTTAAAGTTAAAATAAACTTTTCTCATACTAATAAAGATTAGAAGCCAAATTAGAAAGTGAACCTGTTAAGTAATAAAGGCTTTGAAGAATGAGAATGTGGTGAAGAGAGATAAGTATCTGATCTTGAAAAAAAGTGTGGTACTAGTATGAAAAAGTATGCTCTTTCCTACATTTATATTAATAACAAAATTAAGAAATTCAAAGATCTTAATTGACAATTCTTGCAGAAAATTGCTTAGAGACCTGCATAGTGCTAGGCATTAATTAATAGGTTGGTAGCATGTCCTTAACATTTTAATATTTAGCCAGAGCAGAAAACAGCAGTAACCCCCACTCATATCTGCTTTTCCTTGTTGAACATAGGACTTTAGAACAAGTTGGCAGGGAGGGAGAGGGGGTGGCTAAGAGTTTCTTGGTTACATTGTTAGAATTCCTCATACCAGTCAGTGTCCTGACTAAAGAGTTCTCTGGTAGCTGTAACCACAGTCATCCTAAGCTGGCCCTTTAATATTTAACTTAAGAAATATAGAAGGCCTGCCTTGTACCATAAACTGTTATAGGCACTAGTGATGCCAAGATGAAACAAGACAGTACAGTTCCTGTCTTGAGGAGCTTATAATCTGGTACAGAAGGTAAAACAGATCTACAATTAACTAGGACAAGCTGTAAAAATAAGTGCAAAGAAAAGGCACAAACATTGACATGAAAGAAGAGGCTGAAGCTATCAGAGAAGTCTTCCTGGCTGAGGGACTTTCTTAGTGGGATTTCTAAGAAAAGTTAGGATTTCCTGAATGAAAACCAACCTACATAAGAGGGACTATGTAATATATGAAGACATTGAAGTGGGAAAAGGGGTACTAAAAGATAGGGAAATACAGTATTTCCATTTGGCTGGAAGGTACTAAAAACAATAGAATACAATAAATAGTACGGGGAAATTGAAGGTAGGAAAGCTGCGTAAGAAAATGGAACCAAAATGTGAGTGTCAGATATATTCTTTGTTAGTCTTTTACTTAGTAATTAATGGGGAGCCACTGAAGGATTTGCAGCAGAGAAATAAGTGATTAGTCATGGGCAAGAGGAGGATTTCTGTGGCATCAATCTGAAGGGCTGTTTTGGAGGTGAAATAGATGGGACACAAAACTATTATGGTAGCACAGGTAAGAGGTAGCAAGAGTGAAATATATTAGCCACGGAAATGGAAGGTAGGTGTATGAGAAATTTCAGAGATGGAATTTAACAGAGGATAAAGGAAAATGAACAAAGATAACTCCCAGGTTTTGTGTCTGGTCAGTAAGCCAAATATTATTTCCACTTTATAAATTGGTTAACTCAGACTAAATGACTTGCCCAACATCACAAGATAGTTTATCATTAGTAACGGAACTTGAATTTGTGTCTTCTGACTCCAAGATAGATGTCTTTCTTTCTATACTACACTATTCAGCTGTCCTTAAGGCACTCTTGTGTTGTTGTTTCTTTATTACTATTATTTTAATGCTGAGAGAGTGATGGTATTATCAATACAAATAGGGAAGTTAGAAAGTGAGGAAAAGACATCCTGCAGAAAACTGAAAATGTTGAAGTAGTCTTCAGAGGAAAAAAAGTACTAGAGAGAAAGATTTTACAGTTATATAGAAAGAATAACTAAAGCCGTAAGGAACCTAGGGGAAAGAATATAGACCTAACAAATGAAAGAGCTGAGGCATACCACATATAGAAAATGATAAAGAAGTTTTAGTAAAGAAGCATCCAGAGAAAGAGAGATGAAGAACAACAAAAGTGTAATGTCATGAAATCCACGGACAGAGAAAGATTTTAGGAGGAAGCATTGGTTTAACAACTTTAGACGCAGCAGTAGTTCAAAGAGAATGAGTTCAAAGAGAACTGGAACAGGGCTATTGGATCTGACAGTGAAGTCACTAGTGACTTTAGAAAGCAGTTTCAATATAGAATGGTGAAGATGGCAGCCAAATTCTAAACCCTTTATCTGTCTTCTGGCTTTTTTCCCAAGTATCTAATGGAGACAAGATTTCCCATTAGGCATCATTAATGCACAGAGGTCTTTGGATTAGAGCTTACATATAAACAGAGATCCAGGAAGGATTCTGGGAAGGTGGAAGAGAAGGTTGGTAAATTTCAAGCTCTCCCGATTTCCCCCACAAAGAGAAAAAAATTGCCCCTTAGGGCAAACTTTGACTAGTAAAAAGTCAAGAAGACTAGGGGCAAAACACAGGTTCTCCTGATAGAACCCAGATCTGGATAAAGACCGGGGTTGAGGATTAACAAATCAGAAGTGAAAACTCTTGTCTAGCTCTACAGAAAAATCTAGTGGGGAGCCCTGGGGCTAGCGAAGTGTGGCTGAAGTCCCTCCAGGAACCAAGAGACTTTCACTTCCACAGACTATTATGTCAAATTGGGTTTAACTCCCAGAAAACTGAGTGAAACTGGGCTGATTAGGAACACCAGGCCCAGCTGTGCTACTGAGACATGGCTCTGGGCGAGAAAGAACCAGTACCCACTAAGTGTAGAAGCAGCAGGGGAAGAGACGATGTTAGCTGTGGGCATTTGCAGAAGGGTGGAACTTGAGGCACCATCCTCTCAGCCCATGATTCGAGGTGCTTACACTAATAACTCTCATTAAAAAAAAAAAATTGAGCCATCAATGAAGAAATTGAAACATATAGAAACAGGGAAGACAGGGGTTCATCTTCAGAGGACACTTTAGTAAAAATAAAAACTTCTACCCCAAAGAGTAATGTGAAATAGCTCCCTGCCCAGAGAGAATTTATAGAAATCAAAAAAATAATTTAAAAATCAAATGAGAGACATTGAGGGAAAACTAAAAAAATAAAAAATGAGATTATGAAAAAAGAGTTATCAACTTGAAAAGAATCAACAGTCTCAAAGATGAAAATAACTCTTCGAAAATTAGAATTGGGCAAGGGGGAGCCAGTGAAACTATGAAAGATCAAGGAATAACAAAACAGATTATAAAGAATGAAAAAATAGAATACAATGTGAAACATAAGAAAAATAACAGTTCTAGAGAACAAATCAAGAAGAGAAAATATAATTGGACTGCCAGAAAGCTGTGACCAAAAAGAGAACTTTAATACGATAATGCACAAAATAATCCAAGAAAATTGTCCTGGAATGATAGAACGTGACAAGAAAGTAGAAATAGAAGAAATTCACCAATCACCACTTTAGTGATCCTTTGTGGAAAATACATAGGAATATTATTATCAAATTTTGAACCACACACACACCCCCTATATCAAAGAGAAAAATTTTCAAGAAACAAGAAAAAACAATTCAAATATACTGGAATTATACAGCAGCTACAAAAAAAGACCATGGGTATTGAAATATCTACGGATAATCAAAGAATTAGGCCTGCACCTGAAAATATCATATTCAGCAAAATTATAATTTTAAATGAGAAAAAATGGACCTTCAACAAACTTGCAGATTTTCAGAACTTTCTATCAACCAAACCTGAACTTAACAGAAAATTTAATATATAAAAGCAAATAAATCAAAGATCAATTTTAAAGAACTCAATATGGACAAAAACTTTAAACAGACAAATTGTTTAAGCTTTTTTTTTTTTTTACATGAGAAATGTGTTTTATATGTTTAAGATTCACATCAACAATGAGGTATTTCAAAAGAAAAATTGGCAGAATTAAGGTAAAAATAGTAATCATACAAATGAGGTGCAGAGGAAGAATAGACACAGAGGCCTTAGAAGTGGGGAAGAGAGCTCATAATTCTGAAAACCCACTCACGTCAGGATGGGTTTAATAGACAACTACATATATACCATGAAGAATATAGCACTCTCCAAAATCTATAAAGAAATAAGCAGGGAGGGATGGGCAGATGGGGAATCAACAGGTGAGTGAAGAAGACATGGGAAAGATCTTTGGATGGAATGAGGTTAAATAATATCAAGGCAAGTTATGGAGCAGAATTTAACTAAAGAGTCGGCAATAGGAAAGACATATATATATGTATATATCTACATATGTATGCATAAATATATCTTAATTGCAGCTTACTTGGGGTTGGTGATGGGAATGAAAGAGAGAAAAAAAAAAGTAAATTAGATGTGCAGCAGAGTAAAAAACAATTTACAAAGTAAAGAAAAAATAGACATTCATGAATATAATTTCTTCTAATATATATTCTTTTTTTTTCTTGATCTGTAACTTCTTCTTATATATTTTGAATCCTCCCTGATGTTCTACTGGGCACATAACAATGTTTTATTTTCTTTTATATTCCCTTTTTTTTTTTTCTTATTCTGTTTTTTCAAATTAAATGATAGAGATCCATGTCTACCTTGAATAATGACGAAGATAATTTTTTTAAAATTTTTAATAGCTTTTTATTTACAAGTTATATGCATGGGTAATTTTACAGCATTGACAATTGACAAACCTTTTGTTCCAATTTTTCCCCTCCTTCCCCCCCCCCACCCCTCCCCTAGATGGCAGGATGACCAATACAGGTTAAATATGTTAAAGTATAAATTAAATACAAAATAAGTATACATGTCCAAACTGTTATTTTGTTGTACAAAAAGAATCAGACTCTGAAATATTGTACAATTAGCCTATGAAGGAAATCAAAAATGCAGGTGGACAAAAATATAGGGACTGGGAATTCTATGTAATGGTTCTTAGTCAATTCCCAGAGTTCTTTTGCTGGGTGTAGCTGGTTCAGTTCATTACTGCTCCATTGGAACTGATTTGGTTCATCTCATTGCTGAAGATGGCCAGATCCATCAGAATTGATCATCATATAGTATTGTTGTTGAAGTATATAATCTCCTGGTCTTACTCATTTCACTCAGCATCAGTTCATGTAAGTCTCTTCAGGCCTTTCTGAAATCATCCTGTTGGTCATTTCTTACCGAACAATAATATTCCATAATATTCATATACCACAATTTATTCAGCCATTCTCCAATTGATGGGCATCTACTCACTTTCCAGTTTCTGGAAACTACAAAGAGGGCTGCCACAAACATTCTTGCACATACAGGTCCTTTTCCCTTCTTTAAGATTTCTTTGGGATATAAGCCTAGTAGAAACATTGCTGGATCAAAGGGTATAGACAGTTTGATAGCTTTTTGAGCATAGTTCCAAATTGCTCTCCAGAATGGTTGGATGTATTCACAATTCCACCAACAATGTATTAATGTCCCTGTTTTCCCACATCCTCTCCAACATTCCGCGTTATCTTTCCCTGTCATTCTAGCCAATCTGACAGGTGTGTAGTGGTATCTCAGAGTTGTCTTAATTTGCATTTCTCTGATTAATGATGACTTGGAGCATCTTTTTATATGGCTAGAAATAGTTTCAATTTCTTCATCTGAGAATTGTCTGTTCATATCTTTGACCATTTATCAATTGGAGAATAGCTGGATTTCTTATAAATTAGAGTCAATTCTCTAAATATTTTGGAAATGAGACCTTTAATGACAAAGATAATTAAGACATTATATATTTCAAACATTCCATATTCCTTCCACCCACATAAAGAAGAATTGTGTCTGGAGAAAGCCAAGAAAAATTTCTCCTATTTGTTATATCTTCTCAACAAAAAAGGATTCAGATGGCTGAATTTTCATGCTTCAGAGATGTCAAATACTATGGGAAGTCAACAAGAAGCAGGCAAAACACACAAATCTAATCTGAATTAGATTGAAATATAATTGGGATATATTTAACAAAATATATATAAATATAATACAACAGATAATTTTTACTTGTGATTTTCTAAATCAATCTGTAGCTTATGGGGATCCCTTTCTATTTAAGTTTGATACTGTCACTAGGGCCTCATTTTAAGGTCATATCACTCCATACTCAACATTTCAGTGGCTCCCTTGTGCTCTAGCATCAAATTTAACTTTTAAAACCTTTCACAACTACCTGGCCCCAATTTAACTTTCCAGTTACGTTCTGTATTGTTCTTGACCAATATTTCCTATTTTGACAAACTGGCTTTTTCTTTGCTCCTCACAAAAGCACTGTTATTTCCCTCTCTGTGCCTTTGTATTTATTAGCTGTTCTTCATACTTGGAATATGCTTTGTCCTCACTCTGCCTTGTAGATATCCTCTCTTTCTTCAAGGCTAAGTATAAGTATCATCTGCTACAAGATGACTTTTCGGAACACCTCATTTAAAAGTGCTTACCTTCTCAGAAAAACTTGTTTTTAACAACTCTGAATTTACTCATATTCTCCTTTTATTTTAATTTTATTTTGACTGTGAACAACTATAAGGGTTTAAAGAACTGTTTTCCAATGAAGGTTAGCTAAATAAGGATTAAATCTAGGCAGCATGCTACAATCTACAAACATCCCACAGACTATTCCTTACCAAAAAAAAAAAAAAAAAATCTTATATATAGTCATTTATCTACTTGACACAGTTGGGTGAATAGAAAAGAAACTTCATTGTATTCACTACTGACAGTGAACCTCTTATGGAAAGGATAAGCTAGTAATAAATGAGGATCAGCTAGCTTTTAGATAGGTTTGTGGTTATATTGTTCATTAGGCTACTTTATATGGAAAGCAGTTTTCATCTTTGCAAAGCTGAAATTGATAGGGAGGGATCTACTGGCAATTTTTTGTTTTAAATGAATGGTGCAAAGGTAAGAACTGTTCCATCTCTTCCTGAACTATTACCCCTCCCCTCACTGATATCCTCTGCTGTAGGAGCCCTTCACTGCTATTACTGTGGACCAACAGTGCACTATTGCTATATGCTTCTCCTTATGCTGCCAGAACATACAAACAAAATAAAGCTACAAAATAAATGATACTCTCAATGCTCCCAAAGTGCTTCTTGCTGCAGAAATCCATTTATTCAACTAACAATATCATGTTAATATGAATCATGATTACAGGGAGAAAAAATGAAATTATAAAAACTCAAAAGGCAGTGAGAAAAAAAAGGTAGAAAAAAGTGCAGTAATTAGAAGCATCCTATATAGCATATTACCAACGATGCCATTGCTGAGGACATGAGTAAAATGACAACATGGAGTGAGAACAAGTAATGAGATGAAGTGGTCCATTTGTAATCCTGAGATACTAAAAGAACAAGAAATAGTGTTGGAATCCTTACAAAGTGTTAAGTCATTAGAGTTGATAGAGACAATAATTATCTAAGTTAGCATGGTTTAGTATGATTGATCTGATCCTATGAGGAGATGTTATGGGCCAGAACTTGAAACAAGGTACTAAGTAGAACTGATAGAAACAATGCTTGTGTCCACACCTTTAGAGAACTCATATAAGCAAGAAGCTCTTAGGGCCAGAGAACACTCTGGAGTAAACCCATAATCCCACTCTCGGATCCCACAATCCCACTCTCGGAGAAGGAGCATAAATAGAGTTCAGTGAACCAGTCAAAGGAGTTCAGAGAGAAGCCCTCTGAAGAAGCAAGACAGATTCATTCTTTTTGTGCTGGCTAGAGGCTGAAGGGAGCAGAGGCAAAGGACTAGCTGCAAGAGCTGTTAGAACCAAGCAGTTAACCTATCCATTCACCACTTTCTGGATCTCTCCACATCACCTAGCAATTATCTAAAGATAGTGGAGCTGCTTGCACTGGACACTGCTTTTCTGGTGGGTTATAAAACCTGTCTGCTGGAGGCAGTGCATCTTTATCAAAAATTAAAAAATTAATGGTATAGAAAACTAAATTTAGAAGTTCTCTAGGGTTACCTATGGCAGATAATTATTGTCTCTATCAACTCTAATGACTTAACACTTTGTAAGGATTCCAACAAAAGATGATTTCAAGAATACTGGCAGAACTTTGTGGAGAAGTTGTGGAAATATAGGGACAAGAACCCAGAGAATAAAAAAGCATGGAGGAATTTTAAGTTGTCAGTAGGTATTTTAGTTACATCAGTAAGCTCGTGAATTAATCAAAGATTTAAAGTCAAAACAAATAAACAAAAACCCTGCAGTTTGAGTTACAGAATTACATCATCCCAAAACTGGAAGGGACTTCAAAGATCATCAAGCTTATCCTGCACCCAAAGAGGATTCTTATTGTATAGCCCTGACAAGTAGACATCCAACATTTATCTGAAGATCCCTATTTACAACACTTCCTATCTAGCTTTCACATCACTTAGCACTGGAAGAAAACATATGATATTTGGCATAAAAGTAGACAAAGAAGTTATTATATATAGGAGTTGGAAAAATGGGTCAGCAATTTTATCCATTTATTTTTTGGGTTAAGCATCCTAATTTGAAAGATACAGTTTTTAATGCCTGGAAAGCAGAAGAGACAACAGAAGAGGAACAGAAAATAATCATAGAGATTTTTTTATTTGCTGAGAAACTTCATTCACCTACTAGAAAAAGATCTTGCTCCAGTGAGTTTGCCACATTTCTAAACACCATTATTTAACTGGTATACTCCTATAGGGATGGTGGCAGTTATGACTCATTCACAGATGAAAGTACTAAAAGGTATAATTGAAATAACTAATCTTGGCTGGAGGTAAGAGATAAAAAGAGCGAAAGGAAAACATCATTCAGGAAGTGAGACTATAAAAGAAAGACTGTTGTATGTAATGTCAAGCTTCACCTTACTGAATTTTTGCTTTTTGGTAGAGGGAAGGATTTGTTTTTTGCTTGTTTTAGTTATAAGGAAAGTGAGGGTTAAATAAAAGGTTCATATACACAAATATCAATAATTTAAAAACACCAGGCATTGACAAAAATATTTTTAAATTAATTTATTTATTTCCCCCCTTTTTCTACATCATCAAAATCTCTCTCAAAAAGCTATCCCACAACAATTTTTTTTACATAAAAATATAAAGAGGAAGAAGAGAAAATCAACAAAATTAGTATGTATATCAAAAAAGTCTGAAAATATATTCAATGTTCCACACCTTTGGATGCCCCATCTCTGAAGGGAGGTAGGGAGATAATCGTATTTTTCTTCTTTGGAAGACATTTGTTTTTTCCCATTTACACTGTTGTTATTGCTTTATTTGGCTTTGCTCATTTCACTCTATATCAGATTATGTAAATCTTCCATGTTTCTCTTATTCATCATGTCCATCATTTCTTACAGCTGATGAAGTCTGAAATGGTGTGTTGGATAGAAAGAAATTAAAGAACTCATCCTGAGGCAAGCAGGGAGAAGGGACTAATAGAGAGCAGTGTAGCTCCATGGTCCCACTCTTTGAAGAGGTCTTCCAGTCAGAAATCCAAGTAGTGTCAAATCCCTGAGACCCACTTTCTCTAGGGATCTACAGCAGTTTTACCTTTTCATGCCCTGTCAAATTTCCCCTGTAAAATCTACTTATGGGCCACGTCATGGCTGCTGTCCTCCTTTGGGTCAGTCTTTCTCATATTCTCCCCCACCCCTCACACCCCATGCCCAATGTCACTGTGCTTCTCAATCCTATTTCTCCTCTTCACAGCTAACTTTTTTAGGATACTAAGTCACTTTCAGGATTTAACTGGCCAACTAAGGGCAAGCCCCAACCTCATGGGGTGCTCCCTTTCTACTAGGTAATTTATGAGTTCCACTGAGAAACTTGTCTTGCATATGCTCTTTCAATTCCATTTTATATTTACTATTCCTGATGTCTTATAGTTTCCCTTCATTTTGTCTGTAACCTATTCCTCTAAATAAATCTACCTTTTGCCAAAGAGAATGGCCATTGTGCATTCATCACATGACCAAATTCCAGATGATGGTACCTACAGTCATTTGATTTACATCACCCACATCACAGCACAGTAATAATCCCACCCATTCATGTACTATAATTTAATCATTTCCCAATCATTACATATCTGCTTTGCTTCATGTTCTGTTATTTCTACAAAAATTGCTGTTATAATTCTTTTGATGTGTATAGTTTTTCTTTTCAGTGACCTCCTTGGGGCCTAGTAATGGATTTTCTGGGTCAAAGGATATGGACATTTTGTCACTTTATTCCAAATCAGCAAATGATTTCCAAAATAGTATTTCTAGCTCTATCAACACTTTTCCCGTATCTGTTTTCCAGTAACCTGTCCAATACTTGAATATTTCCATCTTTTGTTATTTTTAAAAATTTCTGGGGTATGAGGTGAAACTTTTAGGTTAAAAAAATTGTTTTAAAGTGAGGACTAATATCAGTTATTTATTTTGTCAGACATAATTTTTTACATTTTTGAAAAGTTATCTAATATCTTAACCTCTTTGAGCCAGTTACTTAATCTATAAAATGTGGATTCTACCTATATTATTGTTCAGAAAGACCTTTGTAACTTCTAAGCACTATGTAAATGTGAATTGTTATCAATAATGATTAAATGTGAATCAAACTAAAACTTTTAATTGACTATTCTCTTAAAAACCACTACCCCATTCTGACAAAGTTCTCCAGATTTAATTTTTTTTTCCAGATTTAATTTTACTGATAAAATGCATTATGGAAATATTTAAAGAAAAAATACATAAAACCACACAGCTAAGACTCACTAGCACAGCTTGAGTTAATGCTAATGTCAAGAGATAAGTGACCTATTGATATGGGTTTTCCCTCAGTTGGTATAGATAACTACTTTTTAATTCCTTTTTATCCTCTGTAGAATTGTTCTAGTCTATTCCTACCCAAATCTGACTGGGTAGGACTATTTCTAGGTATTTTAACATGACAAAGATCCATGTGACAAAGATAACTGCATTCCCTAGTCAATGCCTTCTCCAAACTTTAATTTCCTGCCTGCAAAACTTCAAAGTGAGCTCAATCAGATTAAAATAAAATTAGGAAACATTCAACAAAATACATAAAAATATGATACAACACAATGTTAATTTGTTGTTTTATAAATTAACATAAAGTCTACTGAGATTCTCTGTATTTGAATTCACCATTCCCTCCTCAATGTTCCGGAGATTACAGTCACAAAGAAGGTAGGTGTGGTAGTTAAATACTGGAATTGGAGACAAAAGAAAAAATTCTTACTAAGGATTAAAATCTTATATACTAGCTTTGTGAGCAAGAATAAGTGACTTATACTGTTTCCTCATTTGCAAAAAAAAGTGATAAAAAATATCCCAGTTATAAACCTTTGGGTCATTGTGAGACTCAAATGAGATAGTGTAAATAAAATGTTTTTTAACTTTTAAAGATTTCATTAAAAGACCTGAATTCCTGGAATTCCTGGTCTCTTCCAACTCATATCAACAAATATTTTGCACTTTGTAATTTTAAGGGAATTGCCTTGAAGCACTGAAAAATCAAAGGACCCCTCCAAGGTTTAACAACCACTTTGCCTGAAGGCTAGTCTTTTTTATTCCAGTCCAGACTTCTGTTCATTATATCAAATTAATTATATCATTATTTATTATTACATTATTACTAGACAAAAAACATTTGTTTTAAGGTAAGACAGGTTAATAGGTTAGAAGAGCAAGGATTTGAATCTAAGTCCAAACTCAATATTGTTTCTATGGAACTATTTCAATCAATAAGTACTTACTAAGCACTTACTATGTACCAGGCATTGTGCTAAGACCTGGGGATTTTTTTTTTTTTAAAGGCAAAAGACAACTGTCCTCAAGGAACTTGCAATTGAATGGAGGAAATACGTGCAAACAAACATCTACAAAGCAAGTTATATTCAGGATAAGGAAACAGCAGGGGAAGACAGTGGAATTAAGAGAGGTTTGAGAAAGTTTCCTGTAGAAAGTGGAATTTTAGTTGAGCCTTAAAGAAAGCCAGATCAGTAGTCAGAGGAGAGCTTTGGGCATTAGGGACAGCCACAGAGAATGCCTGGAATTGAGATAGAATGTTTTGTTCCCGGAAGAGCCAGAAGTCCAGTATCATTGGATCAGAGTATATGGTAGGGAGTATTTTGGTATGAAAAGACTGGAAAGGTAAGAAGCTAGGTTATTAAGGCCTTTGAATTTCCCTTGTATTGGATCCCTGAATGACATGTAGTAGTGCAATAGGGTCATTTGAAAATAGGGCACTCAAAAGAATACCCTTTATTTCCCAGTCTTATGTAGAAGTTTGTAGAGGGAGAAGAGAAAATCAGCAAAATTAGTATATATATCAAAAAAAGTCTGAAAATATATGCAATGTTCCACATCTTTGAATGTCCCACCTCTGAAGGGAGGTAGGGAGATAATCGTATTTTTCTTCTTTGGAAGACATTTGTTTTTTCCCATTTACACTGTAGTTATTGCTTTATTTGGCTTTGCTCATTTCAGTCTATATCAGATTATGTAAATCTTCCATGTTTCTCTTATTCATCATGTCCATCATTTCTTACAGCTGATGAAGTCTGAAATGGTGTGTTGGATAAAAGAAATTAAAGAACTCATCCATGAGGCAAGCAGGGAGAAGAGACTAATAGAGCTATGGGCATTGAAGTTTATAGAGAGGGATGGGTGGAAGGAGATGGAGGGTGTGAGACCTCACTTAGGCTCCTTGCCCTCCCAACCCCCCAGGTATTTCTGTATGGCAGTGAAATCCAGACAGTACTCCAGCACCCTGCCAGGAAACTGAATCACTTCCATTTGAATTGTCTTGATTCTGAAGATCACCTGGCTGGATAAGACATTAGATATTGAAGTCTTTTCTTCAACTAAATTGTCAAGCATTTCAACTCTGCTACAAAAAGTACAACTCCTTTGGGTAGGGCCACCTTGTTCGAATGCCAAATATATGCTTGCCAAAAAGACTATTTTATACAGAACTCATACAGGGTAAGCTCTCACAAGGTGGTCAGAGAAAGCGATATAAAAACACTCTATGTCTGTCTTAAGAACTTTAGTTGATTGTATGATATGGGATACACTGATCACTAAGCATCTGTCCTCATCAGAGAAAGTGCTGTGCTTTATAAGCAAAGCACAGTTGAATTAATTCAAAAGAAATGTGAGAATCCATCCCAAATGTTCATAGGTACTATTTGTGTCTGACCAGTAGCAGAGCATTCAGAAAACCTATCTATCTGATCAGCCACAGCCTGACATACTAATTTGACTCTAACATAGAGATATCATTTTGGTTCTCTTCAAGAAAGGCAGACAACAACCAACAAGGCTTTTAGGAAAGTTAGTGGCTGGAGAACAGCCTGGAGTGGAAAGAAACTTGAGATAGGCATCTCCACTGTAAAGCCTTGCCCTTAGAGTGGCAGCTGTGTCAGAAGAGAGAAAGCGGCATATTTGGGAAATATTGCAAAGATAACCTCAAAAGGCTTTGGTTACACTTTGTATATGGAGGGCGAGAGGCAGAAAGGAATCCTGGATGATTCTTAGATTGGCAGCCTAAGGGACGGGAAGAATGGTATTATCTTCTACTATAATAAGGAAGGTAGAAGACTGGGAGGATTTAGATTTAAAGATAATAAGTTTTGGAAATAATTTAGTTTAAGTCTACTGGATATCCAATTCGGGATATATGAAAAATAGTAGCTGGAGATGAAAGTCTGAAGATTCAGCAGAGAAATTAGGGCTGGGTTGGTAAATTAGAAAATCATTTGCATAAAAATGGTCATTAAATTCATTGGAACTGATGAGATCCCCAATTGAAGTAGCATAGAACTGGCCACCTTAAATTTTAAGTTAAACAGACACTTTATTTTGCAGAGACATATTTACTCAATTCTGAAATAGGTATAAAAATCAAACGTACTTGTGGTAAATCATAAAACAAATTATTTTAAAACAATTCTTTTATACATATACATAATTTTACCATTCATTAAAGCTGAAAGCAAAATTGTATATTGATGAGATGGATGTGCATGTTTATTTTTACATTAAAATTTTTGATAGATTTGATACTTTTTTTTTACTGTTGCCAAATTTTTTCTTGACCCCTACATTTAGTTATCCACATTTGTAAAAATTTTGGTATGGAAAAGAGAAATGGACTGGGAACAGAGCCCTAAAGGACAAGTATAGTTAAAAGATGTGATTTGGAGGAAGTAGAGCAGACAGAGGAGAGGTTAAATATGCTTAAATATGCAGCTGAAAAAGAATGGTGTTTGGAAAACCTAGGGGGAAGAAAGTGTCTAGGAGGAGAAGGGTAGTGATTGATTAGCTGTATCCAAGGCCAAAGAGGTCAAGGAGCCATATAAGGGAGGAAAGGCCCTTTGATTTAAAAGGCATTAGTAACTTTGGAAAGAGTATCTTCAGTGAAAAGAGGTCAGGATACACATTATTTTAAAAAAGTCAGATTATAAATGGTTAAGAGAGTGAGGAGAAAATGAAGGTAACTATTATAGTAGGATTGCTAAGCAATAAATGAAGATTTAGTTGAGGTTATGTGACAATATATTCTGTACATTCTATATTACATACAATGTATATGATATATACATGATATATACATTGTATCTATTATGCATATAACGTGTAACATAATATTTTTCTTCTTATACTTTATTATTTCTTGGAAGAAAATGCAAAAATATGTTTTAGTAAGACAGTCAAGTGTATCAGAAAGAACCCAGGATCTTGGTGTCAGAAAACCTAAGGTTACACTGTGACCTTTCTATGAGTTACTTAACTTCTGAGAGTCCAGTTTCCTCATTTGTAATATTATGGGTACTTCCTATTGTACTCAGTTGCAATTTAAGGCTTATAAAATTCTTTTCTAAATAAAATCACGGGAGGAAGATTAAGACTCTTGGGCATCAGTAATTTGTTCCCTCTACAAACTTCTACACAAGAATGGGAAATAAAGAGTATTTTTTTGAGTGCCCTATTTTCAAATGACCCTTTTGCACTACTACATGTCATTCAGGGATCCAATACAAAAGATTGGTTCTTTTTTTCCAGGAAAAGTTGGCAGGAGGAGGAAAGAGGACTGAGGGTGGAGATGGACTTTGATACACTGAAACAGTGGAAGCAAAATGCAAGAAAAATGACCTTTGAGCTACAGATAAATTCACAACTTTTGAATAATCTATATTTAGAAATAGCTGTTGTCACCATAGCTCCAATGTTATCCTCCTTTCCCCAGAAACCTTCAGTAATAAACTTGAGACTTGAGGGAAAATCTGATGTGACCTTTAGGTCTCTCAGGTGTGCTAGTAACTTGGAAAAGTTAGGTTGGGCTGTTAAATTTGCTATGTAAATTTCAGAGTCAGAGAATTTCCACAAGAAGAAAATATTTTTAGTTTCATTAATCTCTGAAATTTAGCATTTCCTTCAATTAATTCACATAGGCCTTTACTACAACAATTCCCTGCGGTGACAATATAATCATTATTACATAGCTTCAAGTCTTCTCTGGGTCTAATGAAATCATACCTTTCTAGGTCAAATTGACTCCTATAATTTAGTTTAAACTTTTTCAAGTTACTCACTTAACTTTTTCTTCTCTCCATCAGAATTTCTTATTGTGAGACTGAGTCACATGATATTTCATGGTTACAAACCACTTTTCAGTTATATAGTTATTCTAAAAACCACATTACCTCTCCAGGCCTGTTTCCTCATCTATAAAAAAGAGGTTGCACTGACTACATGGTGTTTAAAGGTTCTTTTTAGATCTAATATTTGATTTTGTGACCTTGATTTATACAGCAACAATATGGTGATAAATAATACTATAAATATACTTATTATATAGACAAGGAAATTGAAGCCGAGGGTCACTTGAAATCTTAAGGCAATTGTTAGAAGGGACTGCTATTCATTAGTATTTATTTTTCTTATGAAATATGAACAGTAACAAGGTGCAGTGGAGAAGAGTACTGGAGCAGATAAGAGTCAAGAAAAAATAGGCTTGGCCACTCATTGGATATATTATGGCCTTAGTAACTTTATAATTTAAATCACAGAATCAGATTTAGAGGTAAAGGGGCTCTTACAGGGTCCCTAATTCCCTTATTTTATGAGGTAATTAAATTCCTCAGAGGTTGTGACTTGCTCAAGGTCAAGAAAGCAGTGAAAGTCAGGATTTGAAGATAGGGCTTCTCCAAATTTAGAATTCTTTCCACACAAGCATCATGGCATTTTACAAATTAAATTGAAGCTCAGAAAGTTTACAACTATTAAAATATTGGAGAGGCACTTTATAAGAAAGTATTTACCTTTTTCTTTTTTTGATGTGTAAGGAGGAATATGTATGAATTACACCTAGAGTGGGGAAGTGGCCTGAAAGGCCGTCCAATTTTAATTGGATTAATCCCCTCTTTAGAGGCCTAGTGTGAGTACATGATTTGCCCAAAGCCTTGAAATTTTTGTTCAACTTCCAAATCCAGAAATTTTGATCAATTTTGTATTGATAATCTAAGCTAAATTCTCTTCCAAATTTCAAACTCCAAGTCACCTACATTTCTCGATTCTGTTGCAATGGTGTGGAACATTACATATATTTTCAATTATCTGCGATGTAATTTTATTTTTCCTTTATAAATTTATATCTATTATATGGGAGAATAGGAATGCCGGGAGATTTTTGCTTCAAAGAAAAGAGATAGCCTTAAAAATTTTTTTAAAGGAAAAAAGAAATTTCAAGCCCCGTGACTTGGCCCCAGGAATGGGATGATCAGTTGCCAGGGGGAAGGGGAAAAGAAATGACCGTAATCCTGACAGCTGTACGGAGAGAAATCCAGCTGGGTCTCCTCCTCACGTGGAATGGAGTGATGGGTCAAATGGTTGGGGGTGGAAGGGATCTCATAAATGGGCAGTCTCAGAAACCGAATTTCCCCAAATGAATCCTTCAGAGTGACGGTCAAGCTGATTACTATCAGAGGACAAGCAGCCAGCCGCTCTAAGGTCCCAAGATCGGGCTCGTTCATCCATTCACCACCCGGCTGCCCAGCTCTTCTCCCTCCCCGTCTTCCCCACTCCCACCCCACCTCCCCACCCACCCGCGTCTTCACTCAGCCGTAGGGCGCGACCCCCATCCTCGGCCCCTTAGGGTCAAAGCCACTCAAGTCCTTTAGCTAGGCCTAGGCCCAGAAGCTTGGACGTGGGCTTTTGTTCTCCTAGACACACATGCGGGCCGCTGGGCGGGAGTCTAAAGGGGAGGCCCGGAATTTGGTGACAGCCCCCGCCTCCCTCCCGCTTCCTCCCGCCCCCTCCTCTTCCCTCCGCCCCCTCCTAGGTCCAGACGAGCCAATGGGAGAGTCTAAAGGAGGCCGCAGGGGGCGGGGCGTCGAAGCTTTAGCGCCTGCGCGCGGGACGCCGTGTCCTTTCGGTCCGAGCTGTAGCAAGGGACTGTGCAGGCTGCAACGAGTTCTCCACCTTTCAGTCCTCTTTCACCGGCTTTCTTGCTCTCTCTCCAACACCTTTACCCTCTGTAACCATGACGGAACAGGCCATCTCCTTCGCCAAGGATTTCTTGGCCGGTGGCATCGCCGCTGCTATCTCCAAGACTGCTGTGGCCCCGATCGAAAGAGTCAAGCTCTTATTACAGGTGCGTATCTGGGAGGCGTGGAATGTTAAGCGGACCTGTCGAGTTTCGGGACTGGGGATGGGAGTGAAGTATAGGGGGAAGAAGGAAGGGTATCTGGGTTAGGAGGAGTAGTAGGCCCGACAATCCGGGAACTTGGCGCGCGAGGGCGCGCTCCCATCCTCATGCTGCTGTCCTCTGCCTCCCCGTTCACTTTCATTGTGGGGAGAGGGAGAGGGAAGACAACGCCCTGAGAATAGTCGGCGAGTCGATTCTCGCTAATCTTGTTACCGGGCGGACGGATGCGCGGGCGCGCTCCCGTGCGTCCTCCCCCCCGTCCTTGACCGAGGAGGTCGCGTAGGAGGGACGGGAAGGTGACGGGGAGGAAGTAGCTCGGGGTTGGGTGTTGGGGGGGGGGTGCGGCTAGTCTCAGTGACACGTGGGTCTTCTGCCCTCCCTCCGGGCCGTTGAGTCCTTGGGGATTGGCACAAACCTCCCGGAAGTGTGCGTGAATTTCCCGATTAGGGGAGGGCTTTGTCCTTTCGATCTCCGCCCCGGCATCTTCACCCCCGTTGCCCTTTTAAGGGACAGGAAGAATAAGGAAGGGCGGGCGGGTCTGACGTCAGCGGATCACGTGGTGCCGGCTCTGCTGCCGCAGTAGCTGAGCTGTCGCGATGAGTTTGAATGCGGCAGGAGATGGGAGGGGAAAATGTCTGTAGTTGTCATGGTGCCCCGCAGAGGATTCGAGCCTCTTCCTGCTTGCCAGCCCACGTCTTCCGCCTTCTGGTGCTCGCTGCATATTTTCCCCTTTGGGCTGCTGGCATGGACGTTGGGGGTGTCTTAGCCGTTATTTTCTTTTTCCTTTTAAAATGGATTCTAGAGGGATGTACCTTTTACCCTTTACACGTGCAGTGTCCTCTGATAACACAATTTGGAAATGAGAAGGGAAAAATATCTCAGGTTGCCGAATATTCTCCCCCACCCCCAATTTTAAGAGGAAATTTAGGCCTACTGAGTCCAGTATGTTTCACAAGTTCACACCCTGAATTAAATGACAAGCTGGAATCCTGACGTCCAGAAATAGGTGTTCTTTATACTTGTGGACAAGCAGGAAAAGAAAGTGGCCTAGAGGAATGAAATGACTTGTCCCAAGGTCATGGCTGCTTTTCAGATCATTTCTCTTCCCTTTGATAACATTGTAAAGTAGGCATGGCTGGAGTGTACTAATTTAGTGTATAGTAAGCACATTTGTTAAGCATTGTGTTCTAAGGTATTGTGCTATGCTTTGATGTTACACCCGTTTGAACAACCAGGAATCTAGGGAGTAACTGCAGGCCATGTTTGTCCAAGGTCATACAGGTGGTTAATGTTAGAAGGGGAGAACCCAGGATTAATTAGCTGTCTCCAATTAAGACATTCCTATCTTCAGTCCCTAAAGCTGTAAAACACAGGTTCTAACCTGGATGACCTCTAAGCCTCCTTTCTGCCTCTTACTGGTGCTGCTGTAGAGGTCTTCTGACATTACCATTCTTTAAGGCCTATAAAGACTAAATTGTGGGCCAGTTTAAGCTCTTAAGCAGAAATCTACCTTTTCATTTTGTCAAATGATTAATTTTAGTGTCAGACTTGCTTATTCTCCAAAGGCGTATTTTAATTATTTTTTGTATGGTTATTTTTCCTATTTGGGGAGGGGGGCTTTTTTTTTTTTTAACAATATTTTATGCTTTTGTTTTTTAGGTGCAGCATGCAAGTAAACAAATTGCTGCAGATAAGCAGTACAAGGGCATAATGGATTGTATAGTCCGAATTCCAAAGGAACAAGGAATGCTTTCCTTCTGGCGGGGTAACTTGGCAAATGTCATCAGATATTTCCCCACTCAGGCCCTTAACTTTGCCTTTAAGGATAAGTATAAGCAAGTGTTTCTGGGAGGAGTAGACAAGCACACACAATTCTGGAGGTATTTTGCTGGCAATCTTGCCTCTGGTGGTGCCGCTGGAGCCACTTCTCTCTGCTTTGTCTATCCCTTGGATTTTGCGAGAACCCGATTGGCAGCTGATGTTGGGAAGTCTGGCACTGAGAGAGAATTCAAAGGCCTGGGAGACTGCCTTGTGAAAATCACCAAGTCTGATGGAATTCGTGGCTTGTATCAAGGTTTCAATGTCTCAGTGCAGGGTATCATTATCTATAGAGCAGCCTATTTCGGGATCTATGATACAGCAAAAGGTAAGAATCCTTTTAAAGTGTTGCCATTACCTTAGAAGAAATGTATTTGTAACTTCTATTAGAAATAGGACAAATAAATATTGTAACTATTTTGTAGAGTTTTTTTTTTTTTTTTTTTGTTGTTGTTGTTGTTGTTATATTTCTCCCATTTTAGAGTTGTTCGCTTGCCATCCTGCAATTTGAGGGTTGATAAGACAAATTGGCTTTTAGGAAACTAGAAAGGATTTGCTCAGTGTCTTACTATTAAAGGTCTTGCTAAATTTTTGTGGCTTTCTGAAAAATCAAAAAAATTAATTTAAGTTTTCAAAAGGTTTTGTATTGTAGAGTAAAACTACCATTATTAGCTGGACATAAGAATAGGCTTAGAGGTTTGTGGATTTGAATTTAACAAGTAGTCATTCTTTTTCAGGTATGCTCCCAGATCCCAAGAACACTCATATTGTGATAAGTTGGATGATTGCACAAACAGTGACTGCTGTGGCAGGTGTGGTCTCCTACCCCTTTGATACAGTAAGACGGCGAATGATGATGCAATCTGGACGCAAAGGAGGTAAGTTTCTCATAGGCACTATACCTTAAATACTTGTGGTGTGAATGAGGAACAAATATAATTAATGTTCATTTAACTGTTAAATATTCATCTGTTAAGTCCATTTTTGGCTCAAGCCAAAAAATGAAGAAAATCCTAATTGTTGATTGACATCTTAAGGCAATGTTTGTGGAAGAGGTTCTCTCTCCTCCCTCCCCCCCAGCTTAATGCATGTTTTACTGGCAGTGAATCAAGTTCTGGAATGTTTTTAGCATGTCAAGCATGTCAATTCTTAGTCCCAAATATCAAGTCCCTACTTCCGGATACCTTAATGGATATAAGTATACTAGTATAAGTTGATAATTTGTAAGTTTTGAATTCTGATCAATTTTATTTTTACTTTTGACAGCTGATATCATGTATACTGGGACAATTGACTGCTGGAGGAAGATTGCTAAAGATGAGGGTGGCAAAGCTTTCTTCAAGGGTGCCTGGTCTAATGTTCTGAGAGGAATGGGTGGAGCTTTCGTGCTTGTCCTGTATGATGAATTGAAGAAAGTTATCTAAGTACATCCTAACTAAAAATGGAACCAGTGAATATAGATCATGTAGAATACTTAACCATACTTAGCATTTTGGACCATTGACCTTCAAGAAATTCCTGTTGTCTTTTTATCCAGGCCAGATCATGTTAGAGGAGCCAGGAACAGCTCTTAGAAAAAAGGGACTCATTTATTGTGATGCATTATTCACACAGTGGAACTGATGATTCTCAGTATATTGATTCTATTGGTTTTTGGGAAAATTAACAGTTACTGTGGGTCCAAGGAGGCAGATCAAATTAGACCATCTAGTTTAAATGCTCTTTTTGTAGGACCATAAATTTGTGTTTAAGTATTTATTTAAAAAAATCATGTCTCCCATTTGTACTTAAGCACTATATATACTATTTTGCACAGCTGACTATTTGGCAGTTATGATGATCTGTGTTGGGCATTCTGCTGTAAAACAATAAATACACAGAAGACTATAAGACTCCTGATGTAATAACTGAATAATCCAACATGGTTTGGTTGTGGTGGGTTTTTGGAGTTGTAAGCATAGTAAAGGTAATGAATTTTTTCTACCTCTCCTACACTGAGTTGCAGATTCTTTTATACCACAGTTCAGAACTACAATTACACATTTTTGACCTTTCAAGTCTCAAAGGTGACGTGATTCATATGGTTGGTACTGCAAATAGCAATTAGAACCTGGGCTCAATTCCAATGCAAGTCACATTTCTACAGTGGACATATATACAAAACAATTTTGTAGCTGAGAGTGGGAAAAGCTGAATCAAATATACAAGACTTAATTATGCAGAAATGAATTTCAAATAGTAGCCTTAGTGCTTCAAGAGATAATACATTTATGTGTTGGAAAAGGGGAGTCATAACAGCTACATTAGATTGAAGAGACAGAAACCAAAAGCACAGCTGTAACCATGTCACTTCCTAGTTCCTTAAATAAGGAGTACTAATAAAGGAGAAGCAATGGGCAGACACTAAACCTTGGAACTAGGAAGTGACATGGTTACAGCTGTGCTTTGGCAATTGGAAGTCGGATTATAATAAATTGGGTTGTTTCCACTAATCCAGGAGATGAGAACCTGAACTAGCTTGGTTATGTAAGCAGTTAGCCCAAGTAATTGAGTATGGAGGTGGGTGGTAGCAAAGGTAACTGGAACGATAGTGATGTGCTTGACAAATAGAATTGGCCTTTGAGAAAAGTTTTGGATAAAATGCATTTGAAACTACTAAGTAGATGGATGGAATAAAGCTAAGGAAAAATGAGGACTGAATACAATTGGGAGTCATCTCCATAGAAATAAAACATCCTTGACCTATACCCATACAAAGACAAAAATTGGGGTTAAGTGACTTGCCCAGGGTCACACAGCTAGACAGTGTCTGAGACCAGATTTGAACTCGGGTCCTCCTGACTTCAGGGCTGGTGCTCTATCCACTGCGCCACCTAGCTGCCCCTCAAAAGTAACATTTTCAATGCTGCAATGGTTGAGATTAAAAGGTACTAAAGTGGTTATTAGATTTAGCGTT
This sequence comes from Antechinus flavipes, assembly GCF_016432865.1. Lineage (NCBI taxonomy): Eukaryota > Metazoa > Chordata > Mammalia > Dasyuromorphia > Dasyuridae > Antechinus > Antechinus flavipes. The sequence goes on from NC_067400.1 coordinate 226,037,863, forward strand.
AAAATACAGATCGTCATGGAGATGGGATTGATGTTTTAAGCCATATATTGAAAAGGTCAAGTATCTAACAATGGGGTCAAGAAAATGGAAACTGGTGAAAACTTCCTAGAATGTCTGCTAAAGGAGAGAACTAATAGGACAATTGGAGTGGGTTTTAAAAGTTATTGCATCAAGGAACATCCATTGAGTAAGGATGCTAGGCAAATACCAAAAGGTGAAAGAATAAGATCAAAGCATAGTTGAAAGGATTAACAAGAATGTAGACTGAAGGATGGGTAAAGTGTGGGATTTAGTATGTAATGTGAAAACAAGTTGAGAATTGAGGCAAGCAAAGGATTCAAGAGTGAAAGAGGATGTATTGAAGTGCTTAGTGCTAAATGGGTCATGATTGAGAGAAGAGGAAAATGAGAAGGTTTCTTTTTTTAAATAACTATTGACAGAATCCATGTCAGGGTAATTTTTTTACAACATCATCCTTTGCACTTGCTTATGTTACAATTTTTCCTCTCCCTCCCCCTTCCCCCCCAGATAGCAAGCAATCCAATACATGTTAAATAGGTTAGAGTATATCCTAGATACAATATATGTGTGCAGAACTCAACAGTTGTCTTGTTGCACAAGGAGAATTGGATTCAGAAGATATAAATAACCGGGAAGAAAAACAAAAATGCAGTTTATATTCATTTCCCAGTGTTTTTTATTTGGGTGTAGCTGCTTCTGTCCATTCTTGAAAAATTGAAACTGAATTACCTCTATTGAAGAGATCCACTTCCATCAGAATACAAACTCATACAGTATCGTTGTTGAAGTGTATAATGATCTCCTGGTTCTGCTCATTTCACTTAGCATCAGTTCATGTAAGTCTCTCCAAGCCTCTGTATTCATCCTGCTGGTCATTTCTTATAGAACAATAATATTCCATAACATTCATATACCACAATTTACTCAACCATTCTCCAATTGATGGGCATCCATTTTTCAGCTAGCCACTACAAACAGGGCTGTCACAAACATTTTGGCACATACAGGTCTCTTTCCCTTTAGTATCTCTGGGGTATAAGCCCAGTAGAAACACTGCTGGGTCAAAGAGTATGCACAGTTTGATAACTTTGAGCATAGTTCCAAATTGCTCTCCAGAATGGCTGGATGTGTTCACAATTCCACCAACAATGTATCAGTGAGACAAGGTTTTTAAAGTAGGAAGCTTAGGCCCAAAGATCAAGTAGAGGAAAAGGGAGAAAGGTAAGGAAAACAAATTCAGAGTTAAGACGTTTTGCAGAAAGCTGTTAGGAGTGATGTGATATAGTTGGTAATTGAAGTAAAGTTAAGACTGAAAAACTGAGCAGCATGAATTTTAAGAATTGCTTGTCTAGAGGAAGATTTAGCCAGATGCCACAGTCAAGAAGAAAGGTTAGAGTAAGACCAGGAAGACAATAAGGATTGAAAGAGGAGAGTATAATTTGTAAAGTGTGACCTTAATTAAAAGAACAGATTTAAGTGTTGGTAACAGTAAAAAAAAAATATGCTTAGCCTGTCTTCAGGTGGAAGTGAAATGTAGAGATTTTAAAAGTGCATTTTTCTGCTGATAATTGATAGAAAATTTTCTCTGCTTTTTTGGCTAAAACTTAAGCCTTTTAATTTTATGTAGTCAGAATTATCTTTTATAATCCAAAATATTAAGGTCCTATATAGCCTGCTCATTGCCATCCTCTTGCCCTTTGGGTGATTCTCAACTTTAATTGTTGAGATTGTGAATTTTTATGCCTCACTTGCATGTAGAAATTTTCTTTTTTTAAATTTGGGCCTGAACTGCAATTTTTTGTTTCCTGTGAGATTAATTCTAATGGTGTAGGTTAGCACCTGATATGTAGTTTAACCAATCTTCCAGAGTTGTCTAGCCCTGAGAAATGAAGGAACCTTGGCATCATACAGGCCAATAGGTATGAGAAATGGTGTGAACCCGTCTTAAATGTCATTCATTCCATAATACTGTTATTGATGTTCTTTCAGGAAGTTTAAGATTAATACTGAACAGTTCCCATTTTCAGTTCTGAGCATAATACGCTGACTACCCCTATAGTACCTTTTCTAAGAAATAGTTACTAATAAATTAGCTCTTCAAGTAGTCCCTCCAACTGCATAGTTAAAATAGCAACTGAGTAAAGCATTTTGCAAACTCTTCAGTGTTGCATAAATGTTAGCTATTTTCTGAAAACAATCTCACCGTCTAGAAAGAAATCCTCTTAGATTTGGGTTCTCAGAATGTAGTATAAAGGAGAAGATAACATACAAAAAAAAATGTAAAAGGATAAATGGGAAATCATAAGTTTAGGAGGAATCGGGAAAGATTTATGAGATTTTAACTAATACTTGAAAATCAAGCCAGGGAAATGTCTTAAGACAAATAATTGTTTCAAGTATGAGGACAGCCAGTGAAATGGCCAGAATTGAATAATAGAACAAGGATGCCTTGTGTCACTGGTTTGCAAAGTAAGTGGATGGGAATGATGTAAGAACATTGGAAAAGGGGAGAGTAGAGTGGGAATAGGGGAGACATGAAAGATTTTGAATGCTAAACAGTTTTTTATATCTCATCCTGGAGATGTTAGGGGGGCCACTGGTATTACTATTGATCAGGGATGATATGTTCAGATTTGTTCTTTAGGAAGACCATTTTGACAGTTGAGTAAGGAATGGAATGGAGTAAGCAATCTTGGCAGGTGTACTAAGACCAGCTGTCAACAGATTAGATGAGGGCGAGAGATAGGGGCTGCAAAGGGAAAAAGGAATTGAGGATAGCAGCTAAATTATGAGCCTGAGAGATTGTGAGGAATGTGGTATACTTGGCATATAGTCAGGAAGTGTCTGAGGCAAGGTTCAGACAGGTCCCCTGACTTAAGTTCAAAGCTCTACAGGACTACGTAGCCCTGGAATATATTTCAAGAAAAACCTGAAGTTTGCACCAATTCTAATTATCCAGAAATTCAATGTGAAATCACAATAAATGACTTCTTCCACCCCAGAATTGTTCAAAAAGTTGGAAGCCTTAAGACAATGAGAGAGGACTACCAGCTTAGTTGGCATTAGCAACTTATTGAAGTAGTGAAGAGCCAGAGATTTGTAGTTACATGGTCCTGAAAAAAGGAAGCAAGAGGGGCAACTAGATGGTGCGGTAGATAAGAGCACTGGCCTTGGAGTCAAGGACCTGAATTCATATTTCGTCTCAGATACTTAACACTTCCTAGGTATATGACCTATATGATTTTACAATTGCAAGAGCAGAGTTCCCTCTTTCACTTCAGAGTAGGCAAAAAGGTAGCAACTTGAAAGACCTGGGGAACAGCAGCAACTCGTGCTCACACCAGGATAGCCCAGTTACCTAGGAGTTCTGCGGCTTCAGCACTGTTCTGAAAAGATCTAGAGGGTACTAACTCTGGGAGGGGTAGGTGAACATAGAAACCAATCCCATACAATACTGGTTCACAAAGTGAAGCTGTAGAAATGAGTAAAAGAAAAAAACTGACCAATATAAAAAATTGTAGATGTTAAGAGTACCTGAGGGAGTGAGTAGTTCTGTAACAACTGGGAAAAAAATTGTTTTTCTATAAAAATTATATAAATATTAAATAGAAATAAAACAAGAAACTAAAAATGAAAGAAAAACTCAGGAGAAAAGATGTAAAAATAAATAGGTAAATCTTAGAATATAAACACATATGTATGTATATGCACAAACATTGTTACATTCATATAGTTGAAAATTGGTCAAGAATACAATTTAACAACTATTGTCTTTCATAGTCAAAAGAAAACAAACTTGCTTCCATCTTAAACCATTACCTTTTATCATTCCTTCCAAGTTCTTGCACTTAATTGATTTCCTTCTTATGGCACAGCTTCCCTGGATATACTTTCTAGCACTGGTTATACTTTCATTCTAAGAGGAGTGGTGGTGGTGGTGGTGGTGGTGGTAAGGGGAGTTGGATTACTTCATACTCTTCATTGCCATATCTAGACTTCCCCTCTACCACTCATCCTGCAGTAACTTCTGAAGTTCTAAACCATGTTCAATACTCAATCAAAATTTTAGCAGCTGTTGTGTTATCAACTTCTATGATATTTCTTTTCTTTCCACAAGGAGTTCAGTGCCTGATTCACCATTTCAACATACATATTAATACTCTCTCAAACAATTTCTCAACTTATTTCCCACCACATATTTTCCCACCCCTCTCCAACCTCAACTGCAGTCTTGTTCTCCATTTTAGCACCCACAAATGCCCCTCTTTTGTTAGTGAGTTCTGAAGTTAAATTATCTCTTCATAATCTGTAATTATTACATTTCATTCTTTGCTTTGCAATCCCAGATATCATCCTTTGTTCTCACTTTCATTCATAGACCCATGTATTTAGTTTAATTTTGTTATGTATTCTCTGACCCATTAGTTCTTTCTCCAGGCCATCTTCCTTGTTTAAGCTACATTCTCTTCCCATCTCCATCTTGATCCCTTAGACCCCGCAGGGGTCCTGGCCTGTGGGCCAGATGTGGCAGTTGAGTACGATTATCCCCCTCACCCAGGGCTATGAAGTTTATTTAAAGGCCCACAAAACAAGTTTTTGTTTTTACTATAGTCCGGCCCTCCAACGGTCTGAGGGACAGTGAACTGGCCCCTTATTTAAAAAGTGTGAGGACCCCTGTTTAAGAGAATTTCATTCAACTTCATTGTGAGACTTCACATTTAAACATTGAACTACAATTGTCCAAAGTCTGTTAGGACTGCTTTGGATCACTATACTGAGAAGAACCAAGTTTTTCATAATTATTTGTCACACATTCTTGCTCATTATTGCATACAATGTAGTCTTGGTTCTGCTTGTTTCATTCAGCATCAGTTCATAAAAATCTTTCCAGGCCATTCTACAATCAGCATGTTCATCATTTTTTATAGAATAATCCACTGTCTTCATGTACCACAATTTGTTCAGCTATTCCCCAATTGATGGTCATCCACTCATTTTCTAATTTTTTACTACCACAAAAAGAGATGCTACATTTTTGCATATGTGGGTCCCTCCTTTATGATTTCCTAGAAATACAGATCCAGTAGTGGCACTGCTGGGTCAAAGGGCATGAATAGTTTTATATTCTTTTGGGCATAGTATTAGATTGCTCTCCAGAATAGTTGGATCATTTCACAATTCCATTAACAATGCATTAGTGTCCCAGTTATCCCACATTCCCTCCCAACATTTTTCATCTTTTCCTGGCAAGTCTATTAACTTTTTAGTCTATTAACTTTTTTTTGACTAGCAAAAAAGGAACATTTTTTCCCAACTCACTTTTCCAAAAGAACAAAATAGATTGATTTTTTTCACTAGCCCTAATAAAGTCTTCATTACATTTGAGTTGAAGAACAATGTATATCAGTTTAAAATGGTTAACTTAGACTTCTTAATAGTTAAAAAATGAACTGCAATAACTGATTATTGTTCTTATGAGCGGTTAATTATTAGCCTTGACTAAAAACACTTATTGGTCTTCTATGGCACTTTCCCCTGGTGCAAATAACCATGCATTAGTACTGTAAAATTATTCAATCTCGATTCAATTTCAAAGAGAAATAATAAAATAGTTCTGATGTATAAAATTAATCAACATCAAATATTTTATACAGCAATAAGGAACAAAGGCAGCCAATGATAAATCAAAATTACATTAATATAGTTCAAAACTCTTTAATGACTCTGAAGTCTCTAGTTCACATTTAATGTTACCTGTATGAACAAAACAAACCCTTTTGTGCATACAAGTCATCTCATACAAACTAACTTCTCTAGCAGATTGCCTCTTCTATCATCCTCACTCTCACTTAACTTCAATCTCTCCTGGTCTACAATCTTCCCATCTGCGTGCAAAGACAACTACTTCTCCCCAATCCTTAATAAATCTTCACTTTTTGAAAGTTTGAAAAAAATATTGTGAGTTTGAGTGCTTTAGCACAGTGAAGGTTCTGCTGAGACCCTCCCTCCAGCCAGCTATACTTCTTCACCTTTCTTCCCTTTTGTGGCTGAACTTGAAAAGTCGACTTACAATTATCTCCATTTCATTTCCTCTCCCTTTGTTTTTAACTAGCCTGCTAGATGCCTCATTATTCAACTGAAACAGTTCTCTTGAAAATTGCTAATGATCTCTTAATTGCTGGATCTAAAGGCCTTTTCTCACTCCTCATTTATCTTGATCTCAGTAATCTCTGACAAGGTGAATTACCATCTCCTTATTGAAACACTCTCCTTTTTCTGTAACTTGTCTAAATGCTCCTCAGCCTTCCATGTTGAAGTGTGTTGAAAAAACTACATAAACACAAACAAAGGGTTTGGGGAAGATGTCATCAGATGAATTGCATTTTTTAATTTTTATTTTTCCCTGCCAAAAGGTGAGTAAAGGTCTCGGACAAAATCCAGATATTATTTTGTGCCATACTTTGGTAAGGAGTAATTACAAATTTTTTTATAATAGCTTTTTATTTTCAAAATACATGCAAAGATAGTATTCACTATTCACTCTTGCAAAACCTGTGTTCCAAATTTCTCTCCCTCTTTCCCTACTTCCCCCCTCCCCCCCAGACAGCAAATTATCCAATATAGGTTAAACATGTGCAATTCTTACAAACAAATGTCCACATTTATCATGGTACATAAGACCAGATCAAAAGGAAAAAAAAAATTTGAGAAAGAAAAACACAAGCAAGCAAACAACAAGAAAAAGGTGAAAATATTATGCTGTGGTCCACATTCAGTCCCAATAATCTTTCTGGATGTAGATGGCTCTCTCCATCACATGTTTATTGGAACTGGTCTGAATCACCTCATTGTTGAAAAGAAGCAAGTCTATCACAATTGATATGATCGTGTTGCTGTGTACAATGTTCTCTTGGTTCTCTCACTTCACTTAGCACCAGTTCATCTAAGTCTCTCTAAGCCTTTTTGAAATCAGTCAGCTGGTTGTTTCTTATAGAACAATATTCATATATTATAACTTATTCAGCCATTCTCATCCATTCATTTTCCAATTCCTTGCCACTATAAAAAGGGCTGCTATGAACATTTTTGCACATAAGGGTCCTTTTCCCTTTTTTATGATCTCTCTGGGATACAGACCCAGTAGGGACATTGCTGGATCAAAAAGTATGCATGGTCTTAGAGCCCTTTGGGCATAGTTCCAGATTGCTCTCCAGAATGGTTGAATCAATTCACAACTCCACCAACAATGTATTAGTATCCCAGTTTTCACATGTCTCCTTCAACATTTATCATTCTCTTTTCCTGTCTGAAAGGTGTGAAGTACCACAGAGTTGTCTTGATCTGCATTTCTCTGATCGTTAGAGTATTTTTATAAGACTAGAAATGACAATTTCTTCATCTGAAAAGTGTATGATGAACTGACTCTTAAAGAAAGAGGGGTTCTACATGAGTATACACAGTTTGAGGTGGGATTGAGGGAGGATAATACTGTATAGGGAAGAGACACATATGTCCTTGATGCTGAAGGGAGAAGGGGAGAAAAAGCAAACATTTGAAATTTTAGGGGAAGGTGGTAATCAGTTATAGAATGGCAGAACAAATAATGTTATATGAATATAATGGAATATTATTGTAATGTAAAAGTGACAAATCCTGTATGAACAAGACAAACCCTTTTGTGCATACAAGTCATCTCATACAAACTAACTTCGCTAGCAGATTGCCTCTTCTATCATCCCCACTCTCACTTAACTTCAATCTCTCCTGGTCTACAATCTTCCTGTCTGCGTGCAAAGACAACTACTTCTCCCCAATCCTTAATAAATTTTCACTTTTTGAAAGTTTGAAAAAAATATTGTGAGTTTGAGTCTTATGGGTCAGAACTGGAAATGTACTCAAATTGCATAACTAGCTAAGGAAGGTGGAGCAATAAAACCTTTTTTTGTGGCTACTTATTTGACTTCTGCAAAAAGCCCATCCTTTCTGATTGACAGTACCTTGCTAAAAGACATTCTTACCTCCTTACCTGGATGAAAAGACATTTCTGTTCCTTCTTATTTCTCTTTTACAATTTACAACTTTGTAGAATGTTAGCCGGCTAGCTAAGCGGCAAATTGATGTATCTAAAGCTCTCCTTGAACTATTTCTAATTTCCAAGACTTCTTTTAGGGACCAGTCTGTCAGCTATGGTGTAAATAAACACATTTATGACTTTAAGATCTCTTTAAATTTTTTCAAATTATGAACCATGACTCTCATACACTTTATAACCATGTATTCAGGTGACCTATAATGAAGTATGATATCTACCTTCTAATAAAATAGGTGGTGGACTCAAAGTATAGAAAGACATATAGTGGCGCTATCGTTTTGCTTTTTTATTGCAAAAGTTTTTATTTTCCTTTCAGTTTTTAATTGGGGGGAAGAATAGAGAGGAAAGAGAATTGGCAATAATGATGAAAAAAGAGAACCACTGAAGTCTTTTAAAATTCACAGAAGCTCCAAAAAATAAAAGAAAATAAAATGCACAGAAGAGTACAGAAGGAAACAGAAGATCTATTTTGAAAATGATGTATTTTGTTTTTAAGCAAGTAATATGGAATCAAGATTCACAGTTTTTATAAAATCCTCTTTTTGTATTCTGCTGTCTACATGGACATTTTTTTTATATTTGCTTCTTTTGTCTTTAAGTTCAGAAGAAAAAAAGAAAACCAAATCATTAATTTAGCTAAAGGGAGAACATACTACCATATTCTGGTATTGAGATTTCCAAAAATCTAATTTAAGCGAATATATGTCCAAAAATGCACTGGAGTAAACTGAAACAGGCTCATGAATGCTAGATTGTTAAAATTTTGGTTTAAGCATTTATGACTTAGAAATGAACAAAGATTTGAGTATGTTATTTTTTTTTTCTTCTCCAAAGGGCCATTTGCCAGCACATTCCACTTTGTGTGTAACTAAAACATTATTTGGAAGAAAAAAAAAGAAAAGGTTAGAAAAAAGAGATCAGAAAAGAAATGTCTAGGAATATGAAATATTTTGTTTAGTTTTATGCACAGTTTCTTTTTTTATGTGACCTGTATCTCTTCAATTTTACATTGTTCTGGAAGTATTTTATTTTCTTCCCAGTCCACCTAAGGAAAGGAAAAGACAAAAAAACAAAACAAAACAGATATTTGATTAGATTCTTTTGTGTATTAACCAACTTTATATGTTTTCTTACCTGAAAATCATATCGTAAGACATAGAAAAATATATGTAAAATCAGGAGACAGGAAGGTAGAAGCAAGTAGCTCATTAGAACAAAATTAATAGATTAGTTAAGAGTTAATAAGTTAAGATTTCTAAAGTTATCTTAATTTGTAGATGAAGAAACTAAGACACAATGAAGTTTAGTGACTTGCCCAAGATTATATGGGTAGTAGTATGTGAATTTTTACCTAGGAAAACACAAGCTAATAGGGAAGAGGAGATAAGCAATGATGAGATGAAATTAAAAGAAGAGGAAAACAGCTTCTAGAATTTTTACACATCTGCTCTCCATTAGCTTCCGGAGCAGGCTCCAGGAACTCTGGGAAGTTCAGGAAACTTCAGATACACACACACACACACACACACACACACACACTCAACATTCCTTAAAATTATTACTGTAAGATTTTAGCAGTACAACTTACCTCGACATATTTTTGAAAACTGTCACTGACTTGGTCTCTAATTTGGGGGATAGGAGGGAATATTTTTTGGATCACATAATACCTGGGAAAAGAAAAGTAAATGTAAGGCCATGAATAATAATCACATGAAATGAGCACAAAATAACATGTATTGAACAGAGTAACAAGCCCCTAAATAGGACTGCACTGAACTTGGATTGATATCTGATTAAAAACCTGAACCTTCTCACTATGTACCTTTTTCCTTGTCCCAGTAATCTCAGGTCATAGTTGTTTTACTACTTGTAGCAAAACAGTCATGCTCATCTTCTCAATAATTAGTATGTCCATTTTAAACCCTGTTATGCATCAATCAAAAACCACTTATTCATCATTGAGATCAGTTTTATTTTTAGTTAGTCCCAGCTCCCTAGGCATACCCTACAAATTTCTCACTGTGAACTCTAGGTAGAACTTCCCTCTCCTAAAGAATTGTCCACTTACTCTAATTGGTTTTCAAGTACTGAAATGAGTCATTGAGGCCTTCTATTTTCTCCAGATTGATAGCTATTTATGTGAGATGCATATGTACTACATAACTATTTTCATGAATGCATCTGAAAGTAATTAAACTTTTAATAGTTCCCTTTTCTCATTTGGATGAAGAGATGGATGGAACAGGAAGAAGTGTGTGTGTGTGTGTGTGAGTGTGTGTGTTTGTGTGAAAACCTTTGATTTATTTCTATTTCTGTTTTTTAATTCCATTCAATTCAACTTTCATTAAGGACCAAAATTTGTACAAAATCTTGGGTTAGTTCCTGGAGTTTAAAAGTCATATTTCACTGAGTTATGGGAAACACTTCCTTTATACAGTAAATACAAGGTCATTTTGATGGAAGAGAATGAAATATATTGGGAGGAGAGATGAGATGTCTATAAAAGCTTTGCATGTTGGAATTGATACCTGAGCTAAGCCTTAAAAGAAAATGAGGATTCTAAAAGGAGGAGATGAGAGGAGAGAGCACTGCAGGCATGGAGAGCAGCTTATGCTAAGGTATAGTGATAGCATGTTGGTTTTGGAGAACCAATGAGTGCCAATATCAGCAATGGTGCTGATAAGTATGAATTTCTCAAGTAAAATTAGGTTTGATTGACTAAAGACTGAACTCCATAATTCAAATATTTAGTAAAGATTATGAGAAATCAGAAGAAAGGACTTAATTAGATTATGATATAGTTTGTCTCTTTAGGAGTCAGCAAACTAACATCCTCAAAGTTGCTATTTATTCACTAAAAAGTTTCACAATGACATGGGAATCCAAGTCATTTTAAATTGGGTGATCAATACAAATGTCATTGAGTACTCTGGCCTAGAAAAGGGAACTTGCAAGACTTAGAGCAGCCAGGAGGTACAGTGGATAATGTGCCAGGCCTAGAGGCCTCCTGCTCTCAAGGAAAACTTTTTTTAGTTTTTCTTTGTATCCCCAGCACTTAGTACAATGCCTGGTACACAGGCTAGTTGACTAACTTTTGGGAATGTGTAGGTTCTAATGAATCAGTATAGAGCATATGATTAGAAAATTGTAGCATGGTTTAAGGAGGCAGACTGCCATATAGTGAAAACCAACATGTCCAATGAATATCCAAGTAACGTTAAGAGATTTAGAGGAAACATTTCAGAATATTGGGTGGATCTGTTGTGAAAGCTTTTCAGGAGGACATATATGAGTGTTAGGCTATTTGGGAAGGCATGGATAGAGGTTTAATAACTATCTGAATGTCATGGTTTTATAGAAATAAGAGATCTCTGAAACATCTTAGTTCAGTCTTACTAGCTTAGAATTTCAGAGATTGAAATTTCTACTATATCTTTGCTTATTAAGAGTTAATAAGATATTTAGAATAGTCTGTATGTAAAACCTATGTTGAGCTCTAAAAGAAAAGACCAGGAACTAACTAAAAATTGGGGAGTGGGAATTAGTTGAGGATCTGGAATGTAGCCTGATTGTCATCTGAAGCTATTCCGATCTGTCTAAAGAACTGGGGGCTTATTGCTAATCTATTCAAACAATCTTCTGCTTTGGAATTTTTTTTTTTTTTTTTTTTGGCTCTTAAGATATGAACTCCTATCAGCATAGTAGGAAGTTAGATTTAGAGTTAGTAGGAATCTGAGATTTGGGGAGAGAATCAGAGTCTCTTTCCTTGATTTATTACTTTGCAAGCTGTGCTTCTGATTCTCCAGACTTTGCCCCAGTTACCCACTTCTAACCCCTTATCCTTCTTCTTGAGAACAGGAATTGTCTATTTGCCTATATTTCTTTCCTCAGTACTTAACACAGTGTCTAGCACTTAGTAAAAATTTATTATTTTACTCCTTGTACAGTAAGAACTGAAAAGAAATATTATTTAAAACTTTTCAATGGAAAAATAACATATTTAGTTCTGCAGTTTTTTAGGCAGTCAAGCTGACAAAAAGATGACTTACAAATATTTATATGTTACTATCCAGAATAGGGAGAAGTAACCTTTACTGGTAGTATTGTAATAGAAACAATGGTTAGTCTGCTGTGCCTCTCCAGGCTGGCTAACTAAAACTACTATGGCGATTTGCATGAAGTATCTAAATGAAAAGTATAGAAAGAATTGCTATCTCACTAGTAAGGGACTGAACTCATAGAATGACAATTCAGATAGAATCACTCCAAAAGATAAGTTTAACAGAAGACTTATGGGCTTCTGCTGGTAAATTGGGGTTCAAGAAACAAAAGAGTTGGAGCCCTTAAGATATGTTTAAAAAAAAAAAAAAAAGCAAATCTTTATCATAGGACCACAAAAAGCTACAACAGTTCAGCAGAAATCCAACAGGTGGCAGCTGAAAGCACTCTTTACCATAGAGGACTGGCGGATGGCTGAGTATGAAGAAAGAAGCCCAGCATGGCAACAAACAATTTGGTGAAGTCTCTTTGAAGGAAACTTCAGTGTAACATTGGAAGCAAGCAGGTTGAATTGGATTGAACCAATTGGGCCAAGGATTGGACCTACTAACCTTTCCTGCTGTGGTGGGGCAATTTATGGAAGAAGATATCCCTGTTTGCAGGAGTGGGTGAAGGGTTCCCTTTTTATTTGTTTTGATATGATGTTGAAGGAAGGAAGGAAAGAAGGAGGGAAGGAGAGAAGAAAAGAAGGAAAGAAGGGGAAGAAGAGAAAAAGGAAGGGAGGGAGGGAGGGAAAGAAAAAGAAGAAGGGAGGGAGGAAGGAAGGAAAGAAAAAGAAGGAAGGGAGAGAGGGAGGGAAAGATGAAGAGATTGCTTGCCATCTAGGGGAGGGGGTGGGAATAAGAAGGGGAAAATCTGAAACAAGGCTATGCAAGGTGTTGTGCCAAAGTTCCCTTTTAATGTCGTGACCCAGTTTCTCCAATTGTCATATTTAGTTATTCTGCCTCAAGTTATAACCTTTCTTTCTTAATGAGATAAAGGTCTATCTCAGTTGCTCTGCCCCAAAACTCCAGGCTATAATCATTCCCTCTTAAATGGTTGATGAGATGAAGGTTTTATATCTTTAGGTTATAGATATTCCTTCTTAATGTTTGACAGAATAAAGGTTTATCCATTTTAGATGTCATTAGAATATCAGCAACCTCCCTCCATTGTGTTATCCTAGGGGCCTTCCCCACCATTAGGTTATCCCCACTTAGGTGTCTTCCCCATTATGCCATTGTTCTTGTTATCCTATAAAAAAAAGCTTGCTGTCCCAATACTCGGGGCTGGACGAGATAGATGGACTATCATCTTGATAGTCCATCTATCTCATCCAGCCCTGGGACCAAACCTGGATCCATTGGTCCCAGTCCATTTAGTAAACTATTGAATTGGTCTCTAATCTCTTGTCTTGCTCAGTTTCTTTGGCATTACACAAGGGTCAATGTTGAAAAATTATCCTTGTGTATTTTTTGAAAAGAAAAAGTTAAAAAAAAGAAAACAAGAAAAGAAAATCATAGAACCTTAAAAAAAGAAGGAGAGGAGGAAGAAGGGAGGGAGAGAAAAAAGGAGAGAAGAAGGGAAGAAAGGAAGAGGAGGAAGGAAGGGAAAAAGAGAAGAAAGGAAGGAAGAGAAGGAAGAAGGAAGGGAAGAAGAGAGGGAGGAAGAGAGGAAAAGAGAAACACTTTCTGATATGCCCAGTGTAGAATTCTATATATGCAAGAGTTTTATTTTACTTTTCAATGAGGGATGGAAGTAGGGGTAAGAAAATGAATGTTTCTTATTTAAAAATAAAAATGACTGGCAAAGCAAAATGAATGTTGTTAGAGATATTTTTAGTACATGCTGGCTAACATATGTTTTGGATCTACCTTAGCTTTCAGGGGATACTGGTTATACCTATAAATGGCTGGTATTTTTAAATCACTTAATCAACAGGCATATATGAATTGTCTGCTATATGCTAGTCACTGTACTATATATGAGGGATAAAATAATAAAAACAAATCAATCTCTGCCCTCAATGAAGAGAGAAAACATGTACATAAATAAGTACAAACAAAATAAACAATATTGCTAATGATAACCTGAAATATATATGAACAATGCAACAATGACTTATTTTACCTTTTACAGAGATAGCCCACAATGAGCACTATAATGAAAGTAATTCCAGGAAGTAACACCATTAATACTGGCAGAAGATTATCTTCATGGACTTCCTGACCTGCTAGAATAAGAATATTAGATTATCACAGATGCTGATCTCAATTTTTTCTTGTTCCCTGTAAAGTAATTTGCTCAGGTTTTCTGGCTTGGACAGGGAGAGCCAATAGCCTATGACTTCTGCAACTTGTCTGGTGATTTTTGTGTAGTGTAAATCACCTGTCTGCCTTTGTAAATGTCATCTGACCCTGCTAGTGATAAATCCTCTATAAATTTTCAGGGAATGAGAATGTTTATAGTCATAAACTATTGGAACGTTGGAAATCTAATCCAGTCCCTTATTTTTTTTTAATTGAAGTAATTAATAATCAAATACTTAGTCAAAGTCAGTTAGCAAGGGGACACAGTAAAGATTTGAACCCAGGTCTCCTAGATCTCAATGCACCTCTCTTTCTACTACACCATGTTTCTCAGAGTCTCAGAATTAGGAGCTTCATCTAGTCTAACCAATATCCATTACAAAATGGATTAACAAAGTTCCAAGAAATCATTATTCTCTTTGTCCCTTGGCTGTCATCATTCAAAATCCATTCTCTATCTATCTGCAACTACCCAATTCCTAATTTCCATTCTTATCCTTCCAATCCTTCTGCTCTAAGGTTGCCCATGCTTTCCCCATATTCTCTGGAACATCAGCTCCAAAGACAACCAATTTGCTTTAATCTTAAAATTTTTCTTTCCCATTCCTTCTCCTCCTTTTTTTTTTTGCTTTTACAGAGTCAAAACTGGTACCAATGACAATTCCTATGGCCATTCTTTCCATAAGATATTCAACAAAGGTAATAAACATCTCAGATTACAGTAAAATCTTCTATATCTCTGCTTTCCCCATCCTAGTTTTAACATATTTCAAGTCAGCATAGGAAATTGAATAGGAATTTTGAAGGAGTTTTGGGGAAGCCGCAAATGACATGCTAAGGCTAGCAGATGACACAAAAAAGTTTAGAAACTCAGAAAAGCATAAAATATATGTATAATATTGTATCATATCAATATTCTATAAAAGAAAAAAATTCAGACTTTTCTCTGGTGTGAAGTGAGGGTCAAAAAATTTTACTTGGATTTCCAGATTATGGAGGTACTATGCAGTGTGGAAAGGATAATGGCATTTCTCTAATAATTATTTTTCATATATATATTTGTTTAGTAAGTTTTTTTTTTTTGAAATCGCAAAAGTTAAAAACCTTGTTATTATTTTACTGATGTATTTGATATATAATGATTCTGTAGTAGTAACCCAAACTATTTAAATAAAAGTAAAATATGTGAATTGATGCTGAGTGAAGCTAGCAGAATCAAGAAAACATTGTACAAAAACACCAAAATATTATTTGATGATCAACTATGATAAACTTAACTCTTCTCAGTAATTTAGTGATCTAAGGCAATTCCTAGAAATTTTGGATGGAAAATGCCATCTACATCAGAGAGAGTATGAAGACTGAATGCAGATTAAAGCATACTATTTGCATTTTTTTCTTTCTTGTGGTTTTCTCTTTTGTTCTGATTTTTCTTTCCCAACATGATTCATATAGAAATAAAAACAAAGGTATACATATATATATATGTATATATATGTCAAACCTAAAAATTTAAATTTAACATTTAACAAAAAAAAATACAAATAAAATAAGCATAATAAAATGATGTAAGTGAATAGAAGGTAACTTTACAAGCAATGGAATGCAATACACTTCTTTAGAGTAAACAACTGGATTTAAAGTTTATGTAATACTTTTGTCATTGACTGTCAATAAAGGGTACATATTCAGACTATGTATTACACATGCTTCATATATGATAATATAGTGTATCTGTTTCCACTACAATCAGGAATGTCTGAGGACTGCAACTTACAAATACCCACATTAACTACACTTGTGACTAGAACCAATTATTCCTTCTTCTCCCTTCTACCATAAAAGGCCAAATGGTAAACTATTTTCTTTGCTTGGACTGGGGAGCTGTTTTAGTCCTAGTCTTTTGAAATCACATTATGTCCAAAATATCATGCCAAACATGCAAAACATTCATGAAAATTGGTTAATTCAAATGAAAACAATTTACTCCCCAAATATTAACATGTTAACTGGCTCTCCTCTCTAATATTAGATGTAAAAAAGCACAAAGGAAATATATAAATCTAATAATAAGTCAAACTTGTCAAGTCATAAACAAAAACTATTTGTAAGAATGCGTAGATGGCAAGGATCTACTGAGTACATTTTAGAATGAAGCAGATCCAAGTTAAAAGGCTGTTTAATTCTCTTCTGCTGTTCCACCTTATCTGATGTTTAAAGGCCTTCATTTATAGGGAATCCATTGCCTCCCAAAGCAGCCAACTTCATTTTAGGGTGGTTTTAATTGCAAGGAACATTTTCTTTATATCAAGTCAAACTCTTCCATCCACTATTCATTTCTCCAATTTGTCCTTCAAACTGTTGCTAGAATAATTTTCCATGTGATCCACCCACTAAAAAAATTTTGCTTTGTTTTTAAAACTAGTTGAATCAGCTTTCCAACTACCATGTTAACTAATTTCAGAGATAGGAAAGCAAATTCATAGAAATTTTTCATCTTAAATCAATAAGAATACTCTTTAGCTCTTACATTTAATCAAAACAACTCAGATATACAAAGCATAGATCTTTTCATGAAACTCATATACTCAAAATCTTTATAGGCTTTAAAATAGTGTCTTTTTTTTTTTTTTTTTGCCAAGGCAACTGGGGTTAAGTGACTTGCCCAGGGTCACATAGCTAGTTAGTGTTAAGTGACTGAGACCAGATTTGAACTCAGGTGCTCCTGACTTCAGGGTTGGTGCTACCTCCACTGCACCATCTAGCTGCCCCTATAGTGGCATTTAAGTAAACTGACATTCAAGACCCTCACAAACTAGTAACTAACTTATTAGTTCATGTTGGAATCCTTACAAAGTGCTAATTTAGCATGGTACTTAGCAAATCCTCCAGCTCACTAATGTATTTAAGTACTCATTGGAGTTTACACATTTGGGAGATTTCAGGGTTTAGTATAAGATATCCGAATTCATACCTCCCTTAATCCCTACTTCCAGAAGGAGGAGTCAACCTTTGTGAGATCATATATAAAGAGGCTCTTAGCTTCGGGTTATTGCGTTACTTCGGAATATTGCCTGGTTTCGGAGAGGAGCATTCTGGAAGATTGAGAGCCAGAAGCTCTCTCTCTGAGGCAAGACAGATTCATTTCCAACTTTCACTTTGGTGTTGGCTAGAGGCTGAAGAAAGGAGAGGCAGAAGCAAAGGACAAAGTTGCAAGAGCTTTAGAACCAAGGAGAGAGAGAGGCCTCTACGAAAGCTAACCGGGCTTGGAAAGAGATAAGAAATAAACGTTTGAACTTTTAACACCTGGCTGCATTTGGGTGATTATTACTTTTAACTGAAACTAAGGCTGCCTCCAGAAAATCTCCCCAAGAAACCTGCTCCCAGAGAGAACCATTATATTTGAAAGAAAAAGAACACAAGTTCATATTACTAATGCTATGCCCCAATTAAACTAGATTACTTTGGGGGAGTCAGGGAGATACAGGGGCAAATATGCTTTGTTTAAAATCAGAGCTCCTTGCTTTTGACTTAACTTGCTTTTGACACTAGCTGCAGGTTCATTAGTTTTAGGACCATTTAACTGGTTTGACCCTAGATGAGAACCAAACTACAAAAAGTGTGAGAGGAGGTTTGTCTAAGATATATGGTGATCACATATACATTTTCAGAGATGCTTCTTAGAGAAAAATATTAGCATTTTGTCCTATTTATATGAGACTTGGATAGTTAGTTTCCAAGTGTGTTTATTTTACAAATTAGAGCAGTTCCTTTGAGAGAATTTTTGTATGGTTGAATGCTTAAAACATTTATAGTAACAATTGTATCACTGTACCAATCATAAATGTGGAAGCTGACATGATCAGTATGAATGTCACACCCTAAGAACACAATATTGCCTAGAGTTCTCCTAAAGTTACACTAACAGCCATCATGTCCCCATAGCTTCAGGGCTTTGTTTATGAAGTTTCCCATATTTGGAATGTCTTCCCTCCTTTCAAATGTTGGGTTCCTGCAGAACTCTCTTCCATTAAACTTGCACTGATCTTCTGCTAGTAAAACACTGAGAGAAAGAGCTTCTCAGGGAAAATAAACTATTTTTGTCAAACCTCATTTGGAGACTGGGAATGTGAATTCTTTCATAAAACCTGCAACACTTACCTAGGGACCCCCATCACTGTTAGGTTATTTTACTCCTCAACAGCTCTATAGCTCAGGAGAGAGAATCTGTCTATATAGAATTGGGAGTCATTTTTTTTTTTTTTTTAAGATGTGAGAGTTGAGCCTGATGTGGTACAGTTTCTATACTGTTATACCTTTCTTCCCCTAGACTTTGGGGAAGATATAGCAGTAATTCTGAGGTCCCCTGTCTTAGAGTGCTATTTTTCTTCTGTGCCAGTTCTTTTTTTTAAAATAAAGCTTTTTATTTTCAGAACACATGCATAGATTTCAGCATCCACTCTTGCAAAACCTTGTGTTTCAAACTATTTTTCTCCCTTTGTTGTGCCACAGGTCTCTTTTATTGTCCTGCCTCAGTTTCCCTAAATTTTTCTGCCTCAGTTTCCCTGAACTGTGGTGCCTCAGTTCCTTGAATTGTACTGCCTCAATCCCCTTGGTTACAACCCCACTTTCTGACCATTAGGATTGAGATAATTAGGGCTGTAGCTGGCCACTCTGACATTCCAAAAGAATCATAAAACTCCAGATGTTCTATCTCAGACACCTAATTGGTATTCTCTATCTCTAAATTCAGACTTCCTGGCTCCTAAATCCTCTTAAGTTATTAAGAATTTATGGCCCTACCCCCCAATCTGTCAGAACCGGATTGATGATCCCTTCTTGGAGATTCCCGCTCACCACATTTTAGACTCCACTCCTCCTGCCTTGGACTCTACCTTGATAGCTTACGAACCACAGATATAAAAACAATTGGAATCTCATATTCCTTGCTGGATTGTTTGAGATGAAAGTTTAATTCAGTCCTGGGACTAAAATAGATCCTTTTGGTTCTAAAAAATCTCTCCCTCTCAGAAATCCAAATAAAATATTAAAAACTCTCTACTCTCTATCTTGTCTCAGTTTCTCCAATATTACACCTTCTCCTTGCCCTCTCTTCTAAACAGCAAGTAATCCAATATATGTTAAACATGTGCAATTCTTCTATATATATTTCCAAAATTGTCATGCTGCATAAGAAAAATCAAATCAAAAAAGGAAAAAAAAAAAAAAAAAACATGAGAAAGAAAATAAAATGCAAGCAAACAACAATTTAAAAAATGGAAATACTATATTGTAATTCACACTCAGTTCCCATAGTCCTCTTTCTGTGTGCAGATGGTTCTCTCTATCACAAGATCATTGAAACTGGCCTGAATGAGCTAACTGTTGAAAAGAGCTATTTCCATCAGAATTGATCATTATTGTATAATCTTGCTGTTGCCCTTTACAGTAATCACTTGGTTCTGCTCACTTCACTTAGCATCAGTTCATGTAAGTCTCTCCGGGACTTTCTAAAATCATCTTCCTGATTGTTTCTTATAGAATAATAATATTCTACAACATTCATACACCTTAACTTATTCAGCTATTCTTCAACTTCTGGCAGCCACTCAGTTTGCTAGCTGTCCCATACTCTAAGACAACACACATTCAATGAATTTAGACAAAAGATGGCTTAATTCAATTCCAATAGATTTGTAAAAGAGGGAACCATCTGCATTTGGGGACTGAATGTGAATTATAACATACTATTTTCACTTTTGTTGTTGTTTGCTTGCTTGTTTTTTCTTCCTCTTTTTTTCCCCTTTGATCTGATTTTTCTTGTGCAGCATGATAAATGTGGAAATTGCACACATTTGATCTATATTGGATTACTTGCTGTCTAGGAGAAGAGGGAGGTAAGGAGGGAGGGAGAAAAATTAGAAACATAAGGTTTTGCAAGAGTGAATGTTGAAAACTATTTTTGCATATATTTTGAAAAATAAAAAGCTATTAGTATATAAAAGAAAAAAAAATATTCTCTACCATTAAAAAAAAAGAAAAAAAATAGATAGCCTAATTTATCATCTGAAAATATATCAGTCTAGAAGGGGAAGACTCTCAAAGTTTCTGGAACTGAAAACAATTGCTGTTTATGCTTATTCTAAACCACCAGACCTGAAACAATGAGCTACTGAGACTTGGGCTGGGGGCTATTTTTGATCTTTCAGTGAAAGCCAGAGTGATTTAAATTTAAAGGCTTAGTCAAGTCTTTGTCTTTGCCTTAGTCAAGACAATAGTCAAGCTCTATTTGTAAAAAAAAAAAGGGGGGGGGGGAGGGAGGGTTTAAAAAAAACCCTGTTGTATTGTTTTTAAAGTGATATTTCAAGAAATCATAGATGAAAACTACAAAGACCCATACGGGCCACCAACTGCACCAAATATAGAAAATGTAGTAGCTGACAGATTTTCTAAATCTCGAAATTTGTCCCATATGCTGAACTGGAATGTTATCTGAAATTTCCTTCCATATCCACAAAATTTGCTAACCGAATATGCACAAAAAGATTATATGCTTTCTCTTGTAAGCAACAATCTATGAGGACATGAACTATTTCTCTTTCTTGCTGATCCTTGAGTCCAAGCTTTAGAAGCTT
Organism: Antechinus flavipes; assembly: GCF_016432865.1. NCBI lineage: Eukaryota > Metazoa > Chordata > Mammalia > Dasyuromorphia > Dasyuridae > Antechinus > Antechinus flavipes. Next base: position 226,058,961 of record NC_067400.1, read on the forward strand.
TTCAAATGTCCAAAAAATCTTCACTTCTCATTAATGTACAAAAAATATTTCTTCTAATATCAGTGTTCATTCTCTGCTTTCTGACAAGCTCAAGTATCTTTGAACTAATCATTCCTTTAAGTTGTTTCAACTGGCTATTATTGCTGCTATCAATCATTGGGGCGCTACTCCATGATGACCCTACATTCTATCCCTTTTCAATCTGTTCTGCATTCAAAAGGCTTTCCCAAGAGACTTGAAGTTGAGTTTCCTTACCAGGACCACTATTTCTAATCAATGTTCTCTGGAATTTTCTTGGTTTTTCCACAGGTTCAGGGTCATAGCCTAGAATTTTGCTCATGTCATTATTCTTTAGTGCCAATATATGAATCGAATCCTTGTCTGATCTTTTTTTTTTTTAATTTAATTTAATTTTATTTAATAATAACTTTGTATTGACAGAATCCATGCCAGGATAATTTCTTGTCTGATCTTGAGACTTCTTAACTACTCCACTGGCTTTGGTCTGGGCTTCACTGATCAGTTCCTTCAGGGACAACGTATCATCTTTTCTCAAAGAAAAACTGACATTTTTCAGCATTAGGAGAATTAATTCAATGTCCTTTTTTGCGAAAGTTTTAATAAGCCTTTTTTAGAATGTCAAAGATGAGTAGAGATTGTACCACATGGAAGTTATACAGGTAGGCAATTATGGCAAAGAGGTTGTCACATTTTTTTCTGTAATATTTTTCTCTAAAATGTAATATTCTCTGGGAGCAGATTTTTTGAGGGCTTCTGGAGGCAACCTTAGTTTCAGTTCAGTAATCACCCCAAATTCAGCCAGGGGTTAAAGTCTTGTCTTCTTCACTTGGGGCTTGGCTAGTTTTTCTTAGAGGCCTTCTGCATCTTAGTTTCAGTGAAAAAGCGAAGGAGGACAGCCTGCCACCACTTCTCTGGTCTTCCTTAGTTCTCCCCAGCTTTCTTCTCTGGCTTCTGAATCTCCCAGACTTCCAAAGGTTTCTGCTTCAGCCTCCAGCCACAACAAAGGTTGAAGATGGAATGAATCTGTCTCAGCCTCTGAGAGCTTCTAATGCACTTGTCCTTTCTGGCCTTGAGAGCTTCTCCATATATGCCCCACACTGAGTATACACCAGTGGTTATATCACTAGGAAACCATTATTTGTTGTAGGATTAAATCAGTGCTAAACTAGATTTAAACATTATCTCCTCAATTCCACTTAATACCTTGTTTCAAGTTCTGGCTCATAACATCTTCTTGTAGAATTAAATCAATCATATTGAACCATGCTAAATTATATAATGATTGCCTATTATCAATTTCACTGACTTAGCACCTTGTTTCAAGTTCTGGCCCATAACACTTTTCCCTCACTATCAGTTTTATGTATTTCATCAAATTTCTTCACTACAGCTTCCAAAAAACGAACATCAACCTCAATTCCTATGGTATGGTAAAGAATGCTAAACAAAAGGACGTGCTCCATCAACAGTCTGGCATGCATCACAGCTTCAGATACACAAGCATTCATGAAAACATTTGTCAAAGTATCATTCATATCCTTTCTACTGTTCGCCATGTATAGCTCTTCAAGCTGTCCACTTATAGAAATCATGTTAGGTTCACTCACCCTGTTAAATAGACCTTTCACATTTTTCTTTAACCTTTTTAGTTCTTTCTTTTTGGCATCCACTGTTTCCTCAAATCTTCTCACGTGAGGCAGAATATACTTTGCACTTTTACAAAAAATCTCATTGGGGAAGCTGTCATCTTCGGGGGAGAAATCCCCACTTTCTCGGTCGGCAAAACGCACCCTTTTTTGCATTGGTTTTTTCGGCTTCTATCTGGGGCTCTGTATCATCTTCCTCCTTTTTCTCCTACTCCTCTTCTAGGAGACTCTCCTCCAGAATAGCCTCTTCACCATCCTCCTACCTCCTCCTCCCCATCATCGCTGTCCATCCCAGAGCCTTCATCCAAGCTTCCCCTGGAGGGCATCAGGGCCATGGTCCCCTCCCTATCCCTCTCCTTGTACAAAGCAGAGGGGATGGACAAATTGTCCCAGCTTTTTTGAAACATAAATAATAATGTATAAAGGTATCTATGAATTTCTTAAAATTTTCCATTTTAATTATTTTACAGATGAAGAAATGTACACATGTTCAGTGCCTTACCAGGGTCTGCTAGGAAAATTCCTATTGAAATGGTAAGATGATCTTGTAGGAATCTTGGACTCTTCATCATTATGTGACTAAAAGAATGAAAGATCAAACACACACACACACACACACACACACCAGTATATTGTTGCATAAGCTGCAATATTTTTAATGGTAGTCTTTTGGCAATGACTAATCTTGAGGACTTGATTATTGAAAAATCAGTTCCGGAGTAGACTGAATTATTCATGGAAAATTATAAAACTCCTTCAATGACCTCAAACTTCTCATGGAAATGAGTGTCTATCTTTTCAGACCAATAATCTACAGGTCTGGTTGGTTGGCTGGGTGCTATGTAACACTCATTACTTATTAAAGAATTAAAACTGAGTAATGCTGGGAGGGTAATGAAGAAATGGATTTGGTGTAAGCAGGTTGCAATTCTTAATGTATAGGGACTATAAGGAAGAACCATAGTACAGGATATTATAAAAATTTATATAATCAAAAAAGAAGATGGACTGGTCATATGACTAGAACAAATTGTTGAATTAATCACTAGGCTCTACAGATATCAAGAGAAAGGAAAGAGGGCCCTACATATATTAAGTAGAACCAATTGGATATGGATATGGATATAGATATGGATAGCTGAACAAGATGAGTAGATGAGTAATGATCTGTGGCTTAGAAGGAAACATCCATATCCTGAAATAACAGATTCATTAATGTGAGAAGTGGATGGGCATTTATTTGGTTGTCACAGTTATGAAAATTAAATTGGAGAAATGAAATGTAAAAGATAAAACTGAAACCAAGAAGGACATTAAAGAATAATCAGGAGTGGAGGTTTATATTTGAACAACAACCCCCTGGACTTTGACATTCCCCTGTGGGAGATATATCAATCAAATTCCCCCTCTACAACATGTGTGTTAGAATTAAAGAGAAGCACACTTACCAAATTCTTGAGGCTCACTCCATGTACTCCAATTTTCATGAAAGATCTTTTTTGTTCTTATTTTCACAGTATATTTTCCATAATTAATTTTGTAATCATATCTTGTGGTTTTGCTAACCTTAAGGACCTTGAAAACAAAATAATTTTTAAATATCTGTCCACATCCTCACTGACAACAATACAAATATGTTCTAGATGCTAGAAGTAGATATATAAAAAATCTTATGATTCTAGGAGGAGAAGTATATATATATTGGTTCAGGGGGTATGCTGGAGCCAGCTCTAACTTGTTTGCTGAGAGTCAATTGTTAAATTTCAGTATGAGCATTTACATTTCAGAAAGCAGGAATTATACAAGTCAAGACTTTAGTCTTAGCTTTGTTGCTTGCCTATGTTCAAGTAGGGGATAGATAAAATGTTAAAAATGCAGATGAAATTTCAGTTCCAAATTCCCTCTCTCATTCATTGAAAAGGCAAGAAATGCCATACTCAAGATACATATGAAATCATGCTCATTTTGCCAAAAAAAAAAAAAAAAAAGGCAAGAAAAATAAAGGGAAAATATGCTTTAACCTGGTCAGAGTTCATCAATTCTTTCTCTGGAGATGGATAGCATTTTTGATCATGAGTCTTTTGGAATTGTCATGAATCATTGTATTCAAAGTAGCCAAATTTTTCAGTTATCTTTACAATATTGTTTTTGCTATGTGCAATATTCTGCTCATTTTACTTTGCATTAGCTTTTGTTAGTCTTCCAAGTTTTTCTGAAACCATCTCCATCATTTATCATACAATTGTATTCCAACACAATCATATATAACAACTTTTTAACCATTTCTCATTTGTTGGTATCTCCTCAAATTTCCAGTTCCTTTTTTAGATCAAATGATATACGTAGTTCTATAGCCCTTTGGGTATAGTTTCAAATTATTCACCAGAATGATTGTACCAGTTTACACCTCTACCCACAGAGTATTAGTTACCTATTTTTCCATATCTCTTCTAGCATTTGTCATTTTACTTTTTTTTTCATATTAACTAAGTCTGATAGTTTTCATTCTCTAATAAATAGTAATTTAGAACATTTTTATGTGACTATTAATAGCTTTAATTTCTTCTTTTAAAAACTGCCTGTTCAGAAGCATCTACCTAAAAGTATTAGCAAGCATTGTTTGTCATGTGGATAATCTAAAAGCCTTCCCAATAAGATAAGGAGTAAAACAAGAATGCTTAGTAGAGAGAGAAGAAAAAGAAATAGGAAGAATCAAAATTGAAAATGATGTAATAAAACTACCATTTTGGAAAATGATATAATGATATACTTGGAAAACCTTAGAGATTTAACTGAAAAGTTAGTTGAAACAATTAATAATGTTAACAAAGTAACAGGATATAAAATCAATGTACATAAATCACTAGCATTTACATATACTACAAATAAAACCTTGCAAGAAGACATAGAAAAAGATATTCCATATAAAATAATTGTAGACAACATAAAGTACCTGGTAATATACTTGCTAAGACAAATCCAGTAACTCCATGAACATAATTATCAAACAAATTTTATAGTCAGAATTAAATAATTTGTAAAATATGTGGGCAGAGCCAATAATAAAAATGATAATTCTATTTAAATTAATCTACCTTTCAGCTGTCATCCCAAAAATATTTTATTGAGCTAGAAAAAATAAGAACAAAATACTTTTGGAATAACAAAAGGTCAAAAATATCAAAGCAATTAATGAAAAAAAATGTAAAGGAAAGAGACTTAGCAGGACCAGCTCTAAAAGTGTATTATGAAGTGGTAATTATTAAAACTATTTGGTACTGGTTAAGAAATAGGTAGATCAAGGAAACAAAACAGACATACAATATATAGTAGTAACTGATTATAGTGTACCTTGTATTTGAGAAATGGAAAGATTTAAGTTTTAGGGATAAGAAAACTATTTGGTAAAAAAAAAAAAAAAAAAGCAAATAAAAACAACCATGGGGACAATTGGAAACTAGGTATAGACCAATATCTTACACTATTTATAAAGCTAAGATCAAGATGGATATATAATCTAGATATAAAGGGACATATCATAAATAAATTAGAAGAACATGGTCCCTGGTCAGACCTATCAGATCAGAAAGGAGAAGAATTTAGGAATAAACAAGAGATAGAAAGCATTGTTTTTTGCAAAATAGGTCATTCTGATTATATTACATTTAAAAAGTTTTTTACAAATAAAATCAACGTACCCAAGATTAGAAGGCAAATAGAAAACTGGGGTGGGGATGGGGAATCTTTATAGACAGTTTCTCAGATAAAGGTCCTATATTTCAAATATATAGAGAATGTAGTCAAATTTATAAGAACATTAGTCATTCTCCAATTGATAAATGATCTAAAAATATAAACAGGAAGAGTTTTTTGATGAAGAAATTAAAGCGATTTATATTGTGAGAAAATGCTCTAAATCATTATTGATTAGAGAAATGCAAATTAAAACAATTTTGAGATAATGTTTCCTACATATTAGGCTGACTAAAATGATAGAAGGGAAAAATGACAAATATTAGAAGTTATATTAAAAAAAAAACTGGGTGGGATTCTGATGCACTGCTAAAGGAATTGTAAGCTAGGTTAAGCTTTCTGAAAAACAATTTGTACTTACATTTATTGAGTTATAAAACTGCATGACTTTGACCCAGCTATACTACCATTAGGTCTGCTTACCAAGGCAATCAGAAAGAAAGAAAAAGAATGTATATGCTCTAAAATATTTGTAGCAGCTTTCTTTGTTTTTTTGTTTTTGTTTTTCATAATTATAACTTTTTATTGACAGAACCCATGCCTGGGTAATTTTTTTACAACATTATCCCTTGCACTCACTTCTGTTCCAACTTTTCCCCTTCCTCTCTCCACTGCCTCCCCCAGATGGCAAGCAGTCCTATACATGTTAAATATGTCACAGTATATCCTAGATACAATATATGTGTGCAGAACCGCACAGTTCTCTTGTTGCACAGGAAGAATTGGATTCAGAAGGTAAAAATAATCCAGGAAGAAAAACAAAAATGCAAACAGTTTACTTCATTTCCTAGTGTTCCTTCTTTGGGTGTAGCTGCTTCTGTCCATCATTGATCATTTGAAAATGAGTTAGATCTCTTTGTCAAAGAAATTCACTTCTTTCAGAATATATCCTCATACAGTATCGTTGTTGAGATATACAATGATCTCCTGGTTCTGCTCATTTCAATTAGCATCAGTTTATTTAAGTCTCTCTAAGCCTCTCTGTATTCCTCCTGCTGGTCATTTCTTACAGAACAATAATATTTCATAACATTCATATACCACAATTTACCCAACCATTCTCCAATTGATGGGCATCCATTCATTTTCCAGTTTCTAGCCACTATAAATAGAGCTGCCAAAAACATTTTGGCACATACAGGTCCCTTTCCCTTCTTTAGTATCTCTTTGGGGTAAGCCCAGTAGTAGCACTAGCAGCTTTCTTTGTGATGGCAAAGAACTGCAAATTGAGGTGATGCCTATCAATGGGGCAATGGTTAAACAAGTTGCACTATTTGATTGTTATGGAATACTGCTGTGCTGTAGTGATGATGAACAGACTGATTTTAGGAAAAAAAATATTTGCATAACATTATGAAGAATGAAATGAATACTACCAAGAGAACATTGTATATAATAATAGCAATATTTTTGAAGAATAACTGTGAACAATTAAGTCATTCTTTGTACAGTAAATATTCAAATCAACTACAAAGAATTTACAAAGGAAGATGCTGCTCACCTCCAGACAAAGAACTGATAAATATAAGGACATATGGTATTTACATATTTCATACACATATGTGTCAATGTGTATATGTGTGGGTGTGGATGTGGGTGTGTGGGTGTGTATGTGTGAAATGGGGGCCTTTTCTAGTGTGAGGTGGGGAAGAAGGGAGGGAGTTGATATTTAAAATGTAATAAAAATTACATTTAATTTTTAAAACTGTTTATTCATATTCTTTGACTATTTTTAAATTTGGGAATGACTCACTTTTTTATAATTTTGGATCAGTTCTTTATATATTTGACTAATAAGCTCTTTATCAGAGAAACTTGCTGTGAATTCACCCTTTCCTCTTTCTCGCTTTCCCTTTCATTTTGGCTGCATTGATTTTATTTATGCAAACAGATTGATTTATTTATTTAAACTTAAAGTAATTAAAATAATTCATTTTGACCTGCCATTACTTCATAGAGCCATATGTTACATATTTATTGGCATCCTCTTGAGTGTACCAGAGAATAGTACTAGATGTAAAAATCCACTTATAAGTAGTTATTAAACACAAAGATGACTCTAAAAAATTCAGGGGCAAGATAGAAGGACAACTAACTTCTTTAAAAATTATTTTCACTTTTATTCTCCATTTAAGTACCAAATAGAACATTTTTATAATTAATTTCTCACTTAAGGTATTACTACAGCAATCACTTCATGGAAATCTCCCTATAATTATTATTACATATTAGATCCACCCATAAGACCTAAGCCAATACTACTGGGCTTATACCCCAAAGAGATACTAAAGAAGGGAAAGGAACTTGTATGTGCCAAAATGTTTGTGGCAGTCCTGTTTGTAGTGGCTAGAAATTGGAAAATGAATGGATGTCCATCAATTGGAGAATGGTTGGGTAAATTGTGGTATATGAATGTTATGGAATATTATTGTTCTGTAAGAAATAACCAGCAGGAGGAATACAGAGAAGCTTGGAGAGACTTACATGAACTGATGCTAAGTGAAATGAGCAGAACCGGGAGATCATTATATACTTCAACAACGATACTGTATGAAGATGTGTTCTGCTTGGAGATGGATTTCTTTGACAAAGAGATCTAACTCAGTTTCAAATGATCAATGATGGACAGAAGCAGCTACACCCAAAGAAAGAACACTGAGAAATGAATGTAAACTGTTTGCATTTTTGTTTTCTTACCGGGTTATTTTTACCTTCTGAATCCAATTCTCCTTGTAACAAGAGAACTGTTCGGTTCTGCACACATATATTGTATCTAGGATATACTGTGACATATTTAACATGTATAGGACTGCTTGCCATCTGGGAGAGGCAGTGGAGGGAGATAGGAAAAAATTCCAAACAGAAGTGAGTGCAAGGGATAATGTAAAAAATTACCCAGGCATGAATTCTGCCAATAAAAAGTTATAATTATGAAATAAAAACCAAAAACCTAAAGATTTGTTCTTGTTCTTCTTTTTTATTATTAAAGCTTTTTTACTTTCAAAACAAACAAACAAACAAAAAAAAGACCTAAGCCAAGTTTAGCATGCCTTATAATAATGACAGTTTGAAATTAAATAATTAATGTTCTCTCTTAGATGAATCCAACATTGATTTTGAACTTGGTTCTCTTTTAGAATGAAGTGTCCTAGAAGTTTCAATGGTTAATTTGAATTGTTGCACATTCTGAAGGTATCTACATCTGCTTACCAGTTTGGAGAACATGAGTTGCCATTTTAAATTTATTATTACATTCTTGGAGTGCATTAAAGTAGTGAAGATACTATGCTTCTAACCAAGGTTACCTTTCACCATTCTAAGGTAAAGTGACAGAATGCAATAGTAGGTCAGAATTGGAATCAGAAAGACCTGAGTTTAAGTAATTCCTTATCTCTATTTGCCTGCTGGTTGTATGAACCTGGGAAAATTGAGCAACCTTTTAGGCAACTATAAGATTGTAAAAGATATATATATTTTTTCATTCGTGAAATAATGGAGGAGTTCTCTATGGCAAAGTTAGGATTTATGAGCAACATACTCATCGGACAACATAGATATTGTACCCAGTGGCTATTAAAAAAAAAAAAAAAGGTGGATAAGAGTTTAATTAGTCTAAGCATAGTGATTAATTTACTATGTTAACTTGGTGAAAAAAGTACCTGTAGAGTAATTTTTCGTCTACCCACCTATGGCTATCCAGAAGAGCCCAATTTCTTTTCTTCTTTCTTTCTTTCTTTCTTTCTTTCTTTCTTTCTTTCTTTCTTTCTTTCTTTCTTTCTTTCTTTCTTTCTTTCTTTCTTTCTTTCTTTCTTTCTTTCTTTCTTTCTTGCTGAGACAATTGGGATTAAGTGATTTGCCCAGGGTCACACAGCTAGGAAGTGCTAAGTGTCCGAGATCAGATTTGAAATCAGGGCCTCCTGACTTCAGAGCTGTTGCTCTATGCACTGCACCACCTAGATGCCATCTCCAATTTCATTTTGACACATCTTTCTAACTAATAATACTAAATAAATGCAACTAATTTGATTGTGTTAGTAGAAGTGAAAAAGCCATGAATGACTTGTTATTCTCTAACATAATCATTGCTTTTTGCTTTTGTCATCAAAAGTTCAGTGATGTTAGACAAAGTAATATTGACTTACCACTGGAGACATATTTTTGTCAGCAATCTGAAAAACAAACAAACAAAAAAAAACAACAACAACAAAAAAGCAAAATTAAGTAGCTTGAATTCTAGTTCCCATTGAAAAATTATCTTCCTAAGTTCTTCTTTCATTTCTAGGAAAACCAATAAAAACCTCTAATACAAATGAGAAAATATGGAAGGATGTTTGGGAAAAATATTCTGAAGTTATGATTTCCTGTGAATGATTGTAACCAATCCCAAAGTGAATTAAAATGATTTAAGTATGGTCTTTCCCCATTCTTTTTGTGTTTACTTCTACAAAGAATTACAAAGTGGTAAAGACAGTAGTGATTTGAGTCAAGAAGGCATAAGTTTTAATAACATCAGGCTTATTTAAGAAAACCTGCCAATAATTTATAGAATTGGTAATATGACAATTAAAATATCAAAGGTATACTTTACAATGCTAGACAAACTAATAAAAATTCATTTAGAGGAACAAAGATTTGGGAAAAAATGAAACAAAGGTAAAATAGTATCTTTATTTATTTATTTATTTATTTAAAAATTTTTTTAAGGCAATTGGGATTAAGTGACTTGCCCAGGGTCACACAGCTAGACAGTGTCTAAAATAGTATTTTTAAATCTAAACTATACTTTTTGTGGAATTTGAGGAATTTCTTTATATTTTTCTTTCAAAATGTGATTTGGAAATTGTCTGGGAGACAGGATTTTTCTGGCTGATTAGCAATGTGACTTTTATCAGCTTTCTAATAATGATTTGTTTTTCTAAGCAGACTTGCTGTCAATTAGTCGTGTCTGACTCTTGTGACCTCATTTGGATTTTCCTGGTAAAGATATTAGAATAGTTTTCTATTTCCTTCTCCAGTTCATTTTATATATGAGAAAATTGAGGTGAGCAGGGTTAAGTGATTTGTTCAGGGTCACACACTAAAGTTTGAGACAGAATTTGAACTCAGCTGATTCCAGGGTCAGCATTCTATCCACTCTGCCATCTAGCTTCCTTCCAAGCAGAATGATCATACATTAAGAAAAATGTAATGATAGATTTGGCTAAAATTTAAGAGTTAATTGTTTTTTTCAGTAGCAATTTCCACCTATTTTATCCACTGTACTTAGGGGCCTCTTGGACCAAATAGAACAATTCAAAACTTTCTTCCTCTTAAGAGCATTCTTCCACCTCTAAATTCTACCACCCATCTAGGAAATCCTAGAAAGCTGCTAAACACATTATTCTTGAATCTTTCCTCATGTTTTCCATATCCATTTTCTTCAATCATTTAGAATCATGTTCATTATCTCCCTTCCTATCTGCTAAGCTATGGGATTCTACTGAAAGGGAGTATGGCCGCCACCTCAACCTTTGTTGCACAATAAGTTGTTGGAATCTTTACAAACTGCTAGAGATTATGGGTTTTCTCCCATAGTGCTCTCTGGCCCCAAGAGCTTCAAGGGAGGTGTGAATTCACAAAGTTACATAGTTAACTTTGTGAACTCCCATACTTGTGAATTTCAATGAGTAAAGGTATGAACACAAGCATTGTATCAATTAGTTTTACTTAGTACCTTGTTTCAAGTTCTGGCCCAAAACATCTTCTTGTAAGATCAGATCAATAATCTATCAACTCTAATGAGTTAGCAGTTTGTAAAGATTCCAACATCAAGTTTTCTGCCATATTGCAGAAATGCCTTTGTTGAGCAAGGAGCAATGATTTGTGATCATGGGAATGGGTGTAAGCCGAGGGTCATAGCTCATGAGCAGGGATGCCTTGGCAAAGCCTCTCGCCTGTGAGTGAGTTGCTAAATTGTTGGATTGGCTCTCCTCCCATTGGGAGATATCATGTATATGCAAAGCCCACGAGTTGCTTCTCTGAATGATGATTGGGGATTGCCTACTGTTCATGTGCTGATCATGCTTGCAAAAATATATATCAACAAGACTGAATGGCAAATAAACTGGTGCTCTTTTCATACTCTATGAGTCTCCCTCCTCATTCATCTCACCTCTGAGATCAAAGGGCTCATATACTTGGAGCTCTTAGAAGATAGCTGCAACACCTTTCCTCATCTATATCTTCTGTAAAATCCAGTTTAGAGTCTTTCCTAAAAGAAACTTCTAGTTCTGAACATGTGATTTGATAGTTAATCATTCTAGAAACTACTTCTCTGTTTACATAGCCTAAGCTTGAATTTATTGGCCATTTTTTTTCTTTTTGGTTTTCACTCATGTTGCCTTATTCATTGAGCTTTATGTGTAAGATGTCAGGTTTTTTTTCCCTCTTGTATGAATTGTTGCTAGACATATTTACCATATCCTTTATAATTTTGCAATTGAGCATCTGACCAATACAGAATGTTACATTGATTCTTATTAGATTTCATTTTATTAGTTTCAGCCCACAATTTTAGCCTATGAGATTTTCTTGAATTTTGTCTCTGTTGCCCAACATGTTAGTGTCATGTCATCTAAAAATTTGATAACCATGATATCTATGTCTTTCTCCAAGACAGGAACAGAAGGAAGAAAGCTGCCAATATAAGTCTTACTTAGGTGATGGCAACACTAAAACAGAATTGCACTCATCAGTGCATTTCACTACTGTTTACAAATCAACTGGATGTAATGATTTATTCAACAACATAAATATAAATATTGCTGGGGACAAACCATCAACCTTATTGCTAAAGATTCTATTTCTCCAACAAAGTGTCTCCTTTTAAGGTAAATATGAATTTATGCTAGTAAACATGGGATGCTTGAGTCTTTGGGAAATTTGGGAATCAGTTCCAGTAGCAAAATGATGACTATTGTCTCTAGTGGGTATTTATAGGTCTTGTTCAAAGGCATTTCTCAGTTACATTTAAGTTTTGATTGGTGATCATTTCATTAATCTTATGAGGAATGGAAACTATCAACCAAAGTTTTTGTTTCCTAATGTCATTAGCATATATTTATTAGTTATTTACTAGATTTGGGGAAACATACAAACATAACATTGAAACATGAAGCAATTTATATAAAGTGCTTCTCTTATTATAGGAAAACAATTTACACAGTAACTAGTTAATCATAAAATGGAGTCTTAAAATAAAATGGAGTTGCTCATGCTAAATTAATGTACTTATTCCTACCACAGGATCTCCAGAGATTGAATTTACTCTCATTCTTAGGGTTCCAGGGAAAAATCTGGAAAGAATGGGTTTCTAATATTATTCATGAACCTCCACGAATGTACTTCTTTTTGATGATCAATATTTAGACTTCAATGAACTTTTTAAAAAAATGTATTTACTGAGATAGTATAATAAGAATTACTAGCACAAAACATTCAGTACTACCTTCCCACTTCTCCTCCCCTCAAAAATAATGTGGTGAACATTCTCCCTTTAAAAGAGTAGGCTTAAATGTGAAGTATAACAATAATGAAAAAGGGGGTCACCCATAACTCTGGATTACTGGAAAAAATTTTCCCTTTTCATAAAGTCATCATGAAGTTCCCCTTAAGTATAGCCCTCTACTATTTTCTAAAGATCCCTGCCTTTGAAGAACTCTCAGTCAAGCACTTTTCTCTGTCACAAAGTGTCTCCCTCCTTAAAACTTCCTATCGTTTCCACATTGTTCTTCAATCCTTTCCTTTCTCATTGGATATCATTGTTCTCATAGTCACTGCTACCACTTCTAGTTGTTAAACTGACCTCTGGATCTCCCATATTCAAATAGTTACCTAAGAGGAAGGAGAGATTAAAAAAAAATCTTCTCTTCCCTTCCCCTGCAAAGATTTCCTCTCAGGAATTTGGCTTGGATTCTTCAATTACTAAATTGGAATGCCATAAAGATTTGTGATTTTACCTCTTTTTTTTTTTTTTTGCTTTGTCTGCATTGAGGAAATTAGGGTTAAATGAATTGATCAGGGTCATATAACTAGAGTTAATTGTCTGAAGTTGGAGTTGAACTCAAGTTCTCCTAACTTTAGGGCTGGGTATCTTTCCACTGCACCATCTATGTCATCTAATGGCTTTGATTTTGAACAGAGTACATACACAAAGATACACAGAGCAAGCACATAAAGGAATGTGTACCTACAAATCAGGGAATTAGGAACTCAAGTAAGACTGGTGACACTTGGGCTGTACTCTGAAAAAAGTGGATTTTTCACTAGGCAAAGTAGAGGGAATAGGATCTTAGCAAACATCAGAGGAAAGAGGTAGAATATGGTATGTATTTGGCTCAGCAAATAGGTCAGTTGGATTGAGATAGATCTCACATAAAAAGAGGAATATAAAGACAAGTATGAAATAAGGAGAAGTAAGTGGGTGACTTATTAGCAATATAAAATCATAGATTTGGAGCTGGAGGGGATTTTTTTTATTAAAAAAAATTTTAGATAGTATTTTATTTTTCCAAATACATGCAAAGATAGTTTTTAATATTGACCTTTGCAAAATCTTATGTTGCAAATTTTTCTTTCTTTGCCCTTTTCCTCCCTCCCCTAGAGAGTAAGCAATCAGATATAAGTATCTGCACATAATCTGCACATAAACATATGCAATTTTTAAAACATATTTCTCTATTTGTGATGCTATGCAAGAAAAATTAGAGCAAAAGGAAAACAATCATAAGAATGAAAGGGGATAAAAGCAAACAAACAACAAAAACAAAAGGTGAAAATACCATGCTTAGATCCATTTTCAGTTTTTATAATTCTCTTTCTAGATTCGGATGGCACTTTCTATCACAAGTCTATTGGAATTGTCTTGAATCACATCATTGTTGAAAAGAGCCAAGTCCATCAGAGGTAATTATCACATAATCTTGTTACTGTGTATAGTGTTCTCTTGGTTCTGCTCACTTATCAGTTCATGTAAATCTTTCTAGGCTTTTCTGAAATCAGTCTGCTTATCATTTCTTATAGAACAATAACATTCCATTATATTCATATACCAGAACTTATTCAGCCATTCTTCAGCTGATGGGCATTCACTCAATTTCTAGTTCCTTGTCACTGTAAAACATTTTTGCACATGTGGGTTCTTTCCCCTCTTTTATGATCTCTTTGGAATACAGATCTAGTAAAGACAATGCTAGATCAAAGGGTAGCCACACTTTTATAGCCCTTTGGGCATAGTTCCAAATTGTTCCCTGAAGGGGATTTTTGAGAAGATTCAGCTCACCCCACTCTCATTCCATTTTGCAGATGTGGAAACTGAGGCTCAGAGAGGTTAAGTAATTTTTCCACACACACAGTCAATAAATGTCAGAGGCAGGATTCAAGAAGACAAAATTTGAGTTTAAGACCAGCACTTTAACCACTATGACTTATTACTTCTTAAGGTAAGTCTTCAAATGCCAAGTTAAAAGTTTTGTATTTTATTCTAGAAGTGATAGGGATGCTCTAAAGATTTTTTTAAGCTTTTCTTTTTTATTATTATTATAGCTTTTTATTTACAAAACATATGCATGGGTAATTTTTCAACATTGACCCTTGTAAAACCTTCTGTTCCAGCTTTTCCCCTCCTTCCTCTCCTCCCCCAGATGGCAGGTAGTCCAATACATGTCAAATATGCTTAAGTATATGTTAAATCCAATATATGTATACATATTTAGACAATTATCTTGCTGCACAGCTCTAAAGATTTTTGAACAGGAAAATGACATAATCAGACTTGAACATTAAGCATATCAATTCAGGAACAGTGAAGAGCATAGAATGAAGAGAAATGGAAAAATGAAAGAAGAGATATTAATTAGAAGGCGATTTCAATAGGCCTGGTGAAAGGGCACAAACAACTAAACTAGAATAGGTTATATGAATAAATAGAAGGGGATAGATGAGAAATATGTAGTGGGGGCAGGAAAAACTTGGCAACTAATTGGATTGAGGGAATGGAGGGAGTGAAAATGAAAGAATGACTGTGAGGGTTAAAGGTTCTGATAAAGGCCTCATTTCCAAAATATATACAGAACTGACTCTAATTTATAAGAAATCAAGCCATTCTCCAAATGATAAATGGTCAAAGGATATGAACAGGCAATTTTCAGATGATGAAATTGAAACTATTACCACTCATATGAAAGAGTGTTCCAAATCATTATTGATCAGAGAAATGCAAATTAAGACAACTCTGAGATACCACTACACACCTGTCAGATTGGCTAAGATGACAGGAAAAAATAATGATGAATGTTGGAGGGGATGCGGGAAAACTGGGACACTAATGCATTATTGGTGGAGTTGTGAACGAATCCAACCATTCTGGAGAGCAATCTGGAACTATGCCCAAAAAATTATCAAATTGTGCATACCCTTTGATCCAGCAGTGCTATTACTGGGCTTATACCCCAAAGAGATACTAAAGAAGGGAAAGGGACCTGTATGTGCCAAAATGTTTGTGGCAGCCCTGTTTGTAGTGGCTACAAAGTGGAAATTGAATGGATGCCCATCAATTGGAGAATAGCTGGGTAAATTGTGGTATATGAATGTTATGGGATATTATTGTTCTGTAAGAAATGACCAGCAGGATGAATACAGAGAGGACTGGCGAGACTTACATGAACTTATGCTAAGTGAAATGAGCAGAACTAGGAGATCATTATACACTTTGACAACGATATTGTATGAAGATGTATTCTGATGGAAGTGGATTTCTTTGACAAAGAGACCTAACTGAGTTTCAATTGATAAATGATGGACAGAAGCAGCTACACCCAAAGTAAGAACACTGGGAAACGAATGTGAACTCTTTGCGTTTTTCTTTTTCTTCCCAGGTTATTTTTACCTTCTGAATCCAATTCTCCCTGTGCAACAAGAGAACTGTTCAGTTCTGCAAACATATATTGTATCTAGGACATACTGCAACATATCTAACATATATAGGACTGCTTGCCTTCTAAGGGAGGGAGTGGAGGGAGGAAGGGGAAAAATCGGAACAGAAGCGAGTGCAAGGGATAATGTTGTAAAAAAATTACCCTGGCATGGATTCTATCAATATAAAGTTATTATTAAATAAAATAAAATAAAATATTTTAAAAAAAAGAATGACTGTGAGGTTACAATTCTGGGTGACTAGAAGGATTCCTCCTACAAAAGTAGAGAGATTTGGAGAAAAAACATGAATCCCATTTTAGAAACCTTAACTTTGAGATACCTATAGGATATCCAAGTATCTAATAGGAAGTAAATAACATGGAATATTAACTCAAGAGAGATAAATAGTCAAAAGATATGAACAGACAATTTTCAGATGAAGAAATTAAAACCATTTCTAGTCATATGAAAAATGCTTTAAATCACTATTAATCAGAAAAATTCAAATGAAAACAACTCTGAGGTATTACTATACAACTCTAAGATTGGCCAAGATGACAAAAAAGATAATGACAAATTTTGGAGGGGATGTAGGAAAATTGGGACACTGATACATTGTTGATGGAGATGTGAACTGATCTAACCATTCTGGAAAGCAATTTGGAACTTTGCCCAAAGGGCTATCAGACTAGACATACTCTTTGATCCAGTAATGTCTCTACTGGGTCTATATCTTAAAGAATCATAAAAAAGGGAAAAGGACCCGCATGTACAAAAATGTTTATAGAAGCCCTTTTTGTAGTAGCAAGGAATTGTAAAATGAGTGAATGCTCATTAGTTAGAAAATTAGCTGAATAAGTTATGGTATATGAATGTTATGAAATATTATTGTTCTGTAAGAAATGATCAGCAGGATGACTTCAGAAAGATCTGGAGAGACTTACAACTGATGCTAAGTGAAGTGAGTAGAACCAAGAGAATAGTGTATACAGCAACAACAAAATTATGTGATGATAGCAACTATGATTGACGTGGCACTTTTCAACAATGAGGTGAGTCAGGCCTGTTCCAGTGGTTTTGTGATAGAGGGAGCCATTGGCTAATAGTATTTTCACATTTTTTGGTTGTTGTTTGTTTGCCTTTTGTTTTCCTTCTCATTTTTTTTCCTTTTTGATCTGATTTTTCTTGTGCAGCATGATAATTGTAGAAATATGTATAGAAGAATTGCACATGTTTAACATATATTGGATTACTTTCCATCTAGGGAAAGGGCTTGGGGAGAGGGAGGAAGAAAAAAATTTGGAAACAAGGTTTTGCAAGGGTGAATATTGAAAACTATGCATATGTTTTGAAAATAAAAAGCTTTAAAACATTTCTAAAAGTACTGTATAAGTGCAAAAAAAGGAATATTTGGGACTAGATATATAGAATTGAGATGATAGTTGAACATATGGGAGTTGATGAGGTTATCAAGAGAGAGGGTATGGAAAGAGATAAAGGAAGAAGACATACAACACAACCTTGAGAAAACCGTATTTGGTCCTTGAGGATGATGATCCAACAAAGGAGACTAAGGTAGGAAAGGTAGATAGGTAGATAGGACACATAGATAGGACAAAGATCGAGAAAGATGTATCCTACAAATAAATGGAAGGGAAAGCATCCTGGAGGAAATCAAAAGCTGCACTTCTAGAAGTCAATTAGAAAGATAGAACACAGAAAAAGTCATTGGATTTGTTTGGTAAGAGATCATTGGTAACTTTGGAAAGAACTGTTTTTAGTGTAGTGTTAGGGTTGGAAACCCAGTATTAAAGGGATGTTAGATGAAGAGAAGTTGAGGAAATGAGGCTATATTTTTGGAGTTTTATTGTGAAATGAATAAAATTTCTAGGATAGCTTGGTAGGGTCAAGTGAAGGGTATTGTTATTTTAAGTCCTAGAGAGACCTAGGCATTTTTGTAGGTGGCAGAGAAAGAGCCAGTGGATAGTAAGAAATTGATCATGACAGAAAAATAAGAAATGATTGAAGGGGCAAAATACCGTAGGATACAAGAGAGGAAAGAAATCAAGGGCACGAGTTGCGAAGTTGCTCTTGGCAAGAAAAAAACCCACATCATCAGAGAGATTGGAGTAAATGAAGTGAAAATGGTTTGAAGAGATAGCAAAGAGGGATTGTGCTTTGTTATTTATGAAGGTGACAATAACATTTTTGCATTATTTTTTCTTGTTGGAGTATTCTTTCATATTGTCTAAGAATTACTTTTTCATTGTTGATGTCTGGTTTTCAAATTAAAAAGAGACAGAAAACCATTCTTGTACCTTAGAGAAGAGGAAATAACAGGAAAAAGAAGGCAATGTCATTTAGATTGGAGTAAGTTTTGGAGTGACAAAATTACTCTGATAAGAAAGAAGTAGTTGGATTGAGGAAAATGAATGCTTCAGCACATACAATGTGTGTAAGGAGCATAGGTCATGGAGAGTGATTTAAGAAGAGAAAACAAAATTACCTTTTGAATTTGAAGTTGATAGTCAAAGTTTTCTTCATCACCTTGAAAAATTGTTTTGGGTGCCTGCCACTGCAAACTACAATTAAGATCTTTGCAGTCTATAGTGACATTTGGTGGTTTAAATATTTCTGGAATAGAAACATAGACATTGTGATAACAGAGAAGTCAATGCTTTCCTTGCCTTGGAAAGTATCTGCTTACCACAGATAAGGATAGAAAGTAGACTTGTGATTTCATTGGCATAGGGAATTAGCAGGCAAGGAACCTCAATCTACCAATGTAAACTGGTACATTCTTTGCAACCTGTACAACTGTGGAAGAAAATTTAATTGTTCGGATGTTGAATTAAAATATTACATATATATATACTTGCTTTAAGTATATACAGTATAAACCATGATACAGATAATATATGTAATATATTTACATAGTTTAAAATATATATGAAACTATATAACATACAAGTTTATATATATATATATTTAGAAGTATGTATATGTAAACATATATGTTCAAGAAACATATAAATATGTAGAATATGTTAAGCAAAATATATAACTGCTACACAAAATGACCAAGAGAAGAAGATTTAGATTTAACAGTGGGAATCTAAACATACAATTCAGCTAGTTTTAAGATTCAATGCAGAAAGATGCAATCCAAAATAAAATGCACCCCAGATTTTAGCTATTCGTCCTGATCTTAGGATATGCCATTGTACACATAAGATCCAGCCTCAGTTTGGCTGGCTCTGCCAGAATGGTAGGCTATCATAAGTAGCACATTTTTAAAAATTTGACAGGTATTTATTAAGTGCCTATTCTGTAAGTGCCCTTCATTTGGGGAATGTATAAACAAATTGAAATACATGACTATAATGAATTATTATTGTGCTTCAAAAAATAAATAATAATACATGATAATATATTATAAAATGATCTGAAGAATGTAGAGAAACATGTAGAAACAATATAGAAAGTTATGTAAACTGATGTAGAATGAAGTAAACAGAATCAGGAATCAATCAAAAACATTTATTAAGTATTTATTATATTCCAGGCATTGTGCTAAGCACTATAAATAATAAAAGCTACAACAGTCCCTGCCATCAACAGGTTTATATTCTAATAAAGATCACACATACATACACACACACAGATATGAAAGTGCATATATATATATGTGTATATGTGTATGGAGACAGAGAAAGAGAGAGAAGATATCTTATTATCTCTCTTACGGGGGGGAGGCATTAGCACCTGGCAGAATGGAAACAATCTTCTGCAGAGGGTGACTGTAGAACTGAGTTGAAGTGGGAGAGGCTAGGTGGAACACTGGCTAAAGCCCCAGTCTTGGACAAGGAGCACTTAAATTAAAATCTGCTCTTAGACACTCTGATCCTGGGCAAGTCACTAAACCCCAAATAGTGTCAAAATATAAAACAAAACAAAAACTGAATCAACAAAAACAATAAAAAACAACAGCAACAAAACTGAGTTGAAGGAAACTAAGTATTCCAAGAATTCAAAATAAGCAGAGAAAGCATTTTAGTGTTCATGTGTGTTGATGTTACACATACATACAATGAGATAGAGATGGTAGGTAATAGTCACAAACTTGAAAATTAACAAACTATTCTAATGTACCAGTCATGAGTATGCTAGGTAAAAAAGGAGGTGTTCCTTTGTGGATAGAATTTCTTTGATATTAAGTAATCATACCTTATATTACCACGTATGCTGACTGTTTCTGTTGATGATTTTATCTTCCCCTCTTTCCTTTGTGATTAAGATGCCTTATCTAACTATCCTATGTCATGCAAAATAACAACAAAATAATCCCTATGCAGTGACAAAACCAGACCTGCAATATTATTCTGAGTCAACAAATCCATCCTTGGAAGGTCTTAACATGAAACTTGACTGATTATTATCTCACTCTTCTTTGGACAAATCTTTCTTTGCCTGTCTCTTCTCCTTGCCTTCTAATCCTCATCTAAACAAATCTTATAAAACCCATTTTACTTATAATAAAACCTATCTCCTTTGTTTACAGAATATCCAAAGTTTTCCTCTTCTTTGAATTCACAGTACCCATTCACAACTATCTGTATTTCCCGTAGACTATTTTTTCTTCCCCCCCCTTTTTTTAAAGATAGCATTTTCTCTCCCTCCCTCTCCCAGTTACATGTTATGAAAATTTTTAGCATTTATAAAATTTGGGTATTCAAAGTTTTCTTCAGGCTTAGAGTCAGAAAGATTCATCTTCCAGAGTTCAAATCTGGCCTAGCTGTATGAACCCTGCTTGCCTCAGTTTTCTCATTTATCAAATGAGCTGGAGAAGGAAATGAATTAGTATATTTGCCAAGAAAAATTCAAATGGTGTCACAAAGAGATGGATATTATTGAAACTACTCAACCACAAGAACATAAGTTGTGTTGTTTAGTTTTTGCTGAACTACTTTCCTCATCCCTCCACACTCTATCTTTTAAAATCTTTGTTACAGGAGATTGGTTCTTTGGGAAGGAGGGGTAGGGAAGAAGATATTTGGAAGTGAAGGTGTTAACAGTTGTAAAAACTTTCAAGATAGACTATGTTAAATAATAATAAAAAAGAAACAGTTGGTGTACTGATGATGAAGACACATTTTATCTCAGTTGAACAAAGCACAGGCTGGAAGAAGAGCCACTTGAAGTACATTTTATGAGGTGTTACAGAGCTGAACCATTTATCCAATTATTATAAATAAAAACATGGTCTCACTAGCACAAACATGTAAGAAACATAAATTATTCTTACCAATATCCCATAGTGAAATGTTGTCATCAGTACACTGGACTTCCCTTCCATTGTGAGTTCCAATCACTAGGAAGTGATATGGGTAAGGGTTTGGGAATCCTGAGAGGTTATCAAAATGACATCCAACACGTCTGCCTTCAAAATCTGTCTTATAATTTGGACATTCTCTATCCACAAAAGTCCTGAAATAGCCAAAGTATTGCTGTAAAAAATCCAAAAAATCTTTTTATATGATAGAATTGTAAAGGGATTTCCCTCCAAGACAAAACGTACATTGGGGATTGTGAGTAAAAAAATTGATAATGGATATCTCCTGGAGTTTTCCTCACTGTCCATTTGCAGTCCATGAAATTTGCCTTATGAATCTCACAGGATACATTTTCTTTAGTGGTTCCTTCTTCTCCTAGGAAGATAGAATGAAAGAAAATGTTTTATTTTCTTTAGTTTTGAGTGTGATGAGAAATCAAAAAAACTATGTTCAACATGATGTTACATTACCTCTTTGGGGAAGATGGACAGTTTTTGAAAATCTTTTCCCAGCAAATCCCTCAATTACAAAGTCTACCCCTTGGCACCAGCTATGGAAACTTTTTATTTCGCACCTGCTGTTGTTTTTTGCCTAAAAACAAAAACAAAAACATCTTATAATCATTAGCTAATTGATCCTGAAACAGGATAAACAAAAAGGTTAAATTAAACTAAATAAGATCTCTAAGATCTCTTCTATTTATGATGTGCTGCAATACCCTATAAGTGTTGTGAATCATTCTCAGTCATTTTGCTTTCCAGAATTCTCCATGCTATATTAGAAAGATAGTTAGACTTGGAAGTCAAAATGTGTGGTCTAGAGTTCTGGCATAGTCATTTAGTAGGTATATGACACAAGAAGAAGGAATAAGGGAATAAGCACTTATATAGCTCTAATCTGAGGTCAAATTTGAACTCAGGTCCTCCTGACTCCAGAGCAGATGCTCTCTCCATTAGAGCCATCTAGTTACCCCTACAAAGGACTATTCTCAAGATGGAATGATTTGATTGTGTATAAAGTACTTTTTCTATCATAACACAATATGGAAACTACTTGTGATTTGGAAAAACAAATTCTCACTGTCCAAGTTCCTGGCATTTATCAAATGATGACATCAGAGATAGAAATGATTTTGTCAATGGAAATGATATTTTAAATGATATTTTAAAAAGATGGATTACTATTTTTTCTACTTCTCTGTACCCTAAAAATCTTTGGATCTTCCCTTTTGGCTCAACAGCCTCACAGAATGTGAGCTTCCTGAGAGCAGGGATTGCCATTCTTTTCTATGTGTACCCCTGGATTTTTACAACTATACTTTGAACATAATAAACACTAATGTTTTTAATCTGCAACTTACAGTCTTGGTGTACTTGAAATCCTTGAAATTCTTGAAATTTCCTTGAAATCAAATGACTTGACCAGAATCACCTAGCCAGTATATATTATAAGTCAGGACTTGAACTTGGAATCTTCCTGTCTCCAGAGCTAGCTCTCATTTAAATAAAAACAAGAGTTTAAACAGAAGGGACAAACTATCTTTCTCCCCTTGCAGGTGTTGACTGAAGCAAGAAGTTCTGCAGTTGCTGCTGATGGAAGTGGAGCTAGGGGATTGGGTTGGGAAAAGGGCAGGAAGAGGAAGAGCTAAAAGAAGCTGCTGCATCCCATCCCACTAAATGTGTATGAGCACATGGAGCCTCCATTTCTTTTATGTTTATTCTTTACTAATTTAGGCAAAGGAGTAGCCTGACATGGAATTGTCTAGGCAGTGACTGTAATTTAAGGAGATGTCCTCAATATCATTAAAAGCCCTGTATTCAATCATGGATGGATGTTTATGTCTTTAGGGGCTGTGACCCTTGTGTCTTTGAGCTGAATGGCAGCTGTACTTCCCTTGAAGGTAGCTGGGAATCAGCAAAATTCACAAATGGAACTCAGAGAGGAAGATCCCAAATTAGGGTAAAGTGACATAAGGAATTCAGCTCCTCCAGGCCATATTATTTTTTTCAAGTTAGACCAATTTGATGAATTGGCTATCTTGTCAGGCACACTTATTTATTTATTTAGTCGTTTATTCATTCATTCTTCCATCCATCCATCCATCCATCCATTTATTTCTTTGTTTATAGGTTAAATGAGGCCACAAGTTCTTGAGGAAGACTTTGTTTTCCCAGTCTTGGGGACCTTTCCCTAGAAATTATGTCTTTTTTTTTTTTTTTTAGTTTTATTGATGCATTTTTTCCTACTTTTTTACCTTCCATTCATTTTAATGTAGATTGTAGATCGAATAAAATATAGTATAAAAAATGCAACAAAAACATCCAATACAGTGATATGGCATCTGACAAAGTATACAGAATTCTGTAGTTTATCATCTCTCTGCATTGAGAAGAGAGGTATGCTTCATTATCTGATCTCTGAAAAACTTCCTCTCTGGTGTGAGAAATGAATTTATTTGTTTTCTACAGTATAAAATCAAACTGGAGAAATGAAAGTTAAATTAGAAAATTGAAATCCAGTGGACTAGAGGGGTAGAGGTTATCTCACCCAAAAGAATATAAGAATGTTAAGCTCCTTAGGGACAGGGTTTGGGTTTTGTAATCAGAGCTAGTGGCCTGAGATTTGAAAAGAATCTTTTGTTCTTTGACCCACTGCTTTCCACGGTTATCTTCACTTTTAGAATGGAAACTCTTTGGAGGTAGGGACTGCACTGAGTGGGAAACACCCTACTCTGTCAAGCATTTGATTTCTTACTTCATTTTTAGAAGCTGCATCTTAGAAACCCCAGCCAGTGGGGAAAGTAGATAGAAGGTTGGAGAGGGGAACAAAAAAGGCAATGCCCTTTGCCTCTACGTGTCTCTCTCTAAAACCATGCTTTGTGTGTCAGAGACTGTGCATCCTTTCTCATGAGAAAGGAAAAAAAAAAAAAACTTTTTCCTACACTCATATTTAGATTTCTGACTGCTATAGTGGATTGCTACTATCCCTCACACTAGTATCTCATATTCCAATAGCCAATACCAGGTTGAAAGTGTGATGAGCTATGATGTAAAACACCAATGAAGGGAGACAGGGGTAGGGGATACTTGTTTTAGGGAAAAACAGGGGAGGGATTTATTACTAGACCTTGCTCCAGGCCCATGCCTTCTGAATTTCTTTTGCCTGTCATCCCAGGGGTCTGTGCATTCCATGGAAATTTTGATCTTCAGATTTTTAGTCTTTTTTAAGCTTGGAGCTAGGCTGCACCTAGAAGTATCCAGGGGTACCCTACTCTTTCAATTACTGGTTCTAAATTTTGAGACCAGATCTCTATTTCCCTTGTGGGGGAAGGGCCACTTCCCCCTCTTTCAATTAATCAATCAAAGACTTGTCTTAGGAGCGGCAAAAAGGAATTTATTGCTTTTTCATGAGAAAGGACACATTCAATATCGACCAAAATGGCTATCAGCAAGAGAGTGAAAAAGTGAGCAGTTCTCAGCAAGTTTATATAGATCCTAAGGAGGAATCGCTATTCACCTGATGTAAATTGTGCCTTTTTTAATCTTTGGGGGAGGGGTCCTGATGTAATGGTGCCCCCCTTTTTGGGGGGAGGAGTCAGAAAGGATTCCTTTGGGGAAGGGTGCTCTTGACTCTCAAACCCTCCCAGCCTCTGGGAAGGGCACATCCTTCCCAGACAACTTCCAGATAAGTAATCTCATTCAATTGGAAATCTTGGTGTGTGTGGGGTGGGGAATTGCTCAAATTGCTCCCCAGCTCCAGGTCAAGACTAACCAATATAACCAAGGGTTTGTCAACCTATCTTTGCTAATTCCTATCAGGAGTTTGTCTGCTAATAAACTTGTCTTCCTAGTGCCCTGTATTCTTAGTGCAAATAAATCCCCTTTTGCCTCAAACTTCGGGTTTACAAATTCTTTCACAAAGAATCTGCAACATTGACCAGAGGGGATCTCTACCCTCAATTCTCATACCTCAACACATCCACTTCTTTGTTAGAGTTGGACATTGGTTAGATGTCAGAGCTCATAATATAAATGTGGAAACTTTTTTTTTTCTTAAGAAGAAGCAATACAGCATGAAACAAAGATTGCTCAACAAACAGAAAGGGGGTCTAGAGAGGAGGCAATGTCCAAGTAAACAAGATTTTTGTGGTCCAGACTTGTAGCCTCCATTTTCCCCTGAGTCACAAAGGGAGGTGTAGTGCAAAAATATGAATGTACTGGGAGGGCTTCAACAAAGGGAAGCTAGGGACAAAGAATAAAAGATTCTTTTCAAATCTCAGTCCACCACCCCCATCACAAAACCCAGTCCCTGCCCCTAAGGAACTTACATTCTTACAGTATTTTGGGGGAGATAACCTCCACTCCTAACCACCATCTGATGTCCCTGAGGGTTTCAATCCTCCAATTTAAGTACCATTTCTCCAATTCAACCTTCACAGCCATGGAAACCAAACAAACTTCCGTCCATTTTTCAGACCCTGAAGAAGGTCATATCTCAACAAACTGTTGAAAGACCATTTAGATGAACAATTAGGATACCTAAGTTCCATTCTTTCTTCTGACACTAATTTCCCTTCTCCTTTTCTTCCTTTGTAAAGCAAGGAGACAGCACAAAATGGCATTTAAGATCCCTTTTTAGCTCCCCCAATACATCACTGAGATTTGGGCTCCTTATCATTCTCTGGTCCCCTCAGCTTCAATTTCAGTCTATTAAATGAGCCATCCTTTGGGACCATTTCACTTCTCTGATTCCTTAATTGCCCTCCCTGTATGAGGAGGCAGCTGGACTATATAGATTGTTCGTAAGTAATCTTCTAACTTTAGTAAGATAGTTTTAAAGATTGTATTTTTTTCCTTTTTCTTTCTTCTTCTTCTTCTTCTTTTTTTTTTTTTTTTTTTTTTGAGATAACTAAATGATGCAATGGATAGAGTGCTGGACTTGGGAGTCAGGAAAACCTGAGAGTCGGTCAGTTTATATTTTGCCTCAGTTTAAATCTTTGCAACTTTAGGCAAGTCACTTAAACTTTCCCTCCCTTTCCTCTTTTGCCAAATGAGAATGAGTTGTGACAATCAAGTGATATACAAATTATTTAGCTATTACTTTTGTGTTGAGGTATCCGAGTTGGCTCCTTTCAGTTTTCTCCTCCCACCTCAAATTTCTCTGTTTGTTATAAAAGTTATTAGTCTATGTGTCCCTTACCTGATACTTATGTTCTGGAATGACAAGTATGAAGGAAATTGACTTTAGCACAGAGATTTTAAAAAATGATTAAATGATTATTTAAACTAAGAAGCTATCAAATAGCCTGCTTCCTTTGATAGGGGTGAGTAGCATCTCAGTAGCCTTAGAGTGTACTTGAGTCTTTGGTTAGTATTCTGCTCCTTCTCCCTCCCTTTACCCCTCCCCACCATGTGTTTTTGATGACACTTGCCTCAGGGGCAGTTTGTAGTACTTATTACAAGTACAAAAAGTCCTAAGTGCGAATATGCTAATATTGCCCATTTGTTCTTAGAAATCAACTTCTCTTCTGTTTGCTAAGTGAATAGGAAAAAAGAAATATATTTGTATTATATACAGAGATATATGTTTTAATTTTACATGTAGAAATAGGTTTATTTATATGCACATATACATAAAATAACTCTTACCTCCGTCTTATATACCACTTTTGAGAGGACTTTAATAGTACAGTTGATGTTATTCACATTCTCCACATTGATCCAATTCAACCACATTGTGTCAACCACATGGTCTATAGTTATGTTTTTAATAGGAGAATCTGGACCTGAAGTTTTTCAACAATAACATATATTCAGTCCAACCAGTATTAATAAAGGATATGCTTTGTGAAGAGTATTCTGGAAGAAGGAACAAAATTTCTGCCCTCATGAAGACTGAATCTAGCAGGGCTGATAAAACACACACAGTTATCATGTAAAATAGTAATGATTTTCTGAGGTCAAACAAAATATTGTGTGGAATACATGGGAAGAAATTTCATTTCTGACTGGGAGGGAATTTCAAAGAAGGACAGAGAGGAAGAATTATTAGGATGAATTGGGGAGGACAGAAAGCTCAGAATTTATGCATTAGGCATAGTGAGAGGAAAGGTCTCCAGGTGAGAATGTTCAAAGAATCTACAGAGAGACAAATGAATGAATAAAATAGTACATAGAAAATGGGACTAAAATGTTATAAATCTGGGAAAGCTGAGAGAAGCTAGAGAGTGAATGACCTGGAATGCCAGACTAAAGAGTTTGATTTTAACTCTTATGAACATTTGAAAACTATTGAAATCTTTTGGATTAAGGAGTAATAGAATCAGAGCTGCATATGAGATTAGAATGGTAAGAGTAGGACTCAAGAGAGTTTGTAGAGTATAAGCAGGTAGATTTTTAGGAAGCTTCTGCAACAGATCAGATTGAAGGTAATGTGGACCAGCAGTGGGATTATAGCAATAGGACAAGAGAGGAGGAAAGGGATTCAAGTCAATTATTATGTAAGTATAGTTTAACTGTTTTTTTTTTTTTTAACCTGTTTAGTTCTAATTATCCTATTCCACATGTACTTTATCAATATTTGCTTCCTAAATTTTAAAGAGAAGTATTTAGAAATGAAATAATAGACAACTAAATTGACAGGAATAAAGACACTTTGTTCTGGGACTATTGAGTCCCTTACAAATTTAAACAAATGTGATGTACACAGAATCCTCTGGTTATATTTTTCATGTATGTATTTGTATGTGTTGGTAAATGGTACAAGAGGGATGGATTGGTAGAGAGTGATAGGGAAAAACCATACCATACCCCTCTAGCTATATTCTAGAATCAGTTTAAGAATGAATCAGACAAGAGAAATGGTTCTATAATAGAGAAATTGAGAAATAGCTTAATCAATTTGAAATTCAATTGGCTTTGTATGCTATAGTAGCATACTATTATATTAATAAGCATTTATTTTCTCTCCCTCCTACTTGGCAGGGAGAAAACCAAACAAAATACAAACCTTTTAGGCAAATTTGGAATGAGGAAAATCTGAATTCAGATCTAGCCTGAGATACATACTAGCTATGTAAAACTGGGCAAGTGACTTAACCTATGTCAGCCTCAGTTTCCTTGACTGTAAAATGAGGATAATAATAGAACCTATCTTCCAGAGTTGTTGGGAGGATAAAATGAGATGATGTTATAAAACACTTTGCAAATCTTAAAGTGCTATATAAATGTTATTATTGTTTTGATCATATTCAAGCAAAACAAATCCCAACACTGGCCATGTAAAAATGTATATCTCATTCTATATCTTGAATCTATTATCATTCCCAATGAGTTCCAGTTCGTCACTGCATTGATTAAAATTCTTTATTCTTTCACAGTAGTAACACCATTTAGAAGAACTCATGGGTAGCTTGTGCTTTCTCGTTTCTAAAATTGTAAAGTGTAGAAGAAAGAGAACTATCAGGAGTTTCAGGAAACTTAGGTTCAAATTCCAATTTTATTACTAAACTTACTGTGTGAACTTGGACAAATCCCCTCTCAGGGACTGAATTTGTTTACCAATGAAATACTATAAATATGTATTCCATCATTAGCTAGAAAATGATGGAATACTTCTCATCAACATATCACTAAGAAACCTCTGTCTTTCTGCACTTTCCTGTAAGAAATCCAAATTTCTCAACAATAAAGTAAGCTGATTATTGTTACACTTTGTACTTTTACCATTAAGCAGTAATTACCCTTTAACTTCTTTCTTTCTTTCTTTTTCTTTTTCTTTTTTTTTGGTCTTAATTCGAAACACTCCAACCAAAAGCGAATCAAATCAAACCAAAACAAGAAAAATCTCCACTTGAAAGCAATAACACAAAAAGATCTTAGAAGTTTAGAAGTGTAAAAGGGTGCAGGGTCAATGCTACATTTTACTGATTCCCTCCTTCTTCCCATTTAAGATTACAGTTTCCTCATTTTCTATAGCCTTTCATCAACTATGTTTCATTTCCAGCAAGGCAAACTGGAAATATGACTCCTTAAATGGTAATAAGGAAAGGCAAAGGAAAGATTTGTGGTGAGTGTGATGCATGGTGAATGTATTCAGGCTAAAGTATACCAATAAGGACTTGGATACAAGAAATGGTAGAAAAGACATGATTAGGCAAATATGTTCCTGAAAAAGAACTTGAGCCTGTCATGTGCTAAGGGTGGGGGATAACTCATAGGCAAATGATACACTAGGACAAACATAAGATATTTTAAATCAATAGAGGCAAGCCTTTAATACACTGGATTTTGATCCTTCATGGTGAATTTTTATGAAATGGGATCCTTTCCTGGCCCCATCTCTAGGAAAATGCAGATATTCTCTACTTCAGTGGGATCATATGGATATATTGTGGGTAGGTTTTCAATCATGTTTGACTCATTACTTTGAGTTCCACCTCAAGAAAAGAGCTAAGGATTCTTTTTTAAAGAGTCTATTTCCTTTTGGCCTTAACTCTTGTCTGCAGCCTTTTGGATGAAAAAATGTTACTTCAATTTGGGAGTGATCGTGATAGAGGAAGGACAGGGTGGTCCTTCATGGTGCCAAGGGGTCATGGTGATTCCACCTACTTGTCTGAAGAGTTGCATATGGCAAAACTTCTGGTTGGGCCCTGGTTCCTTTCTTGAAATTCTGGAAATCTGCACTTGCAACACTGGCTTCATCTTCTATCAACAAAGCAAACCAATGACTGGTGGCTCCTTGAGCAGGAGTGACTGATGATTGGGAGAAAGGGGATGAGGGTTAAGGAAAGTATCTTTTCTTTTAAAAGTTTCCCTAAATCATCAGCTCTTCTAGCCCAGTAGCTAATAAAAGGATTCTTAGCAGTAAATCATACATGGACAGAAGTCAGCCCCCTAAGTATCCACATGGTCCTTTGGGAGCAGTCTTTGAATGTGCCAAAGGAATGGTTTTGGGGCAGTGAAAAGAGACCCAAGATGTATAAAAAGGTTGAGGTAAGTCCCAGTAAGGGATAATTAACAATAATTAATAATAACAAACATCTGTAAGTTTATGCTAGAATGCTAATACTGAATCAAGGTATAAAGTTATTTTAGCTTCCTGGAAAAAGAAAATAATTCAAAATTTCAAGGATAAATAAAAACCTCTTAAAAATTACTGTTATAGTTTCATACTTACCCTCCTGTTTCTGTGTTTGGCTGTATGTTAGAGACAGTAACATTGAGAACCAAATGAAGAATATCAGATTAGCCATGAAAACACTTGTTAGGACTGGGTCTGAAGATCTGAAGTAGGAAGAGATAACAGGCAGTATATCTTGGAAATTTCAGAAGATGTGGTCTCTGGCTGTGTTTCTTAGTGGCAGAAATCATGGAAACATTTATAGAATCTCTGACTTCGGAGTTACCTATATTTCAATTCATAGCTGAAAGGGAATTCCCTTTCTAATCTCCTTGACTAGATTCCTATTAGCTTTTGCAGGAAGGCATCAAGAGAAAGGAAACTCACTAACTCCTGACACAACCCATTCAATTTTTGTTCATTTTTCAGTCACGCCTTAACTCTTTAGGATCCTATTTGGGGTTTTCTTGGCAAAAATACCAGATTGATTTGCCATTTCCTTCTCCAGCTCATTGTACAGATGAGAAAACGGAGGCAATTGGACTTGTCCAGGATCACACAGTTAGGAAATGTCTGCTCAGATGACATGTAATATGGGCAATTAACCTTAGTAAAGAAACATCTGTTCAAAAAGGAATTGAAGTATAGGGAGTTCTTCCACAGATTCATATTTTTATGCATTTTGCTTACATACCACACTATAGCACTCAGAGTGATAGCTTAATACCACAAGGGACTAATTTAGATTCCTCTCCATTTCTGTGAGTAATGCAAAAAGTTTTTTTTTTTTAATTGCTCTTTTTTTAAAACAACTTTTTTTTTTTTTTAAGAAGATATCAGGGTTAAATGACTTCTTCAAGGTCACACAGTTAGTAATTGTCTGATAGCTACATTTGAACTCAGATCCACCAACTACAGGGCCAAAATGATCTAAACACTGTACCATCCAGCTGCTCTGGAGACTGCTTCATTAAAGCATTTGATTCGTTCATCACTTATTTGACAGTTACCATGTTCTGAGCAGGATTGTTAATTCCTCAGGTAGAGAGAGGCTAAGTAACTCGTTTGTTGTAGAGTTATTCTTCTTGTAGCTCTGTTAGACAGAGACAAACAGAAGTATTCATTTTTTGCTGTTTCATCTTTCCCTGATATACAATGACTTCCTTTGGCCAGTACAACCAGTTTTTGGGCCAAAAAGAAGTGGTAGTTGTTAGGTCCATGGCTTTCCTCTGAAGAGGGGAAATAAGGACAGGTATTGGTATCTCTCTTCTTCCTCTGCCTCTGTAATCTCTGCCCTTCCTCTGTACTCTCCCCTTCCTTTGGTCCAATTCTGAGAAGTTAAAGGGAAGCAGTAACTTGCGACAGAGAGGGAGGGAATATGAGAACAAAATACTGAATGCATCTGTGGTCACAGTATCTGATGGCTTAACTGTTTTTCTTGACCACAAGAAAAACTATGATGCAAATACAAAAGATGTGCATAAAGCATATTTTTTAAAACATTTTTTAATTTTTAAGTTTTTATAAACATTTAATATTTTATTACAATTACATATAGAACTATTTTTAATATTTGTTTAAAAAAAACTTTCCAAATTATCTCTCTTTCTCCCTATAAAGCATATATTTAAAAAAAGAAATGTAAGTAGGAAACTAACAAAATAAACTCCCCAATGGTTAAGTGTTTGTGTGTTGGGGACAGGGGAAGATGGTTAGGGGTGAGGTTGGGGAAAGGTTGGAGGATTGGGTTGTTACTGAGAAGAAGTTGGTGAAGAATTTAAATCTAAGGGACTGCCTAAGATTATGTCTTACACATTTAGGAAAAGACTGAACAAATGCAATATATTACAATGTGTTGTTTGGTATTGCACCATAACAAAAGAGTCCTGGGTGGTATAAAGTGAAGAACATAGTGAATAGATACAGGAGGACTTTTTTTTTTTTTTTTTGAAGATAACACTGCAGCAAAAAACAATTTTGAAAGGCTTAAGAATTCTGATTAAAGCCACAACCAACCTTGTCTCCAGTAGAACTAAAATGTTACCTACCTCCTGACTATGAGATGATGAACAAAAGTTGTCGAGGCATGCACTTTTGGTCATGGCCCCTATTTGGTTGGTTTTACTTGAGCAAATTTATTTATTTATCTAACTATTTTTTGCTAAGGCAATTGGGGTTAAGTGACTTGCCCAGGGTCACTAATATCTGAGGAAGTGTTAATGAGATCAGATCTGAACTCAGGTCCTCCTGATTTCAGGGCTGATGCTATATCCACTGAGCCACCTAGTTGCCCCAAGTAAGTTTATTTGTAACTAGGATTTTCTCTTATTCCTCTCTCTCTTTCTTTTAAATTCTGAGTTAATAGTGTTCATGGATGGGATTAGTCTCTCCCCCTTTCCCAAAAGAGTGAAATTTCCTACAATCCACAGAAATAAATAGAAGAAAATTTAGAAAGGAGCACAGATAACAAGCAGGACAATTCTGCAAATATGTGGAGAATACTTTAGAAAAGGGAAGTGGTGACAAATGGATATTCATAGTTGTGTTCTCCTGAGTGTATAGAAATTTAAATTCAAAATAAAAATTATTGT